>NW_022631089.1:497697-871979 GCF_010015895.1 Lontra canadensis
AACAAACTGAGGGTTTTAGAGGGGAGGGGGGTGGGGGGATGGGTGAGTCCAGTGATGGGTATTAAGGAGGGCACATATTGCATGGAGCACTGCATATTATTTACAAACAATGAATCTTGGAACATATCTCAAAAACTAATGATGTACAGTGACTAACATATCTTTAAAAAAAAAAGAAGAGAAGAAGAAGAAGAAGAAGAAGAAGAAGAAGAAGAAGAAGAAGAAGAAGAAGAAGAAGAAGAAGAAGAAGGAGAAGAAGAAGAAGAAGAAGAAGGAGAAGAAGAAGAAGAAGAAAAGCCTGGGTTTAAACCTTGACTTTGCTTCTTATTAACTTTGTAACTGGGAACATGTTTCATACTCTCTATTAGGGGCAATTTCTGGATTTAATATAATAGGATTATAGTTAATATTAACCAACATAGCACTTCTAAGGTGGCAAGGAAAACATGTGGCATATAATAGGTTCTTGATAAATGGTTTGTTCTCTTTCCCTTTATTACTCCAAACAGCAGCAAAATAAAAATTGACAAACATGAAGTCATTTTTTTTAATTTAATTAAATTTTTAAAATTTTTTTTTGGAGAATAGGCATTTCTTTATGAAGAAACAGGTTTGCATGAGTGGTGCCACATGTTTGGGATGTTTAACTTCGTAAATTCCATAGAAACAAAGTATATAATTTACATTAAAAATGTTAAATGTCTTTGAAATTTCCTCAGAGGTATTTGTTTTTGGAGTGCCTCCTTTACCTCTCTGTTCTATGTCTTAGTGAAATCATAACAGGTATTAAAATCTTGGGGCATCTGGGTGGCTCAGTGGGATAAAGCCTCTGCCTTTGGCTCAGGTCATGATCCCAGGGTCCTGGGATCGAGCCCCACATTGGGCTTTCTGCTCAGCAGGGAGTCTGCTTCCCTCCCCACCCCCCACCGCCTGCCTCTCTGCCTACTTGTAATCTCTATCTGTCAAATAAACAAATAAAATCTTAAAAAAAAAAATCTAGTTGGGGAGGAAAAACGTTGAAAAGCTTTTCAAGTATGTGAATTCTCTTCAAATATGTTTTGTCCAAAAAGAAATGAGTACTAAAAAAATGTGTGCAGAACCCTTTTTATGGTAAAATTATTGTATATCATATATATATCTATGTAGATAGATATATGTATACTTCAACCTGGAAGCATTTGGGAGTGGATTTCCTGGGTATATTCCAGATACTGAGAGAGAGAGAGAGAGAGAGAGCAAGAGAGTGTGAGCATTCTCAAGGACTCTGCCCCTCATCACTGAGCTTAATTGGCATTCCTAAGGTCATCCTATCAACCATCGCCGATTCTTGCCAGCCTCACACAGCACACTGCCTTTCAGATCTCCTCTTTTTCTGGAGGACATAGACAACGAAAGTGTCATATCTGCATCAAGAAGGGCCTCTTTAAGAAGAGAATATCTGACCAGACCTGGCAGGTGTGCTTGGACTGTGTCAGCATGAAAGGCAGTGGCAGGCCTGTGGAAACTACTGGAGCAGCTTGCTCTTCCTCAGCCTGCTCTTTGGTCTTTTAGAAGCAGCTTTTCTTTAATTCTGTGTTCACTTTTCAGACTTTGATTCTGGATCCCTGAGCCACCGCCAAGAGTTGCCAGGAGTCAGATTCTAGAGCAAGAAATTTCTATGAAGTGTCTATCGTGAGTCAGTGACAACAGGAAAGCAGGCAGAGAAGGTCCTATGTTCAGAATTTAGTGGGGGAGACTGACTAAAAAACAAATAAATATACTTAGTTAAAAATAAGAGTTGTGGGGCGCCTGGGTGGCTCAGTGGGTTAAGCCGCTGCCTTCGGCTCAGGTCATGATCTCAGAATCCTGGGATCGAGCCCCACATCGGGCTCTCTGCTCAGCAGGGAGCCTGCTTCCTCCTCTCTCTCTCTGCCTGCCTCTCTGCCTGCTTGTGATTTCTCTGTCAAATAAATAAATAAAATCTTTAAAAAAAAATAAGAGTTGTGAAAGAAATGGGTGTTAAAATATAAAGTAAGAAAGCACTCCAAATTCCACTGCTTGGATTTTTCCAGGATTTTGACTAAGCATGATTTACAACTCTAATCCTATTCCTGAGATGCTTAATCTTATGAATGCATATAATTTATTTCCCTGAAAAACCTGATTTTGATTGCCAAGGAAGGGAGAAGATGCAGAGGTTTGGATAAAGATCAATGGGAAGGATGAAGCCTTCTTTCTTTGTAATTATAACTGCCTCTCTGCGCATTTGGACAAAGATAGGAAGCAGCAGGTCCTGTGAATTTGCAGTGATCAGTTCAGCAATGAAGGTTGGAAAGCTGGATGGTGTAGGACCAGAGATTTCTTAGCCTCAAAGACCAAGTTTGAATTCCAGCTCTGTCACTTATAGGCTGGTGATTTTTGACAAGTCACTAAACTTTGTTAATCTCCACTGTCTTCATCTGTTAAAATGGATATTAAAGTAGTGTCTACTCCATATGGTTAAGAATTAAGTAAGATGATTCATATAAAGCACCTAGCACATTATTTTGTCCATAGGTATTAGCTATTTTCACTAATGCGAAATATGTTTTGGTAACTGTTGTCGTAAGATTGCTTTTTCATTTATTCCATCTATACATATATCTATATGTGTAACCATGAATATATTCAGGTTGCAACTATTTATAGAGAATGTGATAAAATGTTGGGATTATAAGGAAAATTATTTTTAAAAGCAGACATGTTGCTAATGAATGTAAAAACATAAGTTCATTTTTTATTGATTGTTTTTGCTCTTTTTCTTTGAAGTCTAACTTGAGAATAAAAGTCCATATCTTCATTTTAGACTGTCCTGGAGACATTTAGTCACTAGCTTCTGTGTGTTCCATTGAAATCTGCACTTTTCATATTCTAGTAATTACCATGTTTTATTTATTTTTTTTTTACCTTTACTCTTATTTTTCTTGATGGTTGCTTGCATATAATGTCCCTGGAATATAGTAAGCACCAAGGAATCCCTTGTTTAATGAATAAGTAGATGAATGAATGAATAACTAAAATATGAGAAAATGGTCATCACCAGCATAGAAATACAGAAAAGTTATAGATTCACAAATTCTGTAGTCTGGATATCTGGAAAACTACATTTCGTTCATGATACTTCTCACACTATGTTAATATCATCAATATTCATGGCCTAGGTAGATATTATGGAGCTACATGCAAAGAGTTATGTAGAATTCAGCTTAACAATCTCTTTGAAACATCATAAATATACATAATTATGAAAATTGAGTGGGTAATCTTGCTGAGATAGATTGACGACAAAATAGTACCAATTCATCAACCCTTCCCGTGTCCATATGCTTTGCAATATGACTTTGCTGCTTCTCTCAACAAAAAGGGAATCTGTTTTCCCATTTGGGGCACCCTTGTTACTTGCTTTTGCCAAAAGAATCTGTGGAGAATGGCCTTGCACTAGTTCTGAGCTTGGGCCTTGAATGGCTGTGAAGGTTTTCTCTTTTGAAACCCTGTAATACTATCATGTGAACAGATACAATCTAATGTGCTGGGTAATTAAAGACACATGGACCATGCCAGGCAAAACTGACAACAGTCAGTTAATCACCAGGTCAGTGAACCTCTGAGCAAACTACCAGCTGATGGCAGAAACATAAGCAAAACCAGACAAAATCAGCCAAGTCTGGATAAGATCAGCAAAATTGTGTGGCTGATCCACAATCTTAGGAGCAATAATACTTGTGATTTTAAGACCCTGGATTTTGGTGCAGTTCATTATACAACAATAGATAATTGGTTCACATATATACTCATAGCAATCTGTTATGTAATATATGCATACTCACACATTATACATGAAATATACTTGTAACCTTTAGATTGTTCCATAAACATGTGCAAATTATATGCATACATATGAATATATTTATATAAATGGAGGGCAGAGAGCATGCATGTGTGCAGAAGAGTGAGTTTGGAATATCATTTTTTCATCTCTCCTTAAAATCCCCAGTGACAACAGAAAATTCTAACCCTAGCTTTAGGTTAGAAATTTGCTGTGGTAGATGTCCCTCCATATGTTGTCTTAGCTCATAAATTTCCTTTAAGTAATAGTTGCCACTCAGTGGTGGTGGCAATGATAGCAAATAGAATAGAAATAGAAGTTTGAATCTCTCTGAAGACCATCAGTGAAGAATCAGGTTTAAAGCCCCAGTAGGTAACATATTTTTGGTCTCACAATGTAATCTCCTGTAGATGTGAAATGGCTAAGTTTCATGGAATGTCATAATTTTAAGCCTTCATTTTATTCTCTGAGAAAGAGATGGCTGGGTCAAAGCTGTGAGAGAATTAGTCATAAACATAGGAAAACACTCAACTTTTCCTTTCTTTGATAGTATTCCAATATTTCAGATTATCATTTGTAATATTCTTCTAATATTAAAATACAAAATATTTCTGTATCATTAGTATATTGTTTAATTATGGATTTGTGGGTCCTACATTGATGGTATTAGGGAAGAAACCTTCAATTAAAAGTTCTGCATTAAAAGCATAAAATGGATGAAAATAGTAAAGTATCATTAGGTAAAACATGATGACTGAAAATGCAGCCAGAAAATATGAAAACCCGAGTGTCCCTGGCAATCAAGACCCAACCAACTTGGAAACCTTAGTTTTGAAGTCTTGCAAAGTAACAGTCAAAACAAAATATCTGGTAAGGCTTCTGCTCAATAAAATGAGATCAGAGTAAGAGTGAACCAGATATAGGCCAGCCCCCTTTATTCTACCTAGGAGATTGCACAGGACAGTTGACTTAGCAGTGATGAGAAAGAGAGGGAAGGAGAAGGGAGAAGAAGAAACAAAGGAAAATCTTAGTTAGCCCTATCAACAATGTACAGCCCAGATTCTCATCACTAAAGTGGTTTAAGGAGCTATTTCATAGTAAATTGTGTTTAAAGTAGCTCTGTCCTGGCTACCTGATGAATGAGAAAACACTGATCCATGATGGAAAAGGCACATCTACAGTTAAACCTCTAGAGATCACTTCAATAATACTTGCAAAGCAATAAATAGTGCAGTGGTTGAGATGTTTTCAACTTGGCATTTGAAAAAGGTACAAAGGAGGGCTCTGGGGAATAGAGAGGGTCTAGAATTTTTTTTAGAAGGAGAAGTTGAAGATAAGGACTAGAGGAGAGATTGAGAATATGGAGAATTTTGTAATAACCAATAGTAAATTCCAGAGGGTTCAAAATGATGCAGGACTTGGAAAGAGTAGGAGAGGATGGGTCACGAAAGGTATTAGAGTAGATGATTTGTGGTGATGACTTGGGAATCATGGGATTCTTGTAAGAAGGGATACACCTCTAGGGTATGAGATATTCTCTGCGATAGATCCTGATGATCTCAATGTAGAAAGTTAATGTCTATGAATGTGCTAGTGTCTATGAAGATTTTTCTAGGAGCATGTGTGTTCCTGGATTTCAGCTCTCTTGACTCCTATAGAACTAAGATCAGAGTAATCCTACACCCCAAATTTCAGGACTTTTTCTAGGTAGGATGTTTTACTCATGTTCTGAGGCATCTCCTTTACTCTCAAAGGTGGATATATGGCACATCACCATAAAATTCTCTAGAGACCTCTAAATAGATAAAAATACAAATTAGATAAAATATATTCTAGATATCAATTGCTCTTATAAAACTATTTTAAATTATATTTTCCACTGTTTTTGCTTATATGTATATGCTTAATGAATTTGAGTAAAGTTACTCTCACAATCTTTTGTACATCTTGAATTTTTAAAGTGTGTATACACCTATACATATATATGTACTGCTTGAGAATAACACCATTTTCATCCTGTCATATTATCATAAATTTTATTTTCTTGCCTTATTGTGTGGGCTAGCACAATGAGTAAAATGTTGAAAATTAGTGATGATAGTGGAAATTTTGTTTTGGTCTTATTTACAGAGAATGTACATATCATTTCATCACCATGTATGATTTTTTTAAGGTGTTCTGAGAAATAATGTCCTAGTCAGTTAAGGAAATTCCAAGGTGTTTGAACTTAGCAAGGCATTCTATCATGAACATCATTAAGTGTTTTGACATTCTCAATTCTGCAAACATCAGAATTGGATTTAAAGTGTATTTTTCCAGGTCAACCAGTGTCAACCCTTTAGTTCTAAACTGGGTAAAGATTTATTCAAATAAATTTGCTTCTGAGAATCAATCAACTCACCTCTGAATAACCAAGCTTTACCATGAGAGGACACTCACCATACCCACTTCTAAAAGTCCACCAACTCCTAAATTCCCCTGATCTTAAATACCCTATATGCGATGAACATTCTGCTCTTTTTTTGGAAGACTGACTGACTAGCATAAACCTTGTTTCCTATAGTAAGCAATGAATTCACTTTTTCTTTTCATTTCAGATACGGAAATACCATCAGTTGGAACCTGCCTTTATTAGGATGATCATACTTAATAAAATCTTTTAACTTGTTAATATGAAGAACTACATGAAATATATGTTTTTAATGTTAAACTATCCATGTATTTCCAGTGTAAATCACACAGTAACATTAGTATTTTGCTTTGTAAATATGGATTCAAATTGTTAACATTATAAGTAGGATTTTCCATCTATATTTGTGAACTTGGCATACAATTTTTTTCTCATACTCTCTTTGTCAATGTTGTGATTATCAAGGTGTTTCAAACGTTGTAATTTGCGTTTTTTTATATTTTGGAATAAATTACATGAAATTGGAAGTGTCTATAATGAGATATCTGGGCTTGTTTTGATTAGGAGATTTATAACTGCTTCGTTTAGTTATTGTTCATACAGCACTTCAAAATTTGCTCAACCTGATTATGCTACAGTGACCATTTCTATGTAGATATTGATTTTCTTTGTGCAAGGAATGATTGGACATCCCATCACCTTGAACCACAGCATGCACCACTATTCTACCAAGGGTCCACTTTCAAAGACACTCTTCAGTCATTCATGGACAACTTGGAAATGCTGAGAAATTAATGCCCCTGGGCTATAATTGACCAAAGAGGAATGAGAACAAATGGATATCTGTCTCTCTTACTTTTCCTGGGTAAAGAATTCTGAGACTATCTTATTAAATTCAGCAATATTACGTAGAGTTGAGGATAATTTCATAAATCCTTAGGTTGATCATCCCTCTTCTCCAGTTTCATTCCACCTGTCCTGCACTTCTGCTCTATGGTCTCACATCTCTTCATACCTACCACATGCAAAACTTTATGTTAGTTCTGAGGAAACCAGACTAAAGCATTCTTAATAATATGTATTTATAATTTTTCTAACTTCTGTTAATTGTGTTAAGTTACATTTTTATAAATAAGTCAATTTTGCCTCAATTGTCAAGTTGGTTTACATAAAATTCCTCACAGAGCTTTCTTAGAATAATATTTTATTTAATCATTTATAAGATGCACAAGTTTATGGTCTTTTAAGGAAAAAGAAAAACCTTCATCAATTAAACTATGACATATTATTGATTGTAATGCAGCCTGGTTTCAGAGATGTTAAAATATAAGAAAATATGTATTTGTAGATTTCAAATCCTAGCATTGATTTTCATCCTTTCAATCTATTTATGTATCTTTTAAAGTCTTAAAAAATTAAGCTGTTGATTTTATTGGTCCACGATGCTTATATTTTTGTTTTCTATTGTGGTTTTATTTTAATTTTTTACTTACACTTTCTTAAGGTAATTCTTCACTTTTCTAGCTTCTCATGTTGTATTCTAACCTCACTAACTCTCAGGCATTTTACCCCTAATGTAAGCTTATGGGACTAAAGTTCCTCCTCTGAATGCTACTTTGACTGGATCCAACAAATTCTGGTATGTGGTTTTGATTACAAATCGGTTCTAAATTTTTATCCATTAAGACTTAATTTTTGACTTATGAATTATTTATATACTCATTTAAAACCTTCCAAACTTTAAAGTATGGGGCTTTTAAAAGTTAGTTTCAAACATGGAATTATAGCCTATTTGTATTGTGATTAGGAAACATGTCTGAATAGTACCCTTTTTTTTGTTGTTGTTGAGTGTCATTTTTGTTACATTTAGTATATTAATATTAAAAAAAATTATAAATGTTTCTCATAGGCATAAAGATATGCTAACTCTCCAATTTGTGGACTCAGGATTTCATCTTCTTATTTTTTAATGATCTCACTTTTTTTTTTTTAACTTCTACTAGATGTCTGTTGGACCTTATTATTTTACCTCTTACATCTTTCAATTGCTCTTTCATATTTCCACTCTCTGTAGGTTTCTATGTTTTTGTTTTCTGTAATTTCCCAGGTATATCTTTTACCTCATTAATTCTCTACTCAATCTGCCATTTGATTGATTCAAACTTTGCTGATGAGATCTCTTTCTTAATATATATTTTATTTGCAAAAGTTTAATTTTGATCATTTTCAGCCCTGTTTATGAATGCTTTTGTATCTTTACATACTTTTCATCATTTAAAAGTCTAATAATTCTATTACATAAAAATATTACTTGTATTTACATTCTTGATCTTGGAATACTGCCAAGTATTGTGTCATTCACAGCTGTGAATTCACATTCAGGAAGAACTTATCTGTAGGAATCCTCTCTAGTGTCAATTAAATGTTTTTCTAGAATACTTTTGCCATGTTTCTATCACTTTTGTCCCACTTGAGATTGTTTTTTATATTAATTTGTTGGATTGAGTGTTCCTGGATAATGCATGAGGGAAAATGTTTAATCTCATATGAAGTCATAATCACGTTTTTAATTCTCATTAAAACTATTTTATTTCAGCATTAATCTCAAACAAATACAGATGAATTTGTTCTCTAGTTAAATCGAGTTAAAGAAATTTGTTTTCTATTAAAGATTAATTTTTTTTCTAACCTGTCTGTTCAATGATAGTGAAGTCCTTTGAATGTTCAAATAAATGATGATGTAGTGTTTTAGGTGTTCTGAATTTTAGCTACCCACCATGTGAAGGCCCAACCCTTAACTATTGTATGGCTATTAAAACCAAAAATTTTAGTCATTGAAATTGCAACACTCCGTCCCAACCCATCATTCCTTCCAATAGCTATCGTCTCTTGTTTCAATTTCTTCTTTATGACTCATCAAGATTTCTATATTTACATACTCACTATAGTTTTTAAGTAATGACATGTGAAATGTGCGTGGAAAGGTATTCAGGACATTTAGTCTGCCTAATGCTGAAAAATAAAATCCAAATTCATTCATTTCCTAAGTTCATTTGAAGTGCAATAAAATAAAATCCTCAATTGCCTCACTTTCCACCTGATGTGAGGGGGAAATATCTTAATCACATCTGTCTGCATAGCAGAACTACACAATGGGTTGGACACAGAGATGTATAAAAAATAAGCTACTACAAATAGTTGTACAACATGGAAATCTTCAATAGCTTTTCTGGTGGAAGGGAATATAATTGTAGGCCTTTCTATCCAACCAAAATTAGCAGTTGCTATTTTTCTACTCCAGAAAAATGCATCTAATAGCAGTTTACTGAAACTCCATCATTGCAAAATGTCACTAGTATAGGGGAAAAAACCCACTCATATAATCAGAGAAATACTATGTTTAGCTCATTTCTCCAGCCTCTCAACCTCTAAATTTAATAGTTTTTAAGCATAACTACAGTCATGAATTATGAAGTTATGAAGAAATGATTCATTACATAAGCCTTTTATTCATTCACTGCCACCTATGATTGTAGCCACCATATAAAAGTGTCACTTTGAAATAAATTTTTAGACAAATATAAATGTGTAATATTAAAATGTGTAAAAATCCTTGAATAGAAAACAAATACCCACTTGATTCAAAATTAAATACACAAATATAGAATTGGTGATTTAAGCAGCTTTAAAAATAGTTGCTTGCATAATTCTGTTCAAGTGAGGTATCAAATCATATTTTTAAAAGATATCTACAGTGAATACTTATCATGACAGTTACTGATTTCTTGTCTTTCAGCTCCAAATCCACTCTTCCTTGCCTTGTCTTGTGTAATTGGAACAGCTCTACCCCTCAAGCCTTTTTTCTTGGATACTTAGTACAATGTTTATCATTAGATGACATTAAAAGGAATCTGGAAGGAAAAACAGAAGAAGCTTTTTTGTTGATTCTGGTGTGTTTTAGTCTTCATGCCTCTGATGGTCAGTGGTTTAAGGGACACCTGTCAGGAATAGGCTTTTTCAGCAAGATTCACCGGTATTGCAGCGGGCAGCTTCCTTGCTAGTAGTGTGTGGGAGACCTGGTGGTGGTGTACGCCTTCCAGTGAGTTTCATAACCTTGCAAAGTAAGATTGTCATATTCAGCAAATAAAGATACAAGACAGTTAAATTTGAATTTCAGATTGATATTTTTTGCAGTATTTGAGATATACAAACCTCTTACTCATTATTTATCTGACATTCAAATTTTGGCCTACTTCCTCTATTTTATATGGCAATGCTACATCCAGTGGGAGTTTTCTGTTTGCTAGCCGCAGACAGTTGGCATCCTGGTTGGCAGCTTTCTGCCCAGTACCTCTTTGAATTTTGTTTCCCAGTGCCCACAACCACACCTTCTCCAACAAGGTTTGAGTTTTTGGCCTGGGTCAGGGTCACTGGTTTGAGGGGTGGGGTAGTTCCCCTAACTTTCTTTCCTCCTTGCATCCTCTCCCTTGGCCTTGGATGAGTAGCTGTTCCCTACCTTTGCTATTCCCATATTCTTTAAGAGTTGTCTTCTGTTTACTAATCATCTTAATTAGTTAATAATTCTTTATATTAAATTTTCTCTGTGGCAATTACCTTAATGGATTCTGTTTCCTAACTGGATCCTGACTGATGTGGAATTAGAACTGGAAGTGGTTCTATTAGATAAACCTTTCAAGATGAGATTTTAGGGATTGGTTTGGTCATGCTCATGGGCTTATGTACAGTGGTGAAATCCTGACCGTTGGGACACAGGATGCTAATAATTCAAAGCATGTAGTGGTATCACGGTTAATCAAACTACCACCTGTGGCTGATTCTGATGAAGTGCCAATTGAAGCACGTGCCTTGGGAGCCCAAGTGGCTGCAGCACTTGACCGTTAAGCAATCAAGATACGTGTGAGCGTTGTGGTGTGAGAGGAATCTGCTGAGTGCACTGGAGCACTTACAAAAAATAAATGACAAGATCAGGTCCTTTAACCCTCAGTTCAAATCATGACCTGAAATCAGAGCTCTCATGACAGCCCTCCTAGAATCTCTTATATTTTTAGCCTTGGAGCTGATTCTGCTCAAAAATCAAACACAATTATGGTGCGGGCTGCTAAATAACATCAGATGAATTCACAATGCCATGTGACACCGTTTCTCATGTGAACATTGTATTGATCTGGAAAGAATGGAACCAAGCTTGGAATTGACAACATTAGCTTAGACTCAGATGAAATGGACGTGTCAAAGTCACGAGTCTATCTGAGCTTCCCTTGCAAGTAGAAGCAGCTTTTCTTTTGTGTGAGAAGACACTAGCTGCCCTTTCTTTGGAAATGCTGTGATAACCTCACATTGTGCAGATGCTTTGAAAGAGGATGCTTTTTCTTCTCAAGACCCATTATAGTTATTCCTTGAGGCCACTAGACCCATAACTAGAGTCAAACATCAGAATGCTTCCAGTGGTCTGAAGAAGACCCAGTGGTTCTCACCATCCAGTGCACTTTCAGCATCTGAACAAGCAGTATCCTTGTTAGCACGACATGGCAGACACACTGGTAATTACCCTTTAACAAGTTTCACTGTCATTTTATGGAGACGCTTCTTCGTGTGTTTTGCTGACACCCTCACAGGTGACTTCTGTGGGTGATGAGTGCTTGGGGAATCCTGTGGTCCGTACCCTCCAGGGAGTTTTGTCAGTAC
This sequence comes from Lontra canadensis, assembly GCF_010015895.1. NCBI lineage: Eukaryota > Metazoa > Chordata > Mammalia > Carnivora > Mustelidae > Lontra > Lontra canadensis. Next base: position 509,658 of record NW_022631089.1, read on the forward strand.
CCTGGACATGATTTCCTCACTCCTGGTGTTCCGGACAGCCAGGACTGCACATCTTTCAGTGAGAGTTATTAACAGCCTGAAGACATTTTCTTATGCTCAGCTAAGAAAAACTGTTGTACATGGGCTTTTGGTAATGTGATGGTGAGGTGTAGGGGGAAGGGGAGTGTTCTGTTGTTCCATGATTAAGTCTCAATCTTTAAGCCAGCTTCTTCCTCCAGACTGGGATCTAGACAAGAGTTTCTCAGGTTTTCTTTGCTGTTGTTTGCTTGTTTGTTTCTCCTGTTTAGGTGGGACAGAATGGCTAGAGTGGGCTGCAGTGTTATTTCTGTTCTCCCATGTAGAAGGCTAGAGCCAGATGGAATTGGGTATTTCCTGTTCCCCAGGTGAGTTAATGCTCTGATACTCTCCCAGCAGGTTAGGCTCTGGTTAAATAGTTTCTCCAGAGGAAAGGCATTGTTAAGAACACAGTGCTCTGGGGAATTAAAATGCTTCCTTTTCCCCTCCAACTGACAGAAACAGGAAGGAAGTTGTCTCTGGTACTTCCCGTGAGAATCTTATTAGAATTCCTGGAGATAAATCTCAACAGTATTTTGGGGAATCCCTATGATTGGGTCCCCTAACTCTGAAACTTGTCAAAGAGAGCATCTAGAAATTCATTGATTACAAACCGGGTTTTCCTGCCAGTATTTGTTCTAGGGGAGGTTTCCATTGGGAGTATTGGCACTGGTGGCCATGTCTTCTTTATATTTGCTTATCTCTCCTGTCTTGGAATAGCAATTTTCCCTATGTCCTCCACATAGGATATTTTATATATTCACGAAGAGTTGATTTTTCAGTCAATTTAGTTTTTTACTTGTTGTTAAGACAGAATGGAGACTTCCCAGCTCCTTAATACAGAACTGGAAACTGGAAGTCTATACATTTGCTGTATAAATATATTGCTATTTATATCTATATCTTTTAGAGTTCTCTTCTACTACTTTTAGCAACCACTTTTTTCTAGTAATAGTTTTTTACGTTAAATTCTTCTTTTTTCAGATAATTGGTAGGTTTTCTTTGTATTGACCCTAACACATTTATAATTATATTCAGCCCATATTTAAACACCTTTGATATCTGAGAAGCAAACTGATAGTTCTGTATTCCACCACAGATTTACAATATGTACTTTCAGTTGGGTAGTATATGTGGTGACTCCAGTGTTTAAGGCTCTGTAACTATCGCAGTAGAAAAGCTGTATATTCACAACAACATTACTGTTGGTTTAAGCCTATGGGGCATGGGGTAAGTGTCTGTAGACCTCAGAGACGATTCCTGTGGTAAGTTTATGACCCAGCATGGTTTTTCGCTCACTGCCACTCACTGCATCTATGACTTCCTTGACATCCATTTAATTAATTATCTTTTCTTATACATTAACTAAAGTTGTCTTTAAATATTTGCAACCCAAAACCCTGACAAGTAAAGCACCATATATCAAGATAAATGACCTGAGAAGTTCCTTTGTAATTGTTGAGAAACTTACACTAGACCAATGATTTAAATCCATCTCTGATTTGGTATAGAGTTAAAATCTTGATTCATATAACAGTTCATTTTTGCTATTAAATTAGCTAGCTGGATGAAAAAAAAAAAATCAACCTAACATTTGGCTACTAGAGTTGTTGGTTCCCCCCCACCAAAGATTTATTTACTTATTAGAGAGAGGCCATGCATAGGGGGAGGGACACAGGCAGAGGGAGAGAATCTTCAAGCAGACTCCTGGCTGAGTGCAGAGCCTCATATAGAGTTCAGTCCCAGGACCCATGAGATCGTGACCTGAGCCAAAACCAAAAGTTAGAAGCTTAACCAACTGAGACACCCAGGTGCCCCTGAAGTTTTCTTAATGTACAGAGAATTTTGTTCTAAAGTTTTGGCCATCTGAAATGTCTTTTAAGGTGCAAGAGCTAAAAAGAGAGATAGATACACTGATCAAGCCCCATGCTATACACCCCACTCAGGGGGAATCTGCTGGAGATTCTTTCCTTCTCCCTTTACCCCTCTCCCTACTTGCATGCTCTCTCTCTCTCTATGTCTCTAAAATAAAGATAAATAAATAAATCTTTTTTTAATTTTAAATTTTAAAAATTTTAAAAATTTTTATTGTTTAAATATAATTTTAATAAATTTTTAAAGATTTTGTTTATTTATTAGAGAGAGAGAGAGCAAGCACAGGCAGACAGAGTGGCAGGCAGAGGCAGAGGGTGAAGCAGTCTCCCTGCCGAGCAAGGAGCCGGATGCGGGACTCCATTCCAGGTTGCTGGGATCATGACCTGAGCCGAAGGCAGAGGCTTAACCAACTGAGCCACCCAGGTGTCCCTTAAATATAATTTTAATAATAAAATTTTAATAATAAAAATATATTTTATTTAAAAATAATTTTTTTAAAAATTAAAAAAAATAAAATCTTAATGTAATATGCCAGCTACTCTGATACATATAATTATTAAAATTATCTAGAACTCCAGTTGGCTAGAACTCCAATTGGCTGAACCCTAGAACTCCAACTGGCCCTCCCCTGTCTCCATTTTCTCTAAAGGGGCCATTTTGATTCTTCACATTAATATATTTAATAGGTGATCATTTACCTTCTAAATGGTTTCTTCAGTGTGCTTCTCAAAAGTTTTTGCATCATTTTCAGAATAATGGAAATAAACATTTAGGTATGGAAAAGAATATAAGTAAATCTCAACATTCATTAACTAAGTATTTATGTTCCTAGACTTGGATAAATTAACATTTTTATAGATTTGTCATTGAGAAATTTTGCAATTGTCAAAAAAGTGATGTTAAAAATCCAGAGTAAAATTAACCTCACTTTCTCCACTGTATGATCCATTGCATAGTATAAATTTGTTTCATAAACAAACAACTCTTTGGTTATCAGTGCAGGGAATTCTGTGGGAATTTGTCAAGGGAACAGTGCAGCATATAAAAACGTTTTGTATAATACGGAATAGATTCCCAGAACAAAAACAAAATCTTAAGTGTAAAAACACAAAAGGATTTTACTATTGTTTATGAAAGTTTAGACTTTAAATTCAGAAAATATAAAAAATATATTTTGACCATATCTGAGCATATAGTATGTATTCTGAAATAAAACTATCCCTTTCCAGTGACACTGAAGTTTTTAAATTAAGTTAATGGCCAGTTATACATAGCAGAAGGACAGAATTTTAGGAAATAAGAAACTGGTATATATCATGCATATAGATGGGGATTCTTTTTTTTTTTTTTTTTTCTTTTAGAGTTTACTGATTTATTTGACAGGCAGAGATCACAAGTAGGCAGAGAGGCAGGCAGAGAGAGAGGGGGAAGCAGGCTCCCTGCCGAGCAGCCTGAGATGAAGGCAGAGTCTTTAACCCACTGAGCCACCCAGGTGCCCCTAGATGGGGATTCTTAATGCAAATTTTAAAAACAAGTGGAAGCTAACTTTAATGTCTAACTATCTGGATGATGGACTAGAGACCAATGAAAAAAATTATATCATTTAGAAAAAAAATAGAAATTGTTAACAATAGTGAACAAGGGGCAATGTTAAGAGATTGTTCAGTTATTTAAAATAAAAGGAAAACATTGTAACCTATAAATTAACCAATAAAACCATACATAATCCAAAATTATTTCAAAGAGTCTGACACAGTATAAGACAAAACTTTACATCGACTTAACAGATGAATTAGTTTATCTATAGAAGGTTTATATGTGAAGTTGGAGTTTGGTTAGAAGACAGAGCCTTGGTGGCCTAGAGGGTTGAACGTCCAACTCTTGGTTTTGGCTCAGGTCTTAATCTCAGGGTTGTTGGATGAAGCCCTGCTTTGGGCTCGGTGCCCAGTGGGGTCCTACTTGAAAATTCTCTCCATCTGCCCTTCTCCCCCGAGTAAATAAATAAATCTTAAAAAAAAAAAAATGAGAAGAAGAAAGAGAAAAGTGAGTCAGAGGGATTAAGGTCAGCAGAGCCCATGCAACCCCTTTTGCTATGTCAGGGATTCTGAACTACAGTGCATCTATCTTTTTCCTAGTACACATATCCTAGACATACACTTATTCCCTGAGTCTAAATTCAGTTTGAGGAAGTGAGATTTGTGTATGGGCTTGTAAAATCACTCCTCAAGTAATTCTGATGCTCACTACTTGAAAAATTATTGACTTAAAATATTTGAATATTTAGGAATTGGGTCTGAGTATATTGTAGATAGGAATTTAATTGACTAAATTTTCTTAATAATCTTTTAAATAATAATGTTTAATCCTTGTTTATAAATTTAATCTAATACAAGAGTATTTACTAAGTATGTGTTATGTGAAAATGATAACTTATTTGTAAAACACATTTTAATTTTTCTTTCAATATTTCACCATGAACCTGTTTATGTTTTTCAAAGAGGAAAAATACAAAAGAGGTTCAAGAGCTTCAAACATCTTTGTACAAGGACAGAATTGTCTAGATTTATTTTATAAACAAGTGTATTTATTTTATTTTTAAGATTTATTTACTTATTTTAGAGAGAGACAGAAAGGGACAGTGTTTGTTAGTGGGCAGAGGAGCAGAGAGGAAGGATTTTCAAGCAGACTCCCCACTGAGCGTGGAGCCTCACCTGGTGCTTGATCTCACCACCCATGAGATCACCATCTGAGCTAAAATCAGTTGGTCACTCCACCAACTAAGTCCCCCAGGCACCCTCAATAAGTATTTTTAAAAGAAAAAACATATCAGTATACTTTTTATGTAGAAGAAAAATTTTTTTTTTTTTTGAAAATTTTATTTATTTACTTGAGAGACAGAGAGAGAGAGACTATGAGAGAGCATGAGAGGGGAAAAGTTCAGACTCCCCACGGAGCTGGGAGCCTGATGCAAGACTGGATCCCAGGACTCTGGGATCATGACCTGAGCCAATGGCAGTTGCCTAACCAACTGAGCCACCCAGGCACCCCAAAATTAATTATCTTATTGCCATTATTAAATCAATACCGTGATAACAAGAAATACAATTCAAGCCTATAGCACTATGGCTTATATATTTATAAAGGCACTCAGTATGCTCGGGAATCCAAGCTTTTGTCTTCAACCTCAGTTCCTCCCCTGAGTTCTAATTCTATATGTCCCTATAGTTTAAGTGACAATTCTATCTGGATAGGGTTCTCAATATTAATATGACCAAAAGATTATTTTTCTTAAAAAACTCTTCCAGTCTTGGTCTTCCCCATCTTAATGATCAAACTTGAGGTCTCTCTTTGCCTCCAACCCTTATCCATTAGGATTTTTTTATTACTTTCCTTCAAAATACAACTGGAATCTAGCCAATAACTAATCATCCATTTAAAACACCCTTTCTATCTTTCTGAATTGCTGTCAGAGCCCTAACTTGTCTTTTTGCTTGTATCCTCACATTTCCCTTGAAGTCAACCCTTTAGGAGGTTGTCTGAGTGATCTTATAAAACATAAGATTAGTTCATGTCACGCAACTGTCCTAAACCCCACAAATGGCCTCCAAAACTTTTAGAATGAAACCAAACTCCTTATCAGGGTCTACATAACCTTCTCTAATCTACCTTAAGAAGTCCTCCAACCTCATCACTCTGCACTTCCTTCTTCATTTCTGTTGTTCTTTTTACAGTTAGAGATTTACTTCATGGCCTGTACTCACTATTCCTGCTATATGGAAAGCTTGTCCTTCAGAGGGTATGACTCACTCTTCTATTCATTTCTATCTCTGTCCAAGTGTATCTCTTCAGAGAGGCTATTCATCACCCTAAGTAAAATAGTTTTCTCCAAATTCACCATCTTGTTTTGCTCATTTGTCTTGATTCTTCTTTTCATTACACATCTTTTCTATTATTGCTTTTTTTTTTTTTTTTTTTTTTTTTAGACAGTGAGAGAGGGAAAAGGGGTAGAGGGAGACAGAGAAAGAATCTTAAGCAGTCTCCAGGCCCAGCATGGAGCCAGGCAAGGAGCTAGATCCTACAACCCTGAGATCATGTCCTGAGCTGAAATCAAGAATTGATTGTTTAACCATCTGAGCCACCTCGATGTCCCATTACACATCTTTAATTACTTGTTTAAAATCTGTTTTCCTCATGAGAGTGTGAACCATGAATCAGTCTTTTAAAAAACCAAATTAATTTTAATGTTTTAATTAAGATTTAATTTTTAAATTATTGTTGAGTTCAGAATTTAGAACAGTAACTGTATATTAAGCAAATAGTAAATGTATTTTAAATGAATGAATTGGAAATGAAGAATTTTATATAATGCCTTCTTTTCCCAAATATCAGTCATCTCTTTCACAGTGCCTGAATAGTTCAAACCTGTGAGACACTTTGCCTGTGCGGCATTCATTTTTCCCAATCAAGAGCAGCTTGTTGACAAGGAGGAGCTAGATGCTCAAAGTGTTGTCCTGCAACATTCATTCTCTCCTGTCAAATCCCACCACTGCTACTGCTCACCTCTTCACACCTATGTCAACCCTGAATTCCTAGTCTTTTTCACTGAAACTGATGACAGATACATTTTTTAATGTTTTTTAGTTTTTCTTTTCTTTTTTTTTAAGGTTTTATTTATTTATTTTTTGAGAGAGAGAGTGAGAGAGAGAAAAAGCATGAGAAGGGAGAGGGTCAGAGGGACACGCAAACTCCCCCTTGAGCAAGGAGCCCAGTGTGGGACTTGATCCCCAGATTCTGAGATCATGACCTGAGCCAAAGGCAGCTGTTTAACCAACTGAGCCAACCAGGCATCCCCTGATTTTCAGTTTTTCATTTTACACATATTAACTAGTGGTGTTTGTATATTAATAACTAAATAAAAACCCAGCACCGTTTTCCATACTATGTCTCTCAACATAGAACATATTAAATTCAGCTGATATTCAAATTTTTCCTTAATTCCTGCCTTTCAAGTCTTATCTCTGACTATTCTCATATAGATCTTCTAAATAGATAAATCAGAAATATTCTTATATGGATATTCTAAGATAACCTACTAGAAATGATATTTAGGTATCTGGGGGGGGGAGGGCCAAGAAAGTACTGGATACAGGATGAGGGATTGATGAGAGAAAATAAAACGTTTATGTTTTTATAATCCCCTAGGTTGTGAGGGAAATTGTGGGTCAAAGAAAAGATTAGTCATGAGATGATAATTCCTCATGTTCAGTGATTTATGAAGGTTTAAATTCTATCTCTATCTATGTGTGTGTGTGTGTGTATATATATTTAAATGTTTCTCAATTCCCCATTTGCTCCAGTCACGCATACGTTCTCAATGTTAAAATAGAATGTGCTTTAAGGTCACTAAATGTTAACTTATATCTATAAAATTGACTGAAGATTTGTCTTTGCATCTGTATGTTTTAAGTTAGGAGGTCCTTGAAACTATTTGTCAGGAGGCAAATGCTTTTGTGTGCCAGATGGCTTGTAGAAAAATGTAAGAAATCAGGATTATTTCATCAATAATTTTAGGTATTTGCCTGAAGCATTTCCACTCACTTAAGAAGAGAGTTAAATCATAATATTGTTTTAGAATGTTGCAATTTATTTTTAATTAGGCAACAATTGTTAAGTCACTGAAGGGGTTTACAGAATGAGTAGGACATTTAAAGGTAAAATAAAATTCTTGCTTTATGTGGCTTATGATGGGAGGAGGGCCAAGTTTATATTAGTCTGTTGAACTAATAGGATCGATAGAGAAGGGAGAAAAAGGGAAAGCATATTCATCTAGCTATTATGGGATAATGCTTATAACAATTGACTGAGTGGCTGTGTTAAGTTTCCTAAGCTTTCCTTAAGGAAGCAACACACACTTAACAACAGAATTTTGTTGTCTCACAACTCTATGGAGTCTAGAAGCCTGAAGTCAAGGTGTTCGCAGGGCCATGCTCCCTTTGAAGCCTGTAGAAGAACCCTTCCTTGACTTTTCTTATGGTTGCTGCAAACTTCTGTTTCTTTGCTTGCATTTGCGTAAATCCAAGCTCACCCTTTGTCCTCACTTGGAGTTCTCTGCATGTGTCTCTGTGTCTTCCATTATATGGGCACCAGTCATATTGGATTTGGCATCTACTCTACTCCAGTATAATCTCCTCCTAATTTAGTTACATCTGTGAAGGTCTTATTTCCCAATAAAGTCACATTTGAGATACAACTTCAACATACCTTTTTTTGGGGAGGACACCATTCAATAATAACTGTAGATTGTGAGAAATATTAACAAGAGTGTATTAATTCAATGGAAACATTACATGACAATAGAGATATAATGAAATGCTTCCCAAATGAATAGAAGAGCTTCGATAGATCTTGAAAAAAGTGCGAATAGTGGTAGTTGGAAAAGGTGGAGACTGTGTTTAGGAAATTGTAAACATACACTTAAACTGGAGAATAAGTTGTGTGTAAATATCGCAAAAAGAAAATAGGAAACACTAAGTTGAGTTTCTTTTAGGAAGTGGCTCCATTACCAGATCATTGCATTTGTATTTAATTCTCTAGACAACGTTGTCAGCACATGCCATGTCAGAAGTTGATAGGACTGGATCTGCATGTTAAAGATCAATATAGTAGACAACTGAGGTAAAAGTCCGAGTTAGAGAAATGACCCCCTGAACCAGAATGGTAAAAATGAGTAGGACACCCTGGATTATTTTTTTGTTCCATGTTTGAATTCTTTGTAATAGGGTGCACACAAAATATGAGATTCACTTTTGTTTCAAGCACATTATCCTGGTTTGTTTAATGACAAATAACAGAACTCAAAAGTCATTCCCCAACATTTGGTGTTTACATTATCGCTGGAAAATTTTGCACCAAATTGCATCACAGCAGTTAATTTAAAATTATTGCAGACTTACTTTATTTAGAGAATGCATTATTAAAATGGTTTACCATTTCCATCTTTGTTTAAATTCTTGTGCTTTATTTTGTAAAAGGTATAGTTTAAAAATATCTCTTTGATTTTTATAAGAAACAAATTGTATTTATACTTCCTTTCCTACACCTAAAAGGTTTCTTCTCAGGAACAAGCATTCCAAAAATATATTTCAGGAAACATTTTATCAAGTCAAGAAAAAAAAAAATCTATTTAGTCACAGCTAAGAATAAACTTGTGCAAATAAAAACCACATGCCAGACAAAGCCTTATAAATTTATTCATTCATTCAAAAGAGTTTTATTGATTACCTATTATAATTAAACCACTCCATCAAGCAAAATGTAGAGCAAAAAAGCTTTCCGATGTGGTCTCTTCTTTAAGGTACTTGTATTCTATAAATGAATCTAAGACTCTTATAAAAATACATGTAGTTCAAGGGGAAGAGTGATTGTTGCAACAGATGTGGGATAAGTAATTAAAGTGTGTGTGAGACACATGGTGCTAATCCAGTAGCACCAACATCCCCTTTGTCTTTGTTGTTAGAATTCTTATATTGTCCAGGTAGCAGAAAGCCATATGGTAGCTGATCTTGGTGAGTCTAAGCCTAAGAAATCATGGTAATTCTAGCTCTCCAGACATAGGCATGTGAATAGCCATGTGACATGATTCTAGCCACTCAGATAGGATAGATGCTAGACACATCTGAGAAAATTTTTCTCACTCATTAAAAAAAAACAAAACAAATAACAAAAAACAAACAACAAACAAACAAACTTAAGGAGAGGCATGTCTTTTCTCATCTGCTTTTTTAAAAGTGTCATCTCCCTTCCACACTTGGAACAACGGCAACCGTCTCTGAGTCTTGAGGTTTGCTAACACTATAAGGAGATGGCCTGCTAGAAAGGCGAATCCAGAGAAATTGGATCCTTGATGATTTGAACTAAGGAATTTATCAAGCATGGAAGCATCTTACCTTGTGATTTTTTGTTATGTGCAATATCATATTTTTATTATTTAAAAACTTATTTTGTTTGGTGGAGGAGGAGTGACACGGAGCTGAAAGCATTCTAATTAAAAGAGAATTAGAATGCATTGGGGTTAGTTCTTAAAGAATTACTACAGTTTTATATGCTGAAGTGCCTGGTGATAAACATGGTAGAGGAGTTGAGAGAGGTCCAAGGTTTAAATGTCAAATAATTTATGCAAAAATACCAACTATTTTATTGTTATGGTTAATCTCAATTGATGGAAGGAAATTACTGTAATTAATATATATATCTTGATCTAAAACTTTCAAATTCATTTCTATTTAAAAACCAAGCATTTCCTAAAGATCTTTTACCTTGTTCTTATTTTTTTAACTACATTTCAAGGCCCATAATTTAGTGCTTTAAAGAATGTATTTAAAGCTCACAAAAAGGCATCACATACAAAGATATGCAGCCTAAATTCTATTATGGAAGAAGATTAAATAAGCAAATATCAAGCAAAATCTAAACTTTATTTTTGAGGTTAATTTTTATTAAGTGCTTGAAATAGTCATTACTGTCAGGTCAATTGCTTTGTTCTGTGTGTAAGAAAAAAAAGGCTGCATCCATTTATTGGATTGGAACACTGGACTTTTGAGATGTCCAGAAATTCAATTAAATTCCAGGAGATTGAAGTAGGATATTAATCTAAGCTACTTAAGAAACACGAGGACCAAGTGATACTTTTCTGACAATACTCCCTGAAAACCTTACTTCTGTAAATAGTATATATATATATACCCTGCAATAAAATCTATTCTGGAGACTGAAAGGCATTTAGGAAGGCTGAGGTGGGGCACACAGGGAGGGCTGACATTCTGGTGACATCGGTTCAAAGCTGCTGATTCTTTTTGTGGGCCTTTCAAAGTCTCTCTTGTTTTTAGTAAAGCCATGTGTGCCTGCAAACGATGTATAATATGTGTTATTTCTGGATGAATGCACTTAATTATCTCTAAAAATCATTTCACCAACAGATGTCTCCTCCTCCTTTTCCTTGTACTAATCATTCTCTGCAGTTGCAAACTTTTTTTTTCTTTTTTTTTTTTAATTTTTTCTGAGTCCTTGTGTTCCCTCTCTTCTTCTTTCTGAAGGATTTCTTCTCCAGGGCAATTCTCCCTCTCAAAACCAGAACGTGTAAAAGCATAAAAGATACCGTAAAGGCTTTGAAAATGTTCCCTAGTGCATATTTTAATATAACTACCAGATTTGTCCAAACCAAGAAAATGAATTTTCATCATTTTAGTAATTTTTGCAATGGCATCATAATCCAAATTTATCAATTTATCTCTTATTTATGTCTGCATAAGTGCAGTTATGCTTCATTGTTTTAGCAGTGATTAGAAAATGAAAAGAACTGTACAAAATTGTATTGTTATTCATTTCCATTTCTATATCTCGTTTTGTGAATCACACCAATTAAGTTGTTTAGGTATCACGATCACACAAGGTTTATTCCTTCAGCTCCTTATTCAAGTTCTCAGCCTCTAGAAAAACAAACAAACATATCACCCAGGTTCAGAAACACAAAGAAGACCAGTTGTGACTGCACATATATTAGGGTTTTATTAGGCCTTAAGCCAATATTGCTATCACATTTTAGATTTCATAAAATCTTGGCTCATTTAAAGTGATTATGGTAGACATAGTTGCTTTCTAAATTATATTCAACTGAAGATTTGATAATCAAAGCAAAGCCACCTAAGTGTTCAGAAATGAAGGAAGATGGAGGCCTCTTTAGGTACAACCAGATACCTAAGACTGCCGATGTTTACAGTTGCTTTAATTAAGGATGAGGCTTTAAATTTCACCAATTTGAATTTTATCTTCTTAGTCCTTAACTCTCATCTTTGTATGCAATTGATTTCCCCCCCCATTTTTTTTTTTTTAAGATTTTATTTATTTATTTGGGAGAGAGAGACACAGCAAGAGAGGGAACATAGCAGGGAGAGTGGGAGAGGAAGAAACAGGCTCCCCGCAGAGGAGGGAGCCCTATGTGGGGCTTGGTTCCTGGACCCTGGGATCATGCCCTGAGCCTAAGGCAGATGCTTAATGAACTACCCAGGCGCCCCTATGGTTGATTCTTAAGTAGAAATGTCCTTACATTGCTCTGAAATGCTTTCCTTTTTTTGCCATTTATTTTCCCATGTCAAAAGCCTGCAACAAGGAATTCCTTTTTTTTTTTTTTCCTTTTTTTAAGATTTCATTTATCTATTTGAGAGTGAGAGAGCCAGTGGGAGCAGGGGGAGAGGGAGAGAGAGAATCTCAAGCAGACTTCATGCTGAGTGCAGAGACCAACACAGGGCCCAGGCTCAGGACCCTGTGCATCATGACCTGAGTCAAAATAAAGTCAGACGCTTAACCAACTGAGCCACCAGGTGCCCCAAACAAGGGATTCTTGTGATGAGATTAACCCTGGCATTTTAAGTTTGAAGAGTCCTCCTGAGATGATGGTTGTGATATGTGACCCTGTGGAAGAACCATTAAAGTACACTATTGTAAATATGGAGCGTTGTGGCTTGGGAAGTTCTGGCCAGGGCAACTATGTGTTTCCTCAGTGGAATACTTAAAAAAAATAAAATTCTATTAAGTTTTGGAAGTTGTGCTGTCTTTTAAAATTTGAGTCCATTCAAAACAGTACTCCTAAAGTATCAATCACTTTGTAAAGATCCTATTGGAAATGCTAAAGAAATTAAAACATTATACTAAGTCTGATGTGACACATAGAAAGGATCCTGACCTTGAGAACATATTTAAAATTCGCAAGCCTTATTTTACTTATCTGTACAATTACAGTGTTTACCTAATTGCTCTTTGAGCTCAATATTCCGTGATATGTTGATACTCTATCCAAGAGATTGCACAATTATTTTGTAGTACTTTTTCCCAAAAAGGATATGAAAACACATAAAAAGGAACATTTTATCAAATAAAAAGTAGAACTTGAGAAAATTAGGATTAAGGCAAAAAACTGATGTTGCCAACATCAAGTCAGTAAAGTTTCTTTCATTTGGCATCACCACTGCCTCTAGGTTTCTCACAAGTCATGTATAAGAAATAAAATGATAGTATCCAGAATAATGATCTTCATAGTATGATGCTATAAAATATTAGCATTTCTAATTACATTTTTAACTCATCCACATTTCTATGTTCATTCTTTGTGTGCTTTATGTTATATGTAATATATTAGAACAGTGTTAATAAAAGATATACATGTCTAGACATGGTTCAGAAAAGAATTTTAATGATGTAGTAAACATTTGGAAGACACTGATATAGAGAAAAAAATAGAAGCTCCTTAGAAAAGACAAAGTTTTAGTAGTTCCAAGTACTGAGAAAAATTCAATGTGAGAAATAACATTCAGATATATATAAGGGAAGGAAAACACAAATGCTTTCAAGAGTCAATTAGATAACACAAATGCTTAATGCAGCTTGTTTTGAGATAGCTGGGTGTTATGCCCTGTGCAGATATGGACAGAGTCTTGCCTAAAAGCATCTGAATGTTTCTATATTTAGATTTATAGGTTTATATATAAATGTGTATATATATATATATATATATATCATATATATATATAATGTTACTATATATATAGAGCCTCTCAAATGTTGAGATACATATATAATATGCATTTATATATATTTTAGAAATATAAAAATATTGTTTATACTAAACACAGTGTCTGCAGGTTTAAGGTTTAGAATTTGCTATTCCTTAAAATACATAGTACCCTGAACAATGATTTAGAATAAAGAAGAAATTATATTCTTTTTAATTTAGTGAACTTCAAAGTTCAGAAAACAATATTGAAATACACCTTTGTAAATATGATTTTAAAATATAGTGTAAATGATTTTTTCCACTGAGGTTTTGATAGGACCTCAAATACAGTTAAAAGCTATGGTGAATTATGAATTATAAATCTAAAGTGAAGGTAACTTGTACAATTATATAAGATGATATTTGTAAGGAAATAAGTCAAATAAGAGGAGACAATTTTTATCATCAACATTGAAGACCTTAATTAAAATTTTAACTGAATATGTAAGTTCATATGTTCTCTGTATGAAGATGGGTCAGAGAAGTCCAAGAACCTCCTTAAGAAGAAGTATTTTTTTATGATCTATGAATTGGGTAAAAACTGGATTGATCTAAACATAATTCTATGTTAAAGGCTATAACAAAGATTCTGAACAATCTTCAGGGCAAATGTTGCTAGTATATTGACAGGGGACCATGAGCCACAGAATACAGGCAGCCTTTAGAAGTTGGAAAGCCAGGGGAGTGGAGTTTCTCTTAGAGTCCCCACAAAAGAATATAGTTCTTTGGGGTAAATACCCAATAGTGAAATTTCAGGGTCACAGAGTAGCTCTATTTTTGATTTTTGAGGAATCTCCACACTGTTTTCCAAAGTGGCTGCACCAACTTGCATTCCCAACAGTGTAAGAGGGTTCCCCTTTCTCCACATCCTCTCCAACACTTGATACAGACGTAGTGAAAAGATGGGCCATATGTACCCCAATGTTCATAGCACCAATGTCCACAATCACAAAGCTATGGAAAAAGCCAAGATGCCCTTCAACAGACGAAAGGATAAAGAAGATATGGTCCTTATATACAATGGAATGTAATGCAGCTATCAGAAAGGATGAATACCCAACTTTTGTATCAACATTGACAGGACTAAAGGAGATTATGCTGAGTGAAAAAAGTCAAGCAGAGAAAGTCAATTATATGGATTCACTTACTTGTGGAGCATAAGGAATAACATGGAGGACATTAGGAGAAGGAAAGGAAAAGTGAGTTGGGGAAAATTGGAGGGGGAGATGAACCATGAGAGACTGTGGACTCTGAAAAACAAACTGAGGGTTTTGGAGGGTGGGGTGGAGGGATGGGTGAGCTTGATGGTGGGTCTTAAGGAGGGCACATATTGCATGGAGCACTGGGTATGGTGCATAAATAATGAATCTTGGAACACTGAAAAAATAAAATAAAAAAACTATTAAAGAAAATACTGGGAAAAAATCTTGAGGAAGTACTACTAAATATAGTATTAAAGTTTTATTTGATGGAGTATTCAAAAAAAAAAAAAAAGAATACAGTTCTACTGACATCTTCATTTTAGCCAGTGAGACCCTTTTCTGGAGAACTTCAGAATACCAGAACTGTGAGATAATGTATCTATGTTGTTTAAGCCACAAAATTTGCTCTAATTTATTAAAGCCACAATGAGAAAGTAAAACAGTATTTTTGAGATCCTCCAGTATAATTCTTTCACGTAGATGTCTAAACTAAATTTGTTAAAATAAGCAATCATATTTTTTTATACCTCTATTATATGGCTCTTTCTTATCCTCAGGCAGGATTACAACTCTTTATGGAAAACTGATGTCTCCCATTTATTACTACTTGTCATACTTTTTACCTTTCAGTGTTTAAATAACAGTACATATTATCCTCAAACTATGCATTTTGTTTTTCAGTCACAAAATTTCTTTAGATTATTATATATTATTACTTACTTTTGTCAATTTTTTAATGTTGCTGTTGTAGAGAACTCTCATCTATAAACCAGTACCCCTTTGGTTGTTCACCTTTTCAAAATCAGTAACATGTTTATTCTCTCTCTTTGTAATCATTCAGTGGTCAAGAATAGTGAGATGTCCTTCCCAATTAAAATTGTTTTATTAAGTTGATGTGTACTCTCCAAACACGTGAATAAGAATGTATATAGCAATATGAGTTTGTTGAATACTTTTTCTGCAACTTGACATAATATTTGCATGGTATAATTACAAAAACAGTAGAACTCAGTGATAAACCATCATGAAATAGTTCACTCTTTAATTATGACATTTGCACACAAACAAAAAATGCAACATATGAGAAGAAAAATAAAAGGATGTCTCTATGATGTTGGGTCTCAAAAAATATTTCTAGGAATATTTTTAACCCAGGGAAATTGCAGTTTAGAAGGTTTGATCAAAGCTGTATCAGTTTTTATTGGAAAAATGAAGATTCGTTGCATTGTCACAGGAGAGAATCCTGGAGGTAGTCACCCAGAGCTAATTGTGTGTGCCATGTTTAATAAGGTTGCTGCCTAATAGACTTCATCACAGGCAAGTCTTTATTGCCCAAGAGACCTTGACATTAGGAACGTTATTGGAAGGGTTTCTGTCTACACATGTACCCAGCTATTTACTCGCCCAGAGTTAACATAAGATTTTTTTCTAAAGGTTGATTGGTTCAGCCATCACTTTGATTTTCTGTCTCCTGTCACTTTTTGCAGTAATCACATAAGTAGTTTTTGTTGTTGTTTTCTAAGCAACCTGGATTAAGGAAATAGTTTTTCACTTGTACTAAGAGGTGTTTTTCATTAAACAATGTGATCAAAGTTGCTATTTTCAATTTATATGCTAATAAAGTGTACTTTAGAACTTATAAACATGTGTTACCCAGTGGGATTTTATTCCTGGATCCAACATAATCTATGCCCTCCAAGGATCTCTTCAGGTTATAAGAGTAAGAGAAAAGTGGTTGTCAATTGAAAAGTATGAGACCATATTCATAGTAAGGTGGAGCATTAGAGCAATAAATGATAAATTTAGGAGAGATTAGAAAGAAATGTAGATATAAAAAACATGCAGAATTTTTATAATTAATTATTCATGGTTCTTTTTCCTAAGGATATTGTATCTCTTGGGGCAGCTGGGTGGCTCAGTGGGTTAAGCCTCTGTCTTTGGCTCAGGTCCTGATCTCAGGATCCCGGGATCAAGCCCCGCATCAGGCTCACAGATTCAAAGGAAACCAATATTTAGGTTAATACGTTTTGCCTGAAGAGGCTTAAAATTAAGATTCCACCCAAATGGGCATGATGTAGCTAGCTAGTTAAGTCAGATCTCTTCTGATAAACATAACTATTCAACACAGAAAAGCATCAGGATTTCATTATGGAAATAACACCTGAAGAGACACAAAGAGACCTTGAGATGGCAGAGGAAGTGAGTTCGCAAAAGCTAGAAGTAAACTAAAGCTACGAGTCATCAGAATTCATAATTAACCTGAAATTAGAAGTTATGAGGAGTCAGAAAACACAAGACACATCTAAAGTTGAGGTGGCTTGTTCACAACAAGCAACTAGATCTTATGTGAGTTTGTTCATAGCAACAGGGACTGTCAAAACACAGAAAGTGAGAAGTGTGCCAAATAAAGGTCTCCAAACACCTGCTGCTGCTAAGATTAGATCTGAGATAGTTCCGGGTTTGGGGTCAGGTGAGTGTAAGATGTAGTGCATTGTAGAATTCCATGACTGGCGGCGATCGATGAAACTACTTTACATGTCGGTGCCCTACACGGAAATTTTTCTTCTCGGTTTGATGCATTGATGTTTTTGGAAATGAAAACGAGAAGCCTGTGCTTTCAGATACTACAGAAAGAGCCATGGCTCAGAGTGGTTAATCTACTTTCCATTTATTCTGGACCCCCTCTCTTTAGACGATTCTTCTTAGAATTAAATACTTTTTTAGGTACATTATTAGGTAATCTCATCAAAAGACTTGTGCATTCTGTTGCTTTTAAATTTATACTGAAGTTCAGTTAACTGAGGCCCTGCATTGCCGCCTTCTGGGTAAATTACACGATTTGGATATGGAGTGAGAATGTGTGTGTGGGTATATGACCATGACCGCATGTTACAATATGATATGTTGAGTGCCATGAGAAGCAATATTAATGATTTTCTGATTTGATTTACTTATAATAAAAATATATTCAAAACATTCCTGTGGTAGACACTCCTACTATTTGGTGATAATCTGATTTTCTTCTTACTGATCTCACTCGTCTCCTTGGAGAGATGAGGCTATAGGACATCCTGCAGCCAATGACAGTTGAGCTGAAATCATAAGAATCAGTTCTAGGTGGAAATACTCATCAAAGATAAAGTCTTCAACTTGTCTTTTCTTCTGGTGCATGGATATACAGATATGTATAGATATATATGTAAAATATCCAGCATATGAGAAAGAGCTGCACTTGACACTGGCAAAGAACAGCAGCAGTGTGCACAAAAAAAGAAAAAAAAAGGAATGAAAACTTTGTTTTCAGACACTGAGATTTTTAGGTTGTTTGCTATTATAACATGATGTAGTCTATTCTGACACCATCATAAAAGAGGAGAACCATTACAAAATTTCATAAGTATTGCAAATGGAGACTTTTATCAGGTAAGGGTTAGTTCCCAAATGTTTCCACACTTTAGGGAAAGAATTCAAAAGGTACAGACTCATATTTTCTTAATCAGGTAAAAATCTTGAAAGACACATTTTATAAGTATTGATAATCACTTGTGAACTAACCCTCCACAGCAATATCTTAAAAATAATCTCATTTGTAATCAAGCAAAACCCTTTTTACCTAATATTTATGATTTTTTAAATTTATGATTTTATAAATAGATTGTGTACTACTTCTTAACATTAAAGCATTAATTTGTAAATTCAAGTTTAACAGAATCAGATATGCAAAAATTTCTATGCTTTACTTTGTCATGTAACCTTTATTTCATATGAATTTCTAATAGTCCTGGCTGGAAATCTTCGATAACTAAGTTTGCTTAAATTATTGTTAACTTAATTATCATTAATGTCAATTATATTATTTTTATATACTTTGGATGGTGTTAAGATATCTTCTTTTTCTGTCCTCTTGTATTTACTTCAGTAATTAAGTTGACCAAAATAAAAGGAAAAATACACTTGCTTTACTTCTTTCTGAAATTTACTTGATTCTGATCAAATCTGATTAAAAAGAAAATGTAAAGCAATGTCTAAATATCACTTCCATTACTAAGAACTGACTTTCAGAAAAACAGGTAAGTGTATAAGTAGCTATGTTACTTACCCTTGTTTCATTGGCCTAAGCAGGTCATATGGCTACTTGCACTGATTATATTCTAGAATAATGACAAATAATAGTTATAAAAGTGTGTATCATTGCCTTATTCCTGAGTTTATCAGAATGGTACATAGGTTTCCCTGTTTTGTATGATATTGGCTATTAGCATGAGAAAATATCAGTTTAATCATGATGGTTTTTTCTCACAACATGGTTGTTGATTTTACCAGAACATTTTTGGGGTCTATTAAGAGAATCAGATGGGTTCTTTTTTTTCCATTTAATTGATGATTAATAATTAATATGTTTTTGTTTACCCACCTTACCTCTTTGAGGTTCCTGGACCCAATTATAAAGTATATCTGTAAAGGAGCCTTTCCACATAAGACTAGGCAATTCTCAGACACCTGCTAATGTCCTGCTCATGTCCAAGAATTCAGTTCAATTCTGACACTATCTACACAAAGATAGCATCAGATTCCACTGTTTAAGGATTCAGTCCTATAAGGCTCTAACCCTACACCCTGCTTCAGAAGCCAGTCACAAACCTAGATTGTTATCTATGCTTTTGACAAACTGACTACAAATTGGAGGTTCCAATGACTCCCATCTTCCTTAGGTTTGTGTAATTTGCTAGAGCAACTCACAGAACACAGAGAAGCATTCTATTTAGTAGATTCCTGGTTATTTATAATAGGATATAACTCAGGAGCAGCCAGATCGAAGAGATG
The DNA here is from genome assembly GCF_010015895.1 of Lontra canadensis. Taxonomy (NCBI): domain Eukaryota; kingdom Metazoa; phylum Chordata; class Mammalia; order Carnivora; family Mustelidae; genus Lontra; species Lontra canadensis. Next base: position 529,218 of record NW_022631089.1, read on the forward strand.
CAAAGGTCAGGGGACTAGGACTGAAAACTCCAGTCCTCTAATCACAGAGTTGGGCCCATCCTTAGGTGCTGTATGAATGTAATGAAAGACATCTTTGTGGCTTTCCTCACTTAGGAAATCCTGGAGGCTCTTAGGAACTCTGTTCCAGAAAGAGTTACCAAGACCAAATACATATTTCTTATTATAAATCAAAATATCACTCTAGCCCTTCTTAAACACACTCTGTATTTGATAATGATTTCTTCTTTCTCTCCTTCTTATTAGCAGCTCTTCCTTCTTTACCTCTTTTACTTATTTTTTTATATTTTTACTTATTTTTTTAAATATCTCATTCTATAAGTTTAATTTGCAACAACTTACAGTTGTTTATTGGTGTTTGTATAAGTGAATGTATTATAGTCTGGACTGGAAAATAGAAAGCATACCAGATAGTTTTAAAAGATACTTGTATATAAGAAATTGATAATGCAGGCACTAGAAAAACTGAGAGAGGTAAGTGGGGGAAAGAGAAAGTGGAAGAGGGAGATTAAGAGAAATAGCAATTAAGGAAGTAGTTCACTCTTAGGGCAGGAGGAAGAAATGGAAGATATGGGTGTTATCAGAACCTAGAATATAGTATGAGGGCCCCACAGAGCTGGGACCTAGACTTCTGAGGGATTGCTTGTACCTCAGGAGCTTGGAGGAGACCACCTAAAGAGCTCTGAGAAGGGGGCACTGGCCAACTTGTTTTGGTACTTCTGAGGGGTATGGTTGGAACTGGTTCTGGAAGAGTGGAGATAATAAAAATATGGAATTTGGAGTATCTATTTTTGCTAGAGTGAAAAACTGTTGGTGAGATGATGCTGAATGGACAGTGAACAAACCAGAGTGAAGCAAGCTCATCTTTCTCCTGTCTGCCAGTTTCCCTACTGATACCACTGATTGCTGAAAACAGATAGGTAGCCAGCTGACAAAGAAGAAATGTCATTTTTAGAGGCCAACAAGCTCCAACAATACAAACATGTATAGCAAGATGGCTTTGGGCTTGAGGGACAATAGCTTAATAAGTGATTCAATGGAACTGGTTTCTAATTTCTACTTTAAGTATTATTACCTTAAAGGAATACTAAGTTTGTAAGATAAAAAATAGACTTTTATTTTTTGCTCTGAAATAGTTTACATAACATGAAAATTTTCTGTCCATTAAAAACGTAAATGCAATTTGGATCAAATTTCTGGGATCATAGGCATTTGGGATAGAATTTTGGACAACTTACTTAATTTCAGCTGTAGATACTGGTAGGTATATGTTTTTTAACTTTGCTTAATTCTTGGGCACTTTCTGATAATGTTCTGAAAAAATGTTCTATTGCTACCCTTATTTGTGTTTTTCCTACTTTGACAAAATATTTTCAAGTAATATATAGTGTGATATCAGTCTTTGAAATTATGAGACAAAGTGATCATTTAGAACACAGGGATATTTCATAATGCAACAGCAAATATAAATATAAACAGACACACATGCCAACATTTTTATAAATTTACAAAAGCAATTGTATTTTGAATAAAAGATCTTAACATAATGTTTTTCTCAAATATATATTGAATTTTTGAACAGAACTGATTGAGCATTAAGTCAAAAACAACAGTTTAAATACAGTTGTCCATGTAGGTGTCTCTCTTGCAGGTGCATATCAAAATGGCTTCAGTTGGGCACCTTATGATTCAAGGACTCATATTAACATATCATTTAGGCAAACAAGGTGTAACCATTGCCATTTATCACTGGACTAGAATAGGGAAAATTATTGATATAAAAAGAATTTGAGAAAACTTTTGAAAATAACTAGTTTCCTTTCTTTATCTTATAGATCTTTAAAGCTCTGTTTTCCTTCTGGGACACTTTCCCCCACTCTTCATTTGGGCCATCTTGTCTAGAGATTCTAGGCCATGCCACCTTTGAAGAAATCACTCCTTTATATTTAGTTGGTAGCTTCCTTTGACAAGTTTTTTGGTCTTTGTTGAAAAATTGTATTCATTTTTACAATCCCCATTATGAGGTCAATGATGGTGGAGTTAAATATTCTAGTGCTTTGAGGGTAACACATTTGATTCCTTTTAGTTTCAGGTGAGCTTTCAGAACATATCAAGAAGAAAAAAATGTTTACTTCTTTGTGGAAGAGCGTGTGAAAATGTATTCATGCATTATTATTTTTTCCTTAACCCTTCCTGGTTTGTCACAGAAAAATACTACTTTAAAGATGTTTTATCATGATAAGTAATAACCTAAAATTAAAATGTTGAATTTACTTAGGTGTATAAAATATGTGCCTTAGGGAGATAAATATGAATATAGAAAAGAAAGAAATCTTTGTACATTTGATTTTATTTATCTTTACAAAAAAACCATAAAAATATTTGCTTTTAAACATTTAATTGTCAAAAGAGGAAATTTGGTTTTACCGTGAAAGTTCTCAGAAGAAAATCTGGTCTTGATCCTGTCTTTTATAGTCATGTTTTGCATCTTGAGAGCTTTTTCCTTGCTCTACCAATAAAATTATTCTTTTCTTCTGTTTTTACTAGTAGTGTTCCAAAAACATGACTAACTACAAAGCAAATCTCCCAATGCATGTGTCAAAACAATGTGATACATGCCTGAGTATAATACCAGAAACAAAGCTCTGGTGATGTTTCTAAAGCAACACTTAATTAAGTTGTTGTTCATGCAGTAAACACAACATCAGACTCTTGGGTCCAGCATTCTGAACCAGGGGACAACATAGCTTCACAGTCTCAGATAACAGGACGTGTTTTGAGCAGAGCAAAAACACTCATCCAAAAGGAAAAGCAGACATTTTAATAGATTATCTGATTAAAAACTAGTTTTACAAGCCAATTTTATTTTAGAGGCAAGGATAGCAGATGGAAAAGGTATTGTGATAGTTGATACAAGTGTCAAACTTAGCAAAATAATACTATGGAAGACTAATCTCACTTTAAGCTTAAAAGGTAAATGGAAAATTGTTTTAGAATTATAATTGGGATGGACATAATCTTATTTCTTATTTTGAAATCATGTTTAACTCTTAACACTAACATAGGACAATATCTATGTACAGTTAAAGCATACACAGAGGAAATAAAATTCTACTAAAATGATTAGATGAATGAATGATATTGGTTTTATAATGTAAATGATTCTTGCCTGTGGATATTTTGTGTTACCATTTGTGTTAGCTTAAAATTAAAGCAATACAAACTCAAGGTCTGTGGTACTAAATATATGAGAGAAAATTTGCCTGATTATTAAATGTATTATCTCCTAATTTAAAAAGTCAATTTTGGAGCAGTTAAAATTCAAGACACTTTCTTTATACCCACCTTAGATTATATTTATCATTCAATAATTGTGCATTTTGATTAGATGCATGAGTGATAGAAATATCACTTGTTTAAGACATATTCTGATGAAATAAAATAATTATCTCTAGACCTATAGAAAATAAGTAATTATTTATGTACTTAAGTTCTGGTTTTAACCTTATAGTATATTTCTTCTCTAAATTATAGGGAAGTGCTCCAGAAGTTGAGTTAATGTTAAAGCAAATGGGCCAGGTAACAGCAATGTTGTAGAAGTACAATACTGGCTAATGTGCTTACACAAGAGTGTAGAAATGGGATTTAGCAGGGTCAGGGGAAAGGTAAGCAGAATATAAGAGATAGATTTAATAAAATCCATGAATAATGACAAATATAGAAAACAGTTGGGAGGTCAACATAAATCACTATAGTAACTTGTCTGAGACATTTGATTTGGTTCTCCCAAACTCCAGTCCAACTTCATTCAATTTGGAGATAATAAAATGGCTTAAAACAACCTTCCCACACTCTCTTACAGATAGGGCCTAGATGAAGTAAGGTATACTCATAGTTCATACACATATAAGGTTTGGAAAGCAGACATGAGGCAAAAGCTGTTTTCTGCTGCTGTTTCCTCTTGCAAGCAAGATCACGAGATGTGAGGAAGTGTAGTGTCCAAACTCAACATCTAGTTTCCGGCTTTCTGGGCACCAAAAAGCACTGTTGAACAGTCTTGGTGGTTGCAGTGTCAGCAGCATCTTCTTGTATTCCTGCTTGGAACTAGATGGTGATATTTCAAATCATTAGTGAAATGATAGCCTCTTGATGTAGTATCTCCCTGCCTCCCAAAGCTGTGGCTAGCTTTTTTTTTTTTTTTTTTTGAGTTGGGGGAGGTGGCTATCTCTTCTTTCCCTGTATTAAATTCATTTCTGACTGAAATAAGGAGGGTTTCTATTTTCTGTACTGAACTTTCAGTGACAGATAGATACAATATTCGACTACAGTGTTATTGATGATAAAGAATGAAGGATAAGGAATGAAGGAGGAAAAATGGGTGAGAAAAGAAGAAGGTTGAAAAGATAAAGGAAGAGAAAATGAAGTTTCTTACTGATTATTGATCACTTGTAAGAACTGGACTGTCCTTGTCACTTTCACTTATTTGAATTTGTTGGAGGACAGATGTGAACTTAGAAAAAACAAAAATAATAAATCTACTCATATTCCACTTATTCTATTTATAGCTTCAGTTCAGAATAATAACAGAAGCATATTTTGTACAACAAGCATTCTTTCTCAAAATACGCACTCAGACAGGGCCAGAGCTAGTATAATGACATTAAAAGTGCTCAAGTCTTGTAAAACAATGAGTCTGCTCTCCATGGATAATCCCCCAATATTCTGACTTTCCAATAATGACTACTTTCATATTTTCATAAAGGATAACATATCAAAAATACATCAAAAATTTGGACTTTTCTCTAGCTAATCGCCTAGGGGAAGACTGATACACTTATTAATAATCTAACACTATGCATGAAACTTCGCTCACTCTCCATCTTACTCCAGTCCAGAGGGGCCCAGTCTTTATCTCAAAGTCAGCCATGCTTGAAATCCATTCTTCCAGAGGTTAAACCACTCTGCCTACTAAGCCATTTTAAAAAATAACAACAACAAACCAAAATGCCCAGTTCGTCCCTTTTTGATTCTTCCTCCTTTCCCTGTTTCTAGTTTCTATTCATAGAGCAGAGTCCTAGCCCATGTACCTAATCATCTATTTGCCTTCCCAATCTCAGCCAGTTCCACTTCTTTTGGAGAGTCTCTTCACTTATATTACTGAATCTATTAACTGGATTCTTGAATATTTTAATAAGTTAATCAGAATGCTTATTACCTCTTCCCATATTCATTCTCTTCATGGATTCCCCAGTGTCACACTCTGAGTAGAGATCCCAAAACCCATCCCTGTTCCCTAATATTACCCATCTTCCACTGGAAACCACTATGTACAGAGCTAATTAAGAATGACAGTGCTATGGGGCATCTGGGTGGCTCAGTGGGTTAAGCCTCTGCCTTCAGCTCAGGTGATGATTTCAGGGTCCTGGGATCAAGCCCTGCATCAGGCTCTTTGCTCAGCAGGGAGCCTGCTTCCTCCTCTCTCTCTGCCTGTCTCTCTGCCTACTTTTGATCTCTCTCTGTCAAATAAATGAATAAAATCTTTAAAACAAAACAAAACAAAATAACGACAGTGCTATACTCCCTCCCCTGTACCTACTATTATTTCCTCAGCTTCTTTTCTGAAACAGCCATTGTCTACATTTGTGCCATATGTCCCCCCACATCCTCACAAATGATTCCATCTTCTTATAGGTTGATATATTTTTGTTCTAAAACAAAATAAAGAATAATTGATATAAAATGTAAATAACCAAGCTATGAAATATTCCTAATATCCAAAATTCTTTCCATAAAGTTATTTTATTTCATTTAGGCAAAGAAGCTTACCTCTAGAAGGGTAACCTCCATCGGGATAGATATTCTATTTTAGCAATCACTATGTTCCCAGATCTCAATATAATCCTTCATACAAGGTAGTATACCTTTAATAATTTTTATATGAAAAAACAAAAAGGAATTTATGAGTTTGTTGTCACTCAAAGATAGTTATTATTAACTATAGTTAGTTTATGTTGAGTATAATTTACTATGTATCCCTGAATGTTATAGGTTATAGACACACATTCGGTTTCCCACAGGAAATGTAGTTTTTATTTAACGCTGAAAAATACATTATCTATGAAACTAATTACTACCATTGACTACTTTCAATATTCTTAGCTCAGACAAAAATAATACAGAAGAGAGTGAATTACCTAAATGTCTGTGAAAATAATCTGCTCAAACTCAAAGAAATAGGGGAGTACTTGAGTGGTACATTCAGTTGAGAATCTGACTCTCTTGGTTTCAGCTCGGGTCATGAACTCAGGGTCATGGGATAGAGCCCTATGTTGGGCTCCATGCTCAGCGTGGAGTCTGCTTGACAATCTTTCTCCCTCTCTTTCTCTCCTTCTGGATTGTGCTGTCTCTCTCTAAAATAAATAATTAAATATTTTAAAAGTCAAGGAAATAGGAATGCATCTAATAAAGTAATATAATAAAAGTACTGTGACATATCTGTTGTCTCTGGATCAGCTTTTTCTTTCCCCAAAGCCCAACATATTTCTTGTCAACTAACCTTACAGCTCAGCTGCTAAATTATTTCTTATATATACAGGAAATGTAAGCTAATTTGAGTTTTTTCTCAGTAACACACAATGATGTTCTGTTACAAAAAAAAAAAAAAAAAGAATCCCCAAATTGGATACAAATGCCTTCTGGATTATTCATAGTTTTGGATAATCCATGCTGCTTCTTTCTGGTAATTGAGAATTATTTGTAAAAACATTCCCAAAATGTGCTAATTACTTAAAATAAAAATACATTTTTCTATACTTGTAAGCAGAATTTTGATATTTATACTCTGGATATTTATGATATAACATCTGTTTAAAATTTCACGTGCTATTTAAATTAACTATGATAGATTAAATAAATTAGTAGGAAAAATTTTTATTAAGCCAGAATAACAAAAATAAGGATGTTTAAAAACAAACAACATCTCAACATTTTCTATTATACCTTGGAAAATGGCATTACATAAAGAAAGGTATATTTATTACTTTTTCACAAACCCAAACCACTGAGAAATCCTTTGACCTCTATAAATTGTTTAACTTAATAATTTAGTCCCTTCTTACAAAAAACCTGCATTCACCTCATATTTGCTCACTTCATTGGAACAATAGTCACTCTGATATCTGATATATACACAATTAATCGGGGGGGGGGAGATTGACTCAACATTTGTTAGAGTTCCTATCTTCTTTATATAGATAGCTCTATTCCACAGAGAATGTGGTAAGATGATATAAATTTTTTCCAGAGGAATATTAAATATGTTTATAGATCAAAGAAATCAATTTCACTGTGATTCAACACCATATGAAGGTAAATATGTAAACCGTATTAATCACTGTTAGGAATCTTCACGGCTCTCTCAAAGACGGATTGACTTATTATCTTAATCACTCACCTAGTCCAGAGCATTTACTGGTTCTACTATATACACAGAATTATGCCAGATGCTACCTACTTGTAAACAAATGAGCTCGGTACTTTATTGTAAGCTCCATGATGGAGATTGGTGTATGGTGCTATGGAAGCGAATAAGAAGAGAGCTCTACTTGGGAAACAACTGAGTGGAATAACGTATGATGGGAAAGATTACACTCTTCCCCCCATGATTCTCTCAGTCTTCCAATACATTTTTAGATTTTCTAAAATTGTTTTTCCTAAAAATGAATCTCATGTTACTTTTCAAATTGAAAACCTTCCTACTGCTTTCCTGGCAAACTTCTTTCATGGCCCATAAGATTCTTCATGATTTCCTCCTGCCCATATCCACAAACTCATCTCTAAATAGTCCTTAAAATATCCTGCACCATAAAGCCAAACGTGAGTTATATTTCCCCAAATTTATCCTTTGATCATTCTTCTGCTTGGAATACTTTTATCCAACTTGCTTAAACTTAAATTTTTAGACTCATGTCAGGCTTCACCAAATGAGGAAAACTTTCCCAGATCTAAAAGCTGGAGCACCAGGGAGGTTTTTCCTGAGGATTTGAGTGAGAGGAAAACATACTTGTTGACTTGGTATTAACAAGGTGAAATTGGACAGAGGGGAGGGCATTCCAAAGAGATGAACAGGAGAATGCAAAGAACCAGTAGGGAGAAGAATGACTTAATCAAGGAATAAAATAAATGACAGTATGTTTGAATCTTAAAGAACAAGTGATTATGTGGTGTGACATTAAAGCAAAGAAGTAGGAGGTCGGAATGAAACCAATGACTTATTGGCCACAATAAAGATTTTAGTTTAGTTTAGCTTAGTTTTGTTTTCCTAGAAGCAATGAGAAGCAATTAATAGGTTTTACATAGGAGATGATATCATAATATTTCATTTAAAAAAAGAACTTAAGTGTGAGGAATGGAATATAATGAAGCCAGACAAAATATGAAGAAACTATGAGTCCAAATAAGAAATAAAGTAGCCACTGGTCTATGTCCGTTTTTATGCCAGTACCATGCTATCTTGGTGATCACAGCTTTGTAGTAAAGCTTGAAATAAGGCAACATGATGCCCCCAGTTTTGTTTTTCTTTTTCAACATTTCCTTAACAATTCGGGGTCTCTTCTGGTTCCATACAAATTTTAGGATTGGTTTTTCCAGCTCTTTGAAAAATGCCGGTGGAATTTTGATCAGGATAGCTTGAAAGTATAGATTGCTCCAGGCAATATAGACATTTTTTAAAAAATTTTAATTTATTTTCAGTGTAATGGTTTTCATTGTTTTTGCACCACACCCAGTGCTCCACCTTACACCAGTTAGAATGGCCAAAGTTAGCAAGACAGGAAACAACATGTGTTGGAGGGGATGTGGAGAAAAGGGAACCCTCTTACACTGTTGGTGGGAATGCAAGTTGGTGCAGCCACTTTGGAGAACAGTGTGGAGATTCCTCAAGAAATTAAAAATAGAGCTTCCCTATGACCCTGCAATTGCACTGCTGGGTATTTACCCCAAAGATACAGATGTAGTGAAAAGAAGGGCCATCTGCACCCCAATGTTTATAGCAGCAATGGCCACGGTTGCCAAACTGTGGAAAGAACCAAGATGCCCTTCAACGGATGAATGGATAAGGAAGATGTGGTCCATATACACTATGGAGTATTATGCCTCCATCAGAAAGGATGAATACCCAACTTTTGTAGCAACATGGACGGGACTGGAAGAGATTATGCTGAGTGAAATAAGTCAAGCAGAGAGAGTCAATTATTATATGTTTCACTTATTTGTGGAGCATAACAAATAGCATGGAGGACAAGGGGAGATGGAGAAGAGAAGGGAGTTGAGGGAAATTGGAAGAGGAGGTGAACCATGAGGGACTCTGAAAAACAATCTGAAGGTTTTGAAGGGGCGGGGGTTGGGAGGTTGGGGGAACCAGGTGGCAATATAGACATTTTAACAATGTTTGTTCTTCCAGTTCATGAGCATGGAATGGTCTTCCATCTTTTTGTGTCTTCTTCAGTTTCTTTCATGAGTTTTCTGTAGTTCCTCGAGTACAGATCCTTTACCTCTTTGGTTAGGTTTATTCCCAGGTATCTTATGGTTCTTGGTGCTATAGTAAATGGATTAGATTCTCTAATCCCTTTCCATATTTTCATTGTTAGTGTATAAGAAAGCAACTGATTTCTGTACATTGATTTTGTATCCTGTCACATTACTGAATTGCTGTATGAGTTATAATAGTTTGGGGGTGGAGTCTTTTGGGTTTTCCAAATAAAGTATCATGTCATCTGTGAAGAGAGAGAGTTTCAATTCTTCTTTGCCAATTTGAATATCTTTTATTTCTCTCTGTTGTCTGATTGCTATTGTTGACTTCTAGTACTATGTTGAACAACAGTGGTGAGAGTGGGCATCCTTGCCGTATTCCTGATCTCAAAGGGAAGACTGTCAGCTTTTCCCCATTGAGGATGATATTCACTGTGGGTTTTTCTAAATAGATTTTATGAAGTTGATGAACGTTCCCTCTACCCCTATACTTTGAATCATTTTAATCAGGAACAGATGCTGTATCCTGTCAAATGCTTTTTCTGCATCAATTGAGAAAACCATGTGATTCTTTTCTCTTCTCTTATTGATTTGTTCTATCACATTGATTGATTTGTGAATGTTGAACCACCCTTGTATCCCATGGATAAATACCACCTGGTCATGGTGGATAATCTTTTAATGTGCTATTGGATCCTATTAGCTAGGATCTTGTTGATAATCTTAGCATCCATATTCATCAGGGATATTGGTCTGAAATTCTTTTTTGTGGGGTCTTTGCCTGGTTTGGGGATCAGGGTAATGCTGGCTTCATAAAATGAGTCTGGAAGTTTTCCTTCTGTTTCTGTTTCTTTCTTTCTTTTTTTTTTGAAACAGCTTCAGGAGAATAGGTATTATTTATTCTTTGAATGTTTGGTAGAATTCTCCAAGGAATCCATCAGGTCCTGGGCTCTTGTTTTTTGGGAAGTTTTTGATCACTGCCTCAATCTCGTTACTAGATATTGGTCTATTCAGGTTCTCAATTTCTTCCTGATTCAATCTTGGAGGTTTATAGGTTTCCAGGAATGCATCCATTTCATCTAGGTTGCTTAACTTATTGACATATAACTGTTGATAATAATTTCTGATGATTGTTCCTATTTCCTTGTTGTTAGTCATGATCTCTCCCTTTTCATCCATAATTTTATTAATTTGGGTCCTCTCTCTTTTGGGTTAGTTTGGCCAATGCTTTATCGATCTTATTAATTCTTTAAAAAAAAAAAACAAACAGCTTCTAGTTTTGTTGATGTGTTCTACTGTATCTCTAGTTTCTAGCTCATTGATCTCTGCCCTCATCTTGATTAGTTCCCTTCTTGTGTGTGAGGTTGACTTAATTTGTTGTTGGTTTTCCAGTCCTTTAAGGTGTAAAGACAGCTAGTGTATTCTGGATTTTTCAGTTTTTTGAGGGACGCTTGGATAGCTATGTATGTCCCCCTTAGGACTGCCTTTGCTTTATCCCATAGATTTTGGATCAAAGTGTCTTCATTCTCGTTGGTTTCCATAAAGTATTTAAGTTCTTTGATTTCTTGATTGATCCAAAAATTCTTAAGAAAGGTGGTCTTTAGCTTCCAAGTGTTTGAATTCCTTCCAAACTTTTTCTTGTGGTTGAGTTCAAGTTTCAAAGCATTGTGGTCTGAGAATATGCAGGGAATAATCTCAATCTTTTGGTATCAGTTGAGACCTGGTTTGTGACCCAGTATGTGGTCTATTCTGAAGAAAGTTCCATGTGTACTTGAGAAGAATGAGTATTCTGTTGTTTGAGGGTGGAATGTTCTGTATATATCTATGAGGTCCATCTGGTCCAATGTGTCATTCAATGCTTTTGTTTTTTTATTAATTTTTTGCTTGGATGATCTGCCTATTACTGAGAGTGGCATGTTAAGATCCCCTACTATTAATGTATTCATATCAATATAACTCTTCATCTCAATTAACAATTGTCTTATGTAGTTGGCTGCTCCCATATTGGGGGTATAAATATTTACAATTGTTAGATCTTCCTGGTGGATAGACCCTTTAAGAATGATGTAGTGTCCTTCTTTATCTCTGACTATAGTCTTTAGTTTAAAATCTAATTTATCTGATATGAGAATCGCTACCTCAGCTTTCTTTTGAGGCCCACTGGCATGAAAGATGGTTCTCCATCCATTCACTTTCAGTCTGGATGTATTCTTAGTTCAAAATGGGTCTCTTTTAGACAACATATGGATGGGTCCTGTCGTTTTATCCAGTCTGCAACCCTGTGCCATTTTATAGGAGTGTCTAGGCCATTCACATTGAGAGTGATTATTGAAAGATACATATTTATTGACATCATGTTGCCTGTGAACTCCTTGTTTCTATAGATTGTCTCTGTAAATTTCTGTTCTATGATACTCTTGGGTTCTTTCTTCTTTTGTAGAACCCTCCTTAATATTTCTTGTAGTGCTGGCTTGGCGGTCTTATACTCTTAAACCTTGCCAGTCTTGGAAGCTTTTTGTGTCCCCATCCATTTTGAATGTCAGCCTTGCTGGATAAAGTATTCTTGGCTGCATGTTCTTCTCATTTAGTGCCCTGAATATATCTTGCCAGCCCTTTCTGGCTTGCCAGGTTTCTGTGGACAGGTCTGCTGTTATTCTGATGGACCTTTCTCTGTACATAAGGAATCTCTTCCCCCTAGCTGCTCTCAAGAGCTCCTGTCTAAAATTATGATTCATCAGTTTCACAATCAGGTGTCTTGAGGTCTTTCTAGATTCTATGATCTTGGGGGGATAATCTTTCTGTCTCTAAGACACAAACACTTGTTCCATTCCCCAGATTTGGAAAATTTTCATGGAGAATTTGTTCAACTATATCTTCTAGTCTTCTTTCTTTCTCCTCTCACTCAGGGATCCCAATAATTCTAATGTTGGAATGTTTCATGGCAACATTTATTTCCCTAATTCTGTTTTCATGGCTGCTAAACTGTTTGTTCCAGGCCTCCTTCTGATCCTTTCTATCATTTTGTTCTCTAGATCACTAATTCTATCTTTTGCCTCAGTTACCCTAGCTGCTAGAGAATTTAGCTTAGATTAGATCTCATTGATATCATTTTTAACTTCTTCCCGGGTGGCTTTCACTTCTGCCCTAATCACTTCCATGTTTTCATTAATGGTTTTCCCCAACCTAGCCATTGCCTGGATAATTGTTACCCTAAATTCCCTTTCCAATATACTGTTTATGTCTGTATCCAATAGCTCTGATGGAGAGGGCAGTCTGAATTTTTTCCTCTGTTGAGCATTCCTTCTCCTAGTCATTTTGGTGAGAGGTGGTTGAGGGGATGTATAGTTGAATATGTCAACTGTGGAACAGAGTAGAGAGCCCAGATATGGACCCTCAACTCTGTGGTCAAACAATCTTTGACAAAGCAGGAAAAAATATACATTGGAAAAAAGACAGTCTCTTCAATAAATGATGCTGGGAAAATTGGACATCTATGTGTAGAAAAATGAAACTCAACCATTTTCTTATACCATACATGAAGATAAACTCAAAATGGATAAAGGACCTCAATGTGAGGCAGGTATCTATCAAAATCCTAGAGGAGAACATAGGTAGTAACATTGGCCACAGCAACTTCTTTAAAGATATGTCTCCAAAGGCAAAGGAAACAAAAGCAAAAATGAACTTTTGGGACTTCATCAAGGTCCAAAGCTTCTGCATAGCAAAGGAAACAGTCAACAAAACTAAGAGGGACTCATGGGATGGGAGAAGATATTTGCAAATGCAAATTATACTACAGACAAAGGGCTGTTATCCAAGATCTACAAAGGACTCAAATTCGACACACAAAACAGATAATTACGTCAAGAAAAGGGCAGAAGACATGAACAGCACTTCTCCAAAGAAGATATACAAATGGCTAACAGATATGAAAAAATATTCATCATCGTTAGCAATTGGGGAGATTCAAATCAAAACCACATTAAGATATTGCCTTACACCAGTTAGAATGGCTGAAATTAATAAGACAGTAAACAATAAGTCTTGGAGAGGATGTGGAGAAAGGGGAACCCTCTTACACTGTTGGTGGGAATATAAGTTGGTGCAGCCACTTTGGAAAACAGTGTGGAGATTTCTTAAGAAATTAAAAATAGAGCTACCATATGACCCTGCAATTGCACTCCTGGTATTTACCCTGAAGATACAGATGTAGTGAAAAGAAGGGCCACCTGTATCCCAATGTTTATAGCAGCAATGGCCACAGTTACCAAACTGTGGAAAGAACAAAGATGCCCTTCAATGGACGAATGGATAAAGAACATGTAATCCATATATACAATGGAGTATTATTCCTCCATCAGAAAGTATGAATACCCAACTTTTGTATCAACATGGATGGGACTGGAAGAGATTATGCTGAGTGAAATAAGTCAAGCAGAGAGAGTCAAATATCATATGGATTCACTTGTGGAGTGTAAGGAATAACACAGAGGATATTGGAGTTGGAGAGAAGTGAAATGGGAGAAATCAGAGGGGGATACAAACCATGAGATAATGTAGACTCTGAGAAACAAACAGATATTTGAAGGGGAGGGGGGTGGGGGGTTGAGTCAGCCTGGTAGTGGGTGTTATGAAGGGCACATATTGCATAGAGCACTGGGTGTGGTGCATAAACAATGAATTTTGGAGCACTGAAAAGAATAAAAAATAAAATAAAATAAAATAAAATAAAATAAAATAAAATAAAATGGAAAAAAAGAAATTAAGTAGCCAGATGAGGGTAGAATACTGTATGTGGAGACAATGAAATGGAGAGTAGGAAGTAAAAGTGAAATCAGTAAGATTTAATGAGAGATGGAGTGCTGCAAGTGAGGAAGAAAGTTGTGTCAATAGGACAGATGTGATTAGAAATTTGAAGTTGAAAAATGAAATCAAGTATAATCTGAAGAGGGTTGATGAAAGACAGTTTATAGTAAGGGTAGAAGAAGCATATGAAGTATAATAACTTTCAGAGGTCATTATAAAAGGTAAAGTCCTGTTTAGGTTTTTGCAGTTTAAACTACGTTATGGAATGACCAAGATGAATGAAAATCCCAAAAGGAAAGTGGAGCGATGTAAAGTTACAAGGCAGCTGAATTGGAAGAACAGAATTGAGTGATAATGGTGACTGTGTTGAGAAGTTCAATAAATCATTGACATTGTTATTAAAGGAACTATAAATGATTAAGCATGAAGAGAGGAATCAAGTGATCCAGGTGTTGAAATAATCAAGGAAGATGGAAGAATTGCATTGATCATTTGGGAAAGATGCAAAGTGAAATGGCATGACTTCAAATAAACAGTGAGAACTAAGTTGGAAGTGGGAGAGCTAACGTTTCAGTATGAAGTGGCAGCAAATCAATAGTCTGGAATTTGTACCACAGTATATTGGCTGAGTGGATACATCCCCAACTTCAGTTGAGTTGTGCAGAGTAGGAGAGGGCAATATAATCACTTTTGTGCCTTATCAACATCATATACTTTAGCACTCTTAATTGCAAGTTACAGGTATACATTTCAAATTTAACCTTTTTTTTTTTAAGTTTTTAAAGCAGAATTTTGTGGTTCTTATAATTGAAAGTCTGCCTTGGGAATATCATAGTACAGGTGTTCAGGTGATGAGCCAGTTTCTCTCCCTCTCCTTTGCTGTAAGTGTTAATGGCATGAGGGCTCTCTAACATGGCGGCAAGGATAATTTTAGCAGGTTGAAGATCTACATGGTTCTTAGTTCTCCTTTTTTTCACATTTCTCAGTACCAGCAAAAATTATGGGAAAGACTTCTACTGGTCTTTTTCATGACATTTTCAGAGAAGGAAGAGTGTTCCCAACTCTCAAAAGCAACATTTATATGAAATGTATAAATCATTCATATATAATAAACATTATATAAAACATATAAAATATAAAAAGAGTTAACATTTCTAAATTGAACTCATCTTTACCTAAAAATATTTCCTTATCTACATGATTTCTTAATCACCTTATCTACATTATTTTTTAATTTAATTATTTTTAAAATACATTTTAAGTGACACTTTCATTTTTTTTTTTTTTTCCTATAACCCAAGCAGACCATCTGGGAGTCATTCATAATGCTTTTGACACAAGAAAAGTAATTTATGTTTAGTTAGAAAAGCACTGGAAGAAAAATGTTTAGATGTAGTTAAGGCTTATAACATAGACAAGGAAGGTTTTTGAAGTTTGTAACCACTGTCATGATGTTAATGGTTTTCTTGCATTTAGGGACCAATGAATCCCAGAAATATTTAGTACTATGACTGCTCTTTTAGCAAGTTATTTTCACACAGTGGTTAAGATAATAAGAGTATTGGGGCACCTGGGTGTTTCAGTTGGTTAAGCATCTGCCTTCAGTTCACATCATGGTCCTGGGCTCCCAGGATTAAGCCCCCTGTAGGGCTCCCTACTCAGTGGGAAGCCTGCTTCTCCCCTTTCATCTGCTGCTCCCCCTGCTTATGATCTCTCACTCTCTCTCTGCCAAATGAATAAAATCTTAAAAAAAAAAAAAAAGATAATAGAGTATGGCATCAACAAACTTGATTCTGGATCTTAAGTCTACTAAACCACATTCTGTTGGACATTGGACAAGTTTCTTTTTCTGTAAAATGGAAACAATTACTTAACCTTATTCAGAGATACTGTTGAGGACAAAACTGAAATATACAACAGAATTTGTTGTATATAGGGTCTGGTTCATGGTAATACCATGAAATATCAAAGATCATCATGTTATTATTAGAAATTGCCTCTGCTTTGGGATTTGGTCTTTTCTCTCTGTTACAGTTTTAAGATGAGAAGTATGCTGTTACATTGTTTAAGAACAGCATAGGTTTCTGTGTGAATGGCCTCGTGGTGTCAAGGAGGCTAGGTTCCCACTACCATGCTAACAGTTCTAGCTAATCCTTTAGATCATTTTACGCAGACATTAAAACAATGGAGAATGGCATCAGCTTGAAATCTGTTGCTTATCTGTAGGGCATTACCCTCTCTTTAGGCTCAAAGAAAAAACATAGGAAAAGGGAAAGCTGTCATGTTTCAGAATATAAAAATTTCAAGAAGAATCAGAAAATGGAAGAAAGAAGTAAATTGAGGTAAATCTTCTGGGATCCATCTTTAGTTTCGCTCCAGTGACCTGAACCTTACTTTTTGTGGTGATCCACGTCGCTCTGCCTATCCACCTTCCTTCTCTGACTCTTTCCCCTTCTAAGTTTAATAGCAGGACTAATTAAGTGCTTCTGGGACAATGTAGTAACTAGTCAAACCCAATTTGAATTGTTTAATCAATAAAGCAAATATGCCTTCTGCAAACTATATTAGTTTTTCTTTTTACCTCCATCTAGGAAAAGTCGATGTATGTACTCAAGTAGAGCTTAAAAGATAGTACAGATAAAAATACCCATTGCAACTGGTCACTCCTTTCTTGTGTGATACACCCAAGTGCAAATAAAAGGTTCATTATTCTTCTGAGCATGAATTAAACAAATATGTACGAATGATACAAAGTCAAACCACCTTCAAGTTATCTTGGTCCTATGCCATGAGAATCGATTTAGAAAATGTAAACAAATCACATTATGTAAATAAGTGTTAGAGTGGGGAGTCACCTTTTTCTTCACCTTGTGTTTCTCTGCTGAGGGATGGTAAATACTGCAACACAACCTTGGTCTTCTTAGCTTCTTCTAGTATTCCTAACCTGGGCAAGATGAGCGAATCATCTGATTGATAATTGTTGATGCAGGAACCGAGTAAATGTAGTCAGCATCTGCACTCTTCCTTCTTAGAAGGAATCTGTTTACTTCCAGAGACAGCACATCTTGCTCTGTGCTAGTCCCTTCCCTAAACTTAGCTCAGGGTTTGTCAACCATGACACCCAATGGCATCTTAGACCAGGCAATTCTTTGTTTTGCGGATGCTGTTGGGTATTGTAGGCTCTTTATCAGCATCTCTGGCTCTTAGCTACTAGATGCCTGTAGCATGCCTCCATTTGTGACAACCAAACCTTTCTCAGATTATCTCCAAATGTCCCCTGAGGGATGGGCAGCGAGTGGGATGGGTTCCAGTGGAGAACTACTGCTTTGAGGCTTGCCTTTTAAGGGAGCACTGCCTGATTGAATGGGTGACTCAGCCTAATACCTAAGCAATATCCACTCCCAACATGGGGCAGGAACCCACAAGCCCAAGATCAAGAATCTCATGCTCCATAGACTGAGACAGTCAGGTACCACTCACCTAATTCTATTTAACCTGAGCCAAATTTTACAGTAACTCTACCAGCAACAAAGTTGATACTTTAATTTCTTTTTATATAACTCCTTTGTCTCTCAAACAGTCCAGACTCTAGAAGGGGTATTTGTTATGGGCCTCTTACAACTTCAGTTAAGGAAAACACAGTTTTTATTTATTTGTTTAAGAAAAATAGCTATGGATGGACTTTAAGTCCATTGATGGGAGGGTGGAGGTAAAATATTTTAAAATGCTAAAATAGAATCTTTATTGCCAATGTTAATAATTCGAGAGCCATATCTTTGTTTATTAAGCAGACTTTCTTTCTTTCTTCCTTCCTTTCTTTTCAAATAACTTCTGTCATTAACATTTATTTCAATTAAGGAAATGTGAATTCAGAATTAACATAAGGTAAAACATTTCAAAGTATTTGGCAAAGGAAATACTATTAAGAGTTGGACTAAAATGATGGTGGCACCTGCACTGGGATTAGGATGGCAAGTTTTGACCAGAACATGGTCAGAGAAAGGATACATTTTTCTAGCCTTACGTTGTCTGGGAACAATTTCTCAACACCGTGGAGATTAATGGATGAGAGAATAGACTCCAACATCAGACAGGCTTGGGTCATTTATTAGCTCTGTGACTGCATTTAATATAAAAATTTTCTCTCATATTGTTTTCTCACCTCTAAAAGAGGCTAAGATGAGTACCTCCTTCATACATTTTTATTTTTGAGGATTACATTAGATAATATATGTCAAGTACTCATCAAGCTATCTGGCATACAGGAGACACTAAAAAAAATTACAGCCATTATTCTAGTTCACACTCAAAATGATGACAACAGGACAAGTATCTATTCATGATGCGCTCAGGGCAGAAAGCAGAGTGATCCTTGAGACTTGGGATCCACAGAGAGGAGACTATTCAGGATGCCAGACCACAGAGCAGGGTGGTCGTTCTGCCAGCATGGCAGGGCAAGGCGATAGTAGAGATGCAGGAGACTGAGACTCCATAAGCAGCACAGCACGATGCAATCATGCCAATGTGAAGCGTGTGAGAGGGGCAGTTTCCAACCAATACAGGAAAAATAAATCACAGAAAACATTATCATCATTAGTTACCCCCATCGGGGAGAAAAATTTGGGTTTGTGAGAAAGGACGCTGTGGATGTAAGTGAATAGAGATGGTGTCAAATAAAGTTCTGAAGGTGACCTACTTCGGAACTTTTTCTGTTTCACCGGAAAATAACCAGAGATCATAAGAGGAGAGCATGATGCAACACAGACAACCATGTCAGTGCTGAAGTCTATCCTCTAGCTCCAAAAGATTTAGAACCTCATCGATTTGACAATGATTCTTGAAGAAAATTTGCAATTGCTGTGCTTATTGATACAGTCAACATATAGAATATACAGTTTAATTTTCTAGTAACTCTATTTGGATGGCTATAACATAACTAATTTTCGAAAGGACTCTGCTCAAGTGTTGTTAAAAATGATAGAGGGGCTCAAGGAGACACAAACAACCACGTAAACACAGGAAGTGTGCATAACAACTTTTCTCTACTGTGTCTGATAGCTGTATTGATTCGAGTTGCTCAAGTGGTTCCCAAGCAGGGGATTGCTGCCAGATAACCCATTCTTCCAGTAGCAGGTTAGAGAGACTTTTCCACATTGTTCTAAGTGGGATCGATGACCCTTGGGGTATAACCTTTTCTCTACCTGCTCATCTGGTAAGACATTGGAACAAAGGTAGAGAACAAGCGACGAATCGGGTAGGACACGTGTAGTAGCGTGCTGATATTCTGCTTTTTTTTTTTTTTCTTTCTGCATACATCAGATTTTATTTGTTCATGCTAACTCCCTCAATAGTCCTATTGCAAGAAGAGTAGGGAGCTGTCATGGAGGAAAGGTAAAAGGAAAGGAAATCACAAAAGTTAAGAAAAATTTCTGTACATTCCACCCTTTGGAGAGAAGAAAGAAAGTGACATCTTTGATTGTTTAATTTCAGTTTTCCAAATTCTCTCTCAATTGGCTATCATGCAATTCAGTACTCAGGCACAAAGATTGTGCTGTTACAACTTCCTTATGAATAGAAGGAGTTCTGTACTCTATGGAAACAGGAAAGGCAATGTGATTACCCTTCTCTTTTATCGTAAGATTCCTCTTGCAATTTGAAGAATTCAAGGTACTACAGTTCAAGTTTAACATAGTCACATCCCTGCCTTCATTTCACATGGGAAGAATGTTAATTGAAACCCAGCAAGAAGTTAAAATTTAGCCTTAGAAAGTATTTTTTACTTTAAACAAAATCTGTAAAAATATAATGTAGCATATAAGTAAGATAGAGATCTTGTTTTGTCTTATATATCAATTCCATCATTGTCCATGTAAATTCATAGTTTTGAGGGAAACGTGTAAAATGATTGTTTCACTATTAAAATGTCGCCATGATGACCTAGAACTATCAGATATGAAAAAAAAAGTATTTCAAAATACTGCACTTAGAGAGTAGTGAACTATATTTTTTAAAACTCTAAATAATTTTGTTAAGCTGCTTTGACCTTGTTTGATAGCAGAGTTTCTCAAAGGACTTTGAGACAGTGAAATTTCTGTCATTATCATAATTTTACGTATACACACAATGTGAAATTGAGAAATGGAGTCAAAACTTAAGCTCAGATCATGGCTTATCTTTCTGAACTTTGGAGCTTAGATGTCTTGAGATGATTTAAAACAAAGGAACAACCAAAAAACTACTATGAATTCTTCTTGTCTTTATTTGTTTGGAACCACCTCCATTGTTATCATGTGCTCACTGTTGTGCTGGGCTCATAAAATATCTTTTTTTGAAAACAATTTTATTTATTTATTTGACAGAGAAAGAAAGGGAGAAGCAGGCTTCCTGCTGAGCAGGGAGCTGTATGTGGACTAGATCCCAAGACCTTGGGATAGTGACCTTAACCCAAGGCAGACGCTTAATCGACTGAGCCATCCAGGTGCCCCAGAAAATATTTTATTTAACAACAATATCCAGTGATTTACTCTAGCCATAAATTAGGCTTAAAAATAAATAATAAAATTATATTTTACTCTAGGAATAAAACTTCAGTGTTCCTTAGATTTGTTTCTTATCAAAGTATACTGTGTCTTAAGACCTAACGGAGCATTGCCCATTTGCTTACAGAAGAATGGAAGAGTTAAGAAGGGCTGGGATGTGGAATTATCCTAAAACATGCTCTTTCTGGTCTTTGTGGACTTGGGTAGGCAGTTTCCTTTGGCTAGAATGTCTTCTACTCGATTCACTACTACTGTTTTCTATAGTCAATTCAAATGTCACTTCTTTTGTAAAACCTTTCTCTGCATTGCGAGGCCAGATTATATGTGTTTCCATAGCACTTTGGGAATGTGTAGAGTGTGTCAATTTCCCTGATTTAAATACCATCTGTCTTGACTAAATTGTTAGCTAAGTCTTATGCATCTTTATGCCAGTCTTCTCTTATTATTCATCCAATAAATAGTTGCTAAATAAATGTAAAATGAAATGTTTGTGCATCTTGGATAGTGAAATTGACAAGGAATATGACGCAGGTGCCAATGCTGAAAGAAAGTTTACTCTGGAAGAAAGATCATAACACACACAAAAATTGTGATTCATGGTAATACTTTTGTATCATTTATCTCTAAACTCAGAAGCCATTCTATAAAACCATCTCTTAATTTATCTCATGTTCAATCTGTTATGATTTTGACAATTGTACTCTGACTCTAATTCTGCCCCCTTCCTCAGCCTATCAAATGCTAGAACTCTAGTTCTGGACCTAACTTGTGATTTTGTAGAGACATTTGTTGCTAATTTTACATATACCTTTCCAATATACAAAACAAATATGCTTATTTCATATTTGATTTTAATTTTAATATATATCTGGATTTTATCTGTTTAGAATTTCATCTTACCCTTTTTTAATTAAAAATTTCTTTTGAAATTCTCACTTTGTATCCTGTATTATGTTAAAAGATATAAGGGATATAAAAACAAGCTTATATCACCAAATACCTATCGTTGAGGTTCTTATACCTAGGTAGAAAGAAAAGAGCAAATGTAAGTCAAAGGAAACTGGGACATGATGGGAAATTTATAAATATTTGTGGAATGACTGAGTAAAGTTTAACTTCATAAGATAAAGATCACAAGCACAATGGTAATGTAGAAATGAAGGAAATCAATGAATACTCAAGTGCCAGTAAGGAGAAAGCTAGATGTCAGAGTTAGGGCAGTTTGGGAAAGTAGATGGTGGAAAAGAGACTATATGACAAAAACCGTGATCCCAGATGTGACAACCTTCAAAAGAGAGACATAAACACTGGGGCAGAATCTAGAATTTTCACAGAAACTTTCCAGAAATGACCATACTGTAGATTAATGTTTTAATATCTTCTAAGCTTACATACTTTGCTTTCTTCAGTATCCTGTCTGGCCTTGACCTTGGATTTGTGTGTAGATCTTGGATCCTGCATGCTTGCTTGGACCGAGTGCTGCTTGCTCTGGTTTTTCTGTACCCGACCCTATCATGTTCCTTACTCATCACTGACTTTATGAATTCAAGTTTTGGCATGTATTATATGCTTCAATTGGTATGCCATAAGTGTACTGAGAATATTTTTTATTAAGTTTTGATAAGAATTGTAAGCTGAAACTTGGGCAACAAGCTGGTGGATTAGTTTGAAAAGCACAAACCTTGTACAATCCAGTAAGAGATGTTTCCAGCAAAAAACAAAACTTTTACAGCCTGGGTCAGAAAATGGCATCTGTTAAGCTCACCTGACAGAATTGTTTCTTTTAGTCCACAAGGTTGCTGATGAAAAGGAAAGTGCAAAACACACACAGAGTACACGGGCCTTCACAGAGAGATATCAGTAATTAGGGGAATTTGCTTGTGTGCTACAGATGGGACACACCAGAGCCATATAATGGGAATGAGTTTGTATTGTGTAATCGGTTTCTTGCTAGAAAAACTATCACTGTTTTCATTTTCTGAGCATGGCTCTGGCTCCAAGCTTATTCAGTGGTAATGGTCTGCATTCTGATAGGAGCAGGAATAGATGTGGCATTCATGAGCAGGACAGGCTTCTCTTTTAAAGAATAGAACTGAACTGCCTTTGACAACATATTTCTAGAAGATGTTCATTTACAGCAAGGGGGGAGTTTACGCATGATTTATTTTGCTGCTATATTCACTTAACACTGGTGGGTGGACGTGAGTGGGAAAATTGCCCAATTTTAGTTTTCTGTTAAAAACTGAGTAAGGAAAAGTAGGGAACCTTCCAAACAGTAAGGAAAAGTAGGGAAATTTTCAGCCATATCATTCCATAATTTTATCTTTTTTTTTTAAGCTGAAACATTGAGAGGATTATATTTCTACCCTAGGTCTCTTCTACATGTATCTTTATTGTTCCCATTACCCTCTTTTAATTTTAAAGCTATTGATTCAACACTGACTGGGGAAGAAACTTGGCCAATAACTTTATTGTAAAATTAAACTTATATTTTCTTTCCTGCTTTGCTTCATTACATGTTACTTGTATAATCAAAGAATAGACAAGAGCGTCCTGGGACCCTGATATTGATGGGGACGCTCACTTTATAGGAATTGGAGGCAGTCATCAGATTCATTATATCTAAATTGTGCATCTAAATGATGGAATAGAGAAATAAAGGATAGTAGATGGAGAGAAAAATAATATATACTTAATATTCTCAGAATATATTTTATGGAAGACTTAAAAACCATTGAGAGCCAGCAGCTGCATGCAGAATTTAGCAGACTGTTCAAATGGAGAAAGATGGATTTGTACGTCTGTACCTACTCTGGCTGCAGTCTGACTCTAGTGCTCCTGACTGATATCCCCTAGCCTCTAGGGCAACATTCAAATGCATGGGCAGAAACAAAACAGAAATGGTTGAGTTTGAAAGAAGTCATTTATGAGACCATTGCAAACAGCTCATTTAAAAGGTCTTCAAAATATGGTTGTAATATTGCTCAGTCACTTCATTCTGAAGACTCTTAAAAGTCACTCGCCTCAAAAATTGTAAGCTCATAAACACTGTTCTATTTCTTTCTTTGGTGGTTCTGCTTTGTTAGTTTCAACAGTGAAAAATCACAATGAACAAGATTGGTCTCTGTGATCAGCAAAGACCTTAAATTTTACTTTGTGTCCAGGAGACAAAATTATTAAATACTACTATATATTTACTATATATTAATATGTAATACTATATACTAATATGTATATACTAATATTTAACATATCTAAAAAGATGTCAAAATCTGGTATTGATGCTATGGAGATCACTATGTTTGTCAATGAGGTCTGCCAATAAATTTCTCTAATTGCTGATAGCCCTCAGATTCTACATATTGTTTTGAACTTTCCTTTTTGTTTCTTTTTTTACCCCCAGCTTTCTGGTGGACCAACACAAAAGAATGTGGAAATTTCAAATATTTTTAACTGCCAAAATGTTTATTACATATTATCTTTTTGATGTCTGCTTTTACTATCCCCTCAGCTAGAAGTTTCTATTTGATACATCATCATGAATAATTTCAAAAAGAATAAGAATGGTTCTCAGCTTTAATATTTTGTGATATCGCTTAGATTTTGTGGCTGTTTGTAATGTTGCATGTGGGTTTTTTAAAAATTAACTCTATTATTAGATAGGTAATCATTAATAGGGCTCCAATATATAAATAAAATAAGTTAAAAATTTACTCAGTTGCTTTCTTCATTAAAAACAAACAAACAAAAAAAACAGAGAAAACTTCTGGTATTGTATTTTGTATTGGTGGCCTTCTAAATAAAGATACTTTGTGACATAATAGGCATGTAAAATAAATAAATTAATTAATTAATAGATAAATAAAGTCAATGGTTTTCACATTAAAAAAGGCTATTATATATATTCAGACTTGTTCTGAAGTTTGACTTTATTATATTCACATGGTGGCTGCTAATATATTTATAATTCGTATAAAAATACATCTATTCTGACATATTTTGGAAGGTGTTACAAATTCATAACTTTGAACTATGTGGTTTGTAATGGGTAGACTTTAAGGCAACCTCATGTCTCCCATGTTCATACCTATTCATACCTATGTATGTTCAAATTATTCATACCAATGTGTAATCTTCTTTGAGCGTGAGAGGGAACTGTGACTTGCTTCTAACCACTAGCATGTGGAAGAGGTAATGGCATGTTATATCATCTATGGAAGTATCCATCTTGTTAGCCGACTTAGTCTGGAAACTCTTTGCTGGTGTGATGAAGAAAGTGGCTATATTAAGAAAGATCACATGGGGGCACCTGGGTGGCTCAGTAGTTTAAGCCTCTGCCTTCAGCTCAGGTCATGATCTCAGGGTCCTGGGATCGAGCCCCGCATCAGGCTCTCTGCTTAGCAGGGAGCCTGCTTCCTCCTCTCTCTCTCTGCCTGCTTCTGTGCCTACTTGTGATCTCTGTCAAATAAATAAATAAAATATTAAAAAAAAAAAAAAAGAAAGATCACATGGATAAAATTGGTGGGCAGGCTCTAGGAACTCTAGCACCTTCTCAGAGTTGAGGACTCTCTCCAGCCAACCCAGCCATCAAGACACCAAGCCCTCAACTATACAGCCTCAAGAAAATAAATTCTACCAACCATCTGAAGGAAAGATGAAACAATCTGGAAGTAATGTCTTCCCTAAGCAGTCCGCCAATGAAAACATAGCCTGCTAAACATCTGGATTTCTGATACATCCAACCTGTGACAGAATCAGTAAGTGTTGTTTTAAACTTCTAAGTCTGTGGTGAATTTGTTAACATAGGAGCAGTTAACTATACATCAATAAGTTCATATTTAAAGACTTGGCAATGTAAAAACAATAGTGAAATTAGACAAAAGTACAAAATGAAGATGAATGCAAATTAACATGAAAGAAAAAATAAATAAGAGGAGACATTAGTATTTGTAGTAAGCAATATAACAAAACATATGTTGCATTGTCACAAAATATATCTACTAAATACAAACTAGTATAATGCAGTCATCCTTGCATAAAATGTCAACATATAAGGGTAATAGAGTTTTAAAAGAGAGCAAATATATCTCGTGTTTCTTTCATTCTTATTTTCCTTAAAGTTAAAAATAAGAACTATTGCTAAAGATTATGCTATATGTAACTAATATGTCCTAAATTATGACCGTACTCTATCGGATCTTTAAAATTTATCATTTTTAATACCTATGTCATTTAAGATTTATTTGTTATTTTAGTGGTACACAATAAATGCTGTGTTAATATTTTAGTATTTCCCTCATCTACACACAGGGATAGAAATTATGATGTGGATGAAGGACACTGATGATTCACTGGTGGAAGGGGGGGACCATAGGGAAAGGAATGGAGGGGCTGTAAATAGAAACAGACAAGCAAGTATTCTCTTGGCGTTGATGTCTATTTTCACCTTTTCCCGGGCCCCTTAAACAGGCACAGCTCTGCTGTTCTTTTTTTTTTTTTTTAAGATTTTATTTATTTATTTGACAGAGTGAGATCACAAGTAGACGAGAGGCAGGCAGAGAGAGAGAGGGAAGCAGGCTTCCTGCTGAGCAGAGAGCCCAATGCAGGACTCCATCCCAGGAGCCCGAGATCATGACCTGAACCGAAGGCAGAGGGTTAACATACTGAGCCACCCACGCGCCCCATAGCTCTGCTGTTCTTGATAAGCCCACCAGGTTGAGAGTTAGATACATAGTCTGGGAGAAGGACTGCTTTTTTTCTTATTTCTCTTTCCGTGTGTGTGTGTGACTTTTTTCTCTACCTAAGTGTCAGAGCTCAGCAATGTAAGAGCTCAGTGGTATGGACATGGGGAAAATGGCCTAAGGTGCTCATTTAGACTGCTTCTGGCTTAGGCTCTAGATGAGTAGCTCAAAGATAGAAAACATCACCTAAGCCAGTTCAAGCACCCCAAATATAGTTTATTTTTTAATTAATCTTTTTTATTTCAGAATACTTTTTGAGTATTCTAAAGTGTGAGTGTAGGGTAGAGTTCCATATACACCCATTTAAATTCTCATTTTATTTACATCTTATATTAATATGTTATCATAATTAGTGAACTGGTATTGATGCATTATTATTAACTAGAGCTCACTGTTTTTTCATATTTCTTTAGCTTTTTCTACTCTAAAATCCCATACAAGATACCATATTGCAATTAGTCATCACATCTCCTTAGGCTCCTTTTGGCCATAGATTCTCTCATATTTCCCTTGTTCCCTTTCCTTGTTTTTGATACCTTGACAGTTTTGAGGAGAACTGCTCACATATTTGTGGAATATCCCTCAACTGGGATTTGTCTGATTTGTTTCCTATAATTAGACTGGGGTTATGGGTTTTTGGTTGGAAGACTGCAGAGATAACTTCTGTTCTGAAGACATCATACCAAGAGTACATGAATTGACATGACTTATTGGTGTTAATCATGGTTACCTGGCTGAGGTGGTATTTGACAGATTCCTCCACTGTGAAGTTTTTCTTTTTCTTTTTCTCTTTTCAAAGTGTATTCTTTTGAAACAAACCACCATGTATTCCATACTTAAGGAGTGGGGAGTTCTACATACACTGTTCACACTGATAAGAATCAGGTAAAATCCTTATCTGAGATGCAATAGAATGAGATAATGTAGACATATCTCCATAGACATATAATATGTAATTTCAGCCATCAATCTAACTTATCTCTATATTTTATCTATATATCTTTTTAAGAACTATTATTTTTTAAAGATTTTATTTATTTATTTATTGACAGAGAGAAAGAGCACAGGCAGGGGGAGGAGCAGAAGGTAAGGGAGAAGCAGGCTCCCCACTGAGCAGGGAGCCCTATTCGGGGCTCCATCCCAGGACCCTGGGATCATGACCTGACCTGAAGCCAGTCACTTAACCAACTGAAACAGCCAGGCATCCCTCTAAAAACTATTATTTTCTAAGCTATATGCACTTCAATAGTAAGGTTGAACTCCAGAGACCCAGAGAGGTATAGAAAGCTTTTACTAGGCTGCACATTTTTAAACCATCTCATGAAACTTTGTTAAGTCAGTAATATTGCAGAAGCAGTAGGATAAACTGAAAAGAAAGAACACCATGAAAAGGAAAAGGAAGAACATTCATGAAGGAAATCAGAAGCAAGAAAGACTCTCTGGAGTGGCAAAGACTATAATGAAAGAGCTATAAAGGACAGTATCTTAGGAGCCCTATAGTAAATAACAGCAACCAAACAAATTTGTGGGTTATTTAGAATCAACTAGGAATCAAAAACATTTTAAGATAAAAATATGTAATAAATTTTTTTATGGTCAAACATACATGGTACTTGGGATATATATATAGATGTGCGTATACACACACACACACACACACACATTTATATGCTAAAGTCATTGGTGTAAAGAGTTTATACCATTATAGAAGAGGTCGGTTTGTATTGTTCATATCGTTTTACAATCCATACCATTGTACAACCTGTGTACTGGCTCATGTACGTGAATAATGTAGAAGTAAGAAAGGCTTGAGACCTAATCTGATGAGGGATTCATCTCTGTTTCTTTTAACATTTCTTTATTTTTGTTCTCTTCCTTTGTCCTTAGGCTGATTTCCTCATGGTTAAAAGTAATTAGAAATAACAGCGTCTTCATTTTCCCATAGGTAGAGTAAAAACACTTCTTACCTAGCTATTCAAAGAATAGTCTTGTAATTCTTTCACAGCTGAGCTGATCATTTTGGCTAGGGGAATGGAATCTGCAGGCTGGTTTAACAGACCTTTTACCAAACCACTCTTAGTCTCAAGAGTCACCTCCCAAACTCCATCTGCTGGTGGATTTGTTCATGAAACACAAGGGCTCAGTTCTAGACTTACCCATATCTTAACAAAAATACAGACAGTGTTAGGGAGAAGAAAATACAGTGATCAAATATAGCGAACTTTCTATGTCCTGATGTATCTGGGAACATTTTTCTGCCTATACTAATATCTTTTTAGCTATGAAAGAACTACCTTATATTTTCTCCTTATTACCCAGAGAATATGACCTGGGTAGTTATCTCTAATTTATTGATCTATAGATCACATGTTTTCAAAATCAAATCTTGTCATATACTGGATATGTCATTATTTTAGAAATTTTTAACAGGATGTCAGTACACTGAGAACATAGTAATGATTCTGATATTACCAATTTTATATATATATAATATATATATTATATATATATATTATATATATATGCTGCTTGAATAAAGCAAACATCATGGTTGCATGAGCATGAGTGGATTGTGAAGTCAGGTGTGTAAATTTTTTCTCTTTGAAAGATTTTAAGCTTTGAATGTAAAAATCACATTGTCGTGTTTGGTTTTCTCATTTTCCAACTTGTAAAATATATCCTAGTGTATTTCTTAGAATAGAAATGGAATAATAATTAAGTTAATACAGTCTGTCTTTAGATTAGGCAAATATAAATATGAACTAATCCACTTTTGAATGAGTAATAGTTCAGACAATGATATGTTTGTTTAATTTGTTTATCACTTATAAATGTCCATTGATGTACTACACACCTAATGTCATTGCTACCATATTATTTAGCATTAATATGGCACATTGAATTTTCAAGATGCTATAATCATTAATTAGCCATACTTCATAACACTCTTGTGGGGTAATATGGTGATATAGAAAATTAAGTTACAGATAATTTAGGTTGCTGACCTGAAGGAATTACCACTTATAAATGAATATATTGTAAATTAGTGGTTAGTAATCTGTGGAATTATTGAGCTTCTTGCATTGATATATGCAAATATAGATAATAATTCAAAAAGTATGTTTGTTATAGCTATGCCATTTCTGCCATGTTATTTAATATTATGACATTTGTATACTCTCAGAAAGTCTAAAATGAGAGGTTTCCAGACCTGGGAAGAAACTGAGGAACGTGAGGGTGTGTGGAGTTAATTGAAATTTTGGATACAAGAAATGGTGTCACCTGAACAAATCACTATGCAGAATTTAAGGGCCGGTTGAGAGCCTCAAATGGGGAAGTTTTGGGAATATGAGAATGTTTTGCAAATAGACCTTTTAAAAGTGCTCATCTCAGTAGCTGTATCAGATGTTGTAGACGTCTATCATTCTTTGACTAAGTGACCAGCTAGTTTTACTATCTTCACTGTTCCCTACTCTAATCTCTGTGGGATATGATGCACCTTGAAATACTTGTTCATATGTGAGTTAAGACGTTTGATTAACTCTTTTTTTTTTCTTCAGATAATTTAGCTGTCCTGTCTCTGCTCCTTCATGGTAGTTACTATAAGAGATTATAAACTGTAACTCTCCTGCTTGCAATAAATCGGCAACTTGTAGGGTAAGCAAAAAGACTTTAGGGACAGACTGGGGCATGTTAATAGTATCTAGTACTTGGGGAAAAGGAAGGTACTTGTGATATTTAGGAGATATAATGAGAGATGAGGGGATCCCAGCCTGTGTGAAATTCCTGCTGTGGTGGGAAAAGATGTTCTAGTTAGGACTTCATGGCTAAAAAGAAGGCTAAAAAGAAGGGAGTCACTCAAGTTACTTCGAGTAATGAAGATGCTGTTTTAAGAATAACTATTTATCCAAGAAAAAAAATGCATAATTAGGCCATGAGTAGATAGAAATTATAATATTGCAGAGCAATAAGAGAATTTAGAAACCTAATTTTTTTTTCCTTGCAGGGGGTGGGATCTCAGGCAGTACATAAGCTGTAGATTAGACAGAATTATTAATGATTATGGATTCTGTTCTAAAATGATTCATGATCCTCCAAATTTTTATCATTCCGCCCTTTTGCTACTAGTTTACTTTGTCTTGTTTTCCATTGTGCACAGATACTTGATTTGCCATATAGTTCCTATTTACTCCTAACTATTCTTTCCTCATAACTCCAGCATGAATCTTGCTCTTCGCCTTACCTGACATAAAGTATTTCAGGGTTTCCTTGAGAGGGCCTCTCTAGATTTATTTTCTGCTAAAAGCTACTTTATTGCTCCTACGTTTTCCAGTTCAAGTTCCTGAAAGATAAAATATGATCACCTAGTTGATCTGTGTTTTCTGTTCAGTGGATTGACCAGGAAACCATGGATCTGGAAATCATCCCATTATTTAGTTTTCTATGGCTTTGAGAGTAGGGGTCGGGTGTCAAGTGATTAAAAATATGTCTGTTTAGATTTTTCTTTAGAAGTTAATAGTAAAGAAGCTCAAAATGATCAACTTATTTCACATAAAAAATGGCTTCAGAACAATATAAAGAGTGCCTATGATAAGAGCTTGTAAAACATAGAAGGGAAATACAAAGAGGTAATAAATGACAAACACTGGGAAGTCAGAGACATTTTCATACAGACAATCTACTTGAGTTAGAGTTGAGTAGCCATTTTCCA
Organism: Lontra canadensis; assembly: GCF_010015895.1. Classification (NCBI taxonomy): domain Eukaryota; kingdom Metazoa; phylum Chordata; class Mammalia; order Carnivora; family Mustelidae; genus Lontra; species Lontra canadensis. The sequence continues at coordinate 560,561 of NW_022631089.1, forward strand.
GGTCCTTAAGTAGTCAGAAGAGCTTTTCAAAATGAGAGAACATATGCCAAGGTACAGAAACAGAAAACATTTTTATACCTTTGAGAAACCATAAATAGTTTTGTCTGGCAAAGGAGGTAAATTTCAGAAATTGTCAGGAATCATTTCCAGTAAAAGTTAAAGACCAGATAATGGAGATCTTCTACATCAATCAAAAGATTATGAATTTTATCCAATGAGTAATATGGAAACATAGAAATGTTTTAAGTGGATATGTGTCACACTTAGATATGGATTTTCAAAAAAGTATTCTGGGAATACACAAGACTGAAGATGAGCTAGATGGGTGATCAATTCGGTATCATTCGCAATGATGCTGTCAAAAGAACAAGAGAATGGAATGGCAGTGATGGCTGGAATGAAGATGTAAAGATAAATCAAAAGCTGCTAGTGAAGAATCAGTGGCCCTTTCTCTGTGCAATCACCATGGTGGCTGGAATCCTATATGCATATCCTGAAAATTAGAAGAACTTCAAGGCCCTCATTGCAGCTCAGTATGGTGGGGTTCAGGTTGGCATGTTGTCCATAGCTCCCCACTTCCACTTTGCCCAAACCAACTACACCCCTTAATTTCTCCATAAATTTCCAGCAAGTTTCCAGCACTTTAAGGTAACCATGGATCCTGTGTATTTGAGAGCAATGTCACTGCCTACCCTGTGAGCAACGAGGAGCTGCCAGGATGTACTCTAGAAACAACAGGTGACACATTAGGTGAATTTTGTTGATAGCAGCATAGTGCCACCAGCCAGTCAGTACCTGCCCACCTTGGGCATCATGTGCCACAACAAGCAGGATGCAGAGCATGGAAATGAGGAGGTGGGGTAACTTTTGGGGCTGTTGGGTGCTCACTTGAAAACCAGGACTTTTTTGATGGAGAACACATGACGTTGGCTAACATCACAGTTGTCTGAACCCCACAATGGCTCCGTCAACAAGTCCTGGGGCTTTCTCTCAACCAGACCTCCCCCAATATTAGCCACTGGTTTCTTATATGCATTGACTAGTCCCATTTCCAGACTGTTCAGGGAAAGGTGAAACTCTTTCCCAGAAGGTGAGAAGATAGCCCAGTTTGATGTTAAAATGTTTGCAGACATGTAGCCTAAAATGGATACCTCACAGAAAGTGAAAGATTCACCGGAGGAAAGCAGAATCCCCAGCCAGAGTGTAAAGAGGACTGTTGCTGAGGAGATGGATGAAGATGAGCAGGTACTGCCTGCTAAGTCGAAGGCCAAGGACTCCTTTACTCATCTGACCAAGATGACCTTTGTGTTGAATGGCTTTATGTGCAAATGCTCCAACAAGGACACCCTTTCTGTGGTGCTGCTGTAGTTTGATAAGGATGGCTGGTCCCTATGATACTCCAAGTACTCCTTCTTTGAAGAGCTCACCTAGAACTTCATGGTCGTGACCTCATCGATGGAATGTTCCAGTGACTGGACAAGCTAAGGAAGAATGCCTTTATAAGTGTCTTCCTCTTTGGAACTAAGAGTAGTCACTCCATTTTGGGAGTCTAAGTCTTCCAAGGCTGTGAACTAGATCCTGGAAGCAAGGAGACCCAGAGAATGGTTTGAGAGTAGTTCCCTGGGAGGGGACCTTCCAACATGTGAGCAAAGTCTCCAATCAGAGCAGTATCTTTAAGTGACCATTTCTTGCTATTGACCCAGATGTCTGCACCTGCCCTTTAGAGAGATGAGAGTTAGTAAAGAAACTGAACATTGAAATAAGAAAAAAAAAAAAAATCAATGGGTGTCAGTGATAGTTCTTGATTTTAAAGCTAATGATCAAACATTAACAATGTGAATATTATTGTTAGATTATCATTTTTAAGTCATTATTACATTTTTATTTTGGTTATGGGATTTTTATTAAGAATGACTGCTGAAATTTTATTAATGATGTCTAAAAGCACCAGGAACTTTTCACAGAAGAGAAGATGATTGAAGGCTGAGAGGTTATTTATAAGATTATCATTTATTAAACTGGGGGTAAGAAGTAGTGGGGAAGGGCATTCCAATATCAAAGACTGAAAAAAAAAATTCTTCTGCTTCTATAAGGCTGGAATTGATCCTCTCAGTTATTGAGGAACTGAAGTCATCTTCACAGTCAGGGGGCTATAGAATTCATCATAAATGCCTGGTACCTTCATGGAGATATATAAAGGATAATGTTACATGCAGACATTTAATTCATTTGCTCATTCATAAAATACTTATTGACAACTGTTCCCTCCACCTCTGCTCATAATTGTTAGTGAGAGCAATAAGAAATAAAATATATATTTTCAGATACTGATAACTACAAATGAGTTAAAATAAAACAGAAGTCCCACCCAGGGTACTGGAGTCTCTCAGATGCCCTTGCCTTCTTCCCACACCAAGGTGAAGGTCCAGAAAGAGGGGAGTTACTTCTTCATACCTGGAAGGCAAAAGGATCTGAAATTTTCATCAGATCCTATCCCTTCTGTTCTTACATCTTATATTATTAACCTGGTAATTTGGTTTGTTGCATATGTATTGAATACAAAGTTGATTAAAAATGCACTCTCTTTGACCTCTATAATTTATATTCTGATGTGATAGAGATATGGTGGCATTCAGGAATATGCATTTTTAACAAGATTCCAATACAATTCTTATTCGAGAGGTCTGTAGTATACGATTTTATAAATGCCAGTAAAGTTAATCTTATTTCTAAAACAATAAATTAGTATGAAGTCAGGTGATTGGCCTGAAATGTGCTTGTAGGACAGGTATGAGATGCAAACTTTGAGTTTAGCTGCCTGGTAAAATAAAATACCCTGAAAGCCAGACCTCCAGTATTTCTTAGAACTGACAGGATACGGCAAAACATCCTTGTCAAACATTTGCCATGTTGGAGCTTATCCTTAATTTAACTCCCTAGAAGTTACTTTTAGTGGGCTACTTAGGAATCATAGCTCTTATGGTAACCAACCTACATTAGAGAGAATTTCTTTGATTTATTTAATTTTGGCATAGAAGACTGTTTTCCACTCAGAGGGTCAGAAACAATCCAAAATATATAATACCCTTGTTTTTATCTTTAAAGATTTATCATTTATTTATTTATTTATTTGAGAGAGAGAGAACGAGTGAGGGAAAGGGGCAAAGGGAGAAGGAGAGAGAGACTCTTACACAGACTCAATAATGAGCGCTGAGCCCTACCTGGGGCTGAATCTCATGATGTGAGATCATGACCTGAGCTGAGATCATGACTCGAGCTGAAATCATGAGTCAGCTGCTTAACCAACAGAGCCACCCCGGCGCCCCACCTTGTTTTTAACCTTTAAATATAAGTCTACTTGTATTTCGGAAGTTTTTACTTTATGTGTTTACATTTTGCAATTTAAGGCCGAAAGCATAATTATCGTAAATTCAAGAATGTACAATGTCAACTTAGTTTTGTCGTCGTCTTATGTTTCCTTTAAATGTATGAATTTGCTTTCATGTTATGAAGCAAGTGTTTACTCTGAAGTACTACTTAATGTAACTCTTTTTTTTTTTTTTTAAGATTTTATTTATTTATTTGACAGAGATCCCAAGTAGGCAGAGAGGCAGGCAGAGAGAGGAGGAAGCAGGCTCCCTGCTGAGCAGAGAGCCCGATGTGGGGCTCAATCCCAGGACTCTGGGATCATGACCTGAGCTGAAGGCAGAGGCTTTAACCCACTGAGCTACCCAGGAGCCCCCCAATGCAACTCTTGAACCGCATTCCTCCTGTCTTTGAGGTGATTAAGCTATATGCATAAAATATTTATATTTTCGATATTAGGAACTTGTTTCTTCCTTATGGCAAGAAACTTGTTAGTGCTTTTAGTCTCAATAGAGAAAAGAGTTGTAATTCTTATGTTTTAATAATATTTGGATAACTAAAAACCATATGTGTGTAGTATAATTTAGCAATGTATTACAAATGAAGAGGCATCTGGCTAGCTTCAGCCATAATTTCTATTATGAGCACATTTTTTATGCCTTCAAGCTTTTATTTCAGATGTGTGTTGGGAATGTACATGGTATTGTTATAGATCAAAGAATTTACTATATCGGAAATGTTTGGAGGCTTCTTTTCCTCCTAATTAATCTCAGAAAGTTCACTAATTCTATATCTTCTTTGACTTTCTATTTGCAAGTTGGAAGCCTTGATAATAAGCCTAGATTAATTAGAGTAATGGGCTAAGACAGAGCTGTCAAAGCATCTGGTAGGATTTGGACTTTGCTTCTGGGAAATGCAGTGCACATAAACACTAACAGCAAAGGGTCATATCCAACAATTATCAAATTTACCAAATTTCAGTACTTTCTAAATTGCCAGTGAGTTTCTAAAGGAGATTGATCCATGCTAAAATTATGTATCAAATGATATTTCATTTTTTAAAAGAGGAATTTTGAGGTTAAGACAATAATTTGGGGTGGTCCTCTGAACTAATTCTTAAATGATTAGAAATTTTATATGAGTTTGATTTAATTAATTGACCAAAGTCAGTGCACAGTAATGTACACTTTGAAGAACCAGGTGACTCGAAGAAAATAGACTACAGAAATTCAACAAAGACATAAAGACATAAAATGGAGCTAGAAATGAGCTTATCACAAAAATAGGAACCATAAATCCTATACCTTTCCTAGGAGTGGGTTAGGGTTTTGTCCTTAATCAGTGAACATGAAAAGAGAAATCAAGTTTTTTATACAAACTACAGAATTCTTAAGGTAAATAATAACAGTTGTTTAGGAAACACACAGATGTTTCTGATTAATTGAAGAAATCATAGAAAGTGATACAATAAAGTAAAAGTTCTTAAAAGTGTATTCTGTTCATATAATTCACAAATGCATAATAAAATATAGAATGCTGTATAAAAAATAATAAAATGTGGGGTATTGTATTGACTAATATCCCAAGGCCTACTGCTGAATTTAATGATATTGCTTTATTAGATCATCTTTCAATACAGGGCCTGGCTTGATATTTTCCCTGTTTTATTCTTCTTATAGATTTTAGTCTTAGAATTTAAACTCTGAGATTTGGGATGACAACCAAAGGATGTGAGAATGATTCTATCATAAGAAGTTTTACAGCAGGCAAAATGAATCAATAGTGATTTAAATCAGAACCATGGTTGCCTAGGGAGAGGTTTGGGGGAAGATTGCAAAAGGGCATGAAGAAACTTTGCGGGTGATAGAAATACAGTGTTTGGGATGGTCAGTACATGGAGCTATGTATTTGTCCAAATTCATCAAGTTGTACATTAAAAATGGGTGCATAAAGGGGCACCTGGGTGGCTCAGTGGGTTAAGGCCTCTGCCTTCGGCTCAGGTCATGATCCCAGGGTCTTGGGATCCAGCCTCACATCAGGCTCTCTGCTCAGCAGGGAGCCTGCTTCCTCCTCTCTCTCTGCCTGCCTCTCTGCTGACTTGGGATCTCTGTCAAATAAATAAATAAAATCTTAAAAAAAAAAAATGGGTGCATATGTAAATTAAAGTACAAAAAAGTGATTTAAACACATAATTTAATGTAAATTAATTTAATTTGTACTTTAATTATTTTCTACTGTGACACACTTTTTCCATGTCAAAATGTATTTTCTTAAACCGTTATTATTTTATTCTCTTCATGGTTAGAGGCCAGAGGCTGTGTTTATCTTGTTTACCATCATATTCCTAGTCGGTGACCCATAATTCACATTCAAAAATATTTTTAGAATGTAAAGATGATAAGATCCTCAGAATTCTATTTTCATTGATAAACTTAAAATACTTAAGCTTCCAAAAGTGTATTTAGAAATTAGTTGTCCTACAGAAATCCTACTAGAAATCCAGTTGTCCTACAATTTAACTTTGAAGCTCTCTGATTTCCAGAGGAGTGAAATATTTGCAGTTTTGTGACTGCACTGTTATATGTATACCTACTATGCGTAAATGTGAATATTACTGTATATCATATTATTAGCTGAATGAAAAAGGTAGGCTTTATGACACTAATTTTATATACATTAAAACTACCTGGACTATATTAACAATACTGTCAAAATTCTAAATAATTTTATTGCTAGTTTTTAAAACATTTTTGTCATGACTGTGTATTATGTAACTTTTCGCTCAGTTTTTATTTGATAATGAAATGAGAATAACTTATAGCTGAACTCAATGGTAATTTACATACTCTGAGGCCTTCCACTTTGTCACCATGTAGGGAACTGTGACACATTTCCAAAGTGACAGGAAATGCTACATTTCTAGACTCTCCAAGTATCTGAAGACCTTACACCACAGAGCTGCTCCATCACAAGAATTACTTCAAAATGAAGGCTTCATTTAAGAGATACGGAATGAATGTCACAGACTTAGAGGGAATTCTGGAGCATTTTAACCTGCCCAAGCTTCAGTTTACTGATTTTTAAAATAAAGAAATTGAGTTAAACATTCTTAAAGATCTCATTCAAATCTATGTCTTTAATTCTGTCATCATCATAGGATTATAAGTCTTCTTTTTAAGAACTCAACCTGAAAATAATAATAAGATATGAAATATGAAGAATGAGATTATCTTTTAGAATTTAGGATGACATGGTAATGACTTATAGACTAACACTTATTTTCTCGTTTTATGTCTCAAAAACTGTATCTCCACTGAATGCAAAAGTAATTCCTTAAAAGATGGCCCATTAAAATAATTTTCTCTCAACCTAACAGACTAAACGGTATGAAGAATTATGACTGCTTTTCAATCTTATATACCTTCTAACTCATATTATTCTTAAAATCCAGCACTATCTACAATTTAGCAATTTCTCAATGGCTATTCATTATTATTATAGAAGATGACATAATTAAGAAAAAATTATCATTATTTATGCTATTAGATCATAGTTATCTCACTTACAGTTTGCAAACATTTAACATGAAAAACAAGAAATAAAAAACCTGTATATTTTGAGAGACATTATTACTTCAATCCCAAATTTCTCCCTCATGTTTTTTGTACCATTTTCAATATTAATAACTTGAAAACACACACACACACACACACACACACAAATTCCTAGTAGATGGAGATCCCATGCAGTGTTGAGTACCTCATTAATTATTCAAGAATTTGTAGGTCTAGTTACAGAATCAAAAATGTCATTAATCATTAATACTCCTTGCTTTAAATGCATTAGAATAAACATTTACTTCTCACAACAGAAATACCGAGTGTATGGATTACCTCTGTTTAGAAATTGTTTCCTCATTTCACCCACTGGAAAGTTGGTTTGGGTTCAGTCTTCAAAGCCATTTTTTATCAGAGGAATATAGCCCTTATTCTGTCCTTTAAATGGATCTATTTAAATGGTATTTAAATAATTTTCTAACTTTTTATAAATACCTTTAATTGGAAATTCTGCCCAAAGATAATGTCTTTAAACTATAAAAATATTTTAAAAAGTAGATTTCTTGGGGGATCCTGGGGGGCTCAGTCTGTTAAGCGACCCAATCTTGATTTCAGCTCAGGTCATGATCTCCAGCCCTGCATCAGGGTCCATGCTGGACATGGAGCCTGCTTAAGATTCTCTCTCTCTGCTCCCTTTGCCCCTCCCCACCAAAATAAATAAATAAAAATAAAAAGCAGACTTGTTAAATTTTATGGCATTTTGTAAATCTGTAAACATTTTCAAATAGGATAAAAAGTTCAGATATTTCAAGGCAATGATCTGGGAGCTAAAGTGAAGTGAAAACTGACATAAACATGAAGTATTAAATGAAAGAAAAATTGACATAATTCAGGCCAAGTGTCTCAATGTATAGATGAGAAAACTGAGATCAAGTGACTAGTTCAAGCTCACATGTGTAATTAGAATTGAAGCTAATACTAGAAATAAAATTCCAGACTCCTCAGTAGTACTCTGCTAAAGCATTACACTGTTATATAATCTGTGTAATGTAACTTCAAACCAACTCTGCTTGAATTGTGTAATTATCTAAAATTGCTTATGAAAACAGAATGTTAGGGTAAATTGTTCTGCCCTTTTCTAGATGAATAATCTATGCTTCTTAAATGTGAAACCAGACACAATGAAAGCACAGGATTCCTGGTAGCCATGAGAAAGAATTCTGTACAGTTTGTACAAACTAAAATATTTTATTTGTTTATTTGAGCGAGCGAGAGAGAGAGAAGGTGGGGGGAGCAGAGGGAGAGGGATAAGCAGACTCTGCACTGAGCAAGGAGTCTGAAGCAGGGCTTGATCCTAGGACTATGAGATCATGACCTGAGATCATGATCTGAGCCGAAACCAAGAGTCAGAAACTAAACTGACTGCACTACCAAGGCACCCCAAAACTTCAATTATTTTGTAATTTTATTTTTATTTGCATGGCAATAGGAAAATAGAACAAAATAATTTTGGAAATATCTGCTAAAATGTGTTATTTGAAAGGTATTTTCTCATTAGGTCAATGGTAAGAATAACAACCTATTTGTGATTTACAAACCTTTTTTAAAAAAAAGTATTTTATTTATTTATTTGACGGAGAGAGACACAGCGAGAGAGGGAACAGAAACAGGGGGAGTGGGAGAGGGAGAAGCAGGCTTCCTGCTGGGTGGGGAGCCTGATAAGGGGCTTGATCCTAGGACCCTGGTATCATGGCCTGAGCCTAAGACAGAAACAATGACTGAGCCATCCAGGCGACCCAAGTGATTTATAAAACTTTGATCAATTTAATTTCCTGGAAAATCATGAGACTGAGTGGGATTCTAGGAAAAACTAATTAATAACAGGATTATTTTCCCCAGTATCTTTTCCCTCTATATTCTGATTTACTCATATAGCTGGTAGGTTTCTCAATGGTATTCTTCTTGCAACTAACTAACTAACTAATGCTAACTAATGGATTAGTAATAATATATTTCCATCACGTATTAAAGATCCTGAGATGCCTCACTAGCCTATTACTGATTACCTAGCATAAGTCAATAAGCAAGTGTCGAGAAATGAAGCAAGGTCTTCAGAAGTTCTTATATTTTTGTGGAGTTTTGGTAAGGTGAAATCAATACAAGTGGACAAAACCTGTAAGCATATACAGCAGCCCTCCTCCTTATCTGTAGTCTAACTTTCAGTGGTTTCAGTTGCCCTTAGTTGAATGAGGTAGAGATACAGATGACCTTCCTTCTGTATCATCAGAAGGTCAATAGTAGCCTGGTCTACATCACAGTGCCTGTCATTCCCTTCACTTCCTCTCATCACATAGGCATTTTATCATCTCATTGTCCCAAGATGAAGGGTGAATAGAGTGCAGTAAGATATTTTGGGAGGAGAGATAGAGAATGCAGTCACATAACTTTCATTGCAGTGTATTGTTGTAACTGTTATATTTTACTACTAGTTATTATTGTTAATCTATTACTGTGCTTAATTCATAAATTAAAATTTATCAGGAGCACCTGGGTGGTGCAGTCGGTTAAGCATCCGACTCTTGGTTTTGGCTCAGGTTCTGATCTCAGTGTTGTGAGATGGAGCCCTGCGTCTGGGAGGAGCCTGCTTGAGATTCCCTCTCCCTCTGCCCCTCTCGCTCCTGTGCTGTCCCTCTCTTTCTCTCTGTCTCTCTCTCAAATAAATAAATAAATCTTAAAAACAAACAAACAAACAAACAAACAAAAAACCTTGAGCGCCTAGGTGGCTCAGTGGGTTAAGCCTCTGCCTTTGGCTCAGGTCATGATCTTGGGGTCCTGAGATCGAGCCCTGCATCAGGCTCTCTGCTCGGCGGGGAACCTGCTTCCCCACCTCTTCTCTCTGCCTGCCTCTCTGCCTACTTGTGATCTCTCTCTGTCAAATAAATAAATAAAATCTTTAAAAAAAAAATCCTTTATCATATGTATGCACGTATAGAAAAAACAGTATATACAGGGTTTGGTACAATCAGTAGTTTAAGGCATCCACTAGGGGTTTGGGAACAGCTGTCCCTCTGTTCCATAAGGGTGGACTACTGTGGATAGAGGATGATCAATCAATAGACAAATAGATGATCAATATTTAAAATCATGTAACTCAGAAATTGTAAGAAGAAAGAAAATGTAATTTGATAGGATATTAGTAACATATAGACTATAGACAGGGTGCAGACAGATCTGTGTGGAATGCTTTTTCAAAGTAGATGAATCTGATTTGAGGGAAAAAAAAAACAAAAAAAAAACAAAAAAAAAAAACAGCAGCTAAGGAGAAACTCATGGAAGGTCCAGGGTATCACACAGTGCCTTTTCTGGAAGCACATAATATACGGGGATTATCTCAAGGTAAGACCAATTTCAGCCAGTGAAAAATGCTTAAAAATGGGAAATAAGGAACTAATGTTAAATTCTGTTTGAAAGGGACCAATTAGGGCCACCTGGGTGGCTCAGTCAGTTAAGCATCTGTCTTCAACATGATCTCAGGTCCTTGGATGGAGCTGGAGTTGGGCACTCTGCTCAGTGGGGAGTCTGCTTGTCCCTCTCCATTTGTGCCACCACTCATGCTCTCTCTCTCTCTCTCTCACATGAATAAATGAAATCTTAAAATAAAAAAAGGAAGGGACGAATTAGAAAAACAACATAAATGGAACGTTCAGAAATATTGAATCAATCGAACACTTGGAACCTCATCAGATATTGAAGTACTTTATATATTTATCAACAAAGTGTTCACTTAGTAACACAAAAACAGTCACTTAAGTTGCTTTGAATGCTTTTTATGCCTATTGTGATGTAGTTGTGTTTTAGTATGGAAATTTAAAAAAGCATTGTCTCAATGAGTTTTTATTATTTCCTGTAGATTATTGATGGACAAGTCATTGAGTCAGGGGAAAGATGCTAACCATGAATAAGTAGTGGAGATTCAGATTTCTGTCCCTCCTGCTATCAGAAATTATTCCATTGCCATGTTTTCTCTCTCTCTCTTTTTTTTTTTTTATGTGCTTGAGCCCTGAAGTAGTCTGCAAAATAGAAATGCCCAGCTAATGAGTTCAAAACGTTTAAACTAGCTCTAGTTTACATTCACTTGGCAATCAAAAATCATGTTTCCCAAGTATCAGTGTTCCATAGTCCAATTAAAAAAAAACAAACACTTTTCATTATTTGGATTGAACAAATTTTTTACTTACGATTTGACAGACCATTAATATAAATACATGTCCAGGTTTATGTTAGGCTTTTGCTTCATGCTTTAGTAGAATATAAAATGGCAGGGTTGCTGAATTCTAATATTATGAAGGAATTTGGGAATAACCAGCCACAGTGAGGATGAATAACTACAGATCATGTCCACTGGATAAGGAAATCCTTCGAGTTTTTGCTAAGTGCCCTCAGTATGCGGTGGTTTGACTTGTTGAGCTTTCGTCTACCAGCTTCAGTGGATGCCAGGGCAGGATAATTGGCACTGCTGGTTACCTTCAGAACCATTATCTGTCAATTCCAAGGTCTCAAGGTCACAGGCAGTCGTGTTCATTGTACGTGATTGTTACCAAACTTGTAAGTAAAATCCAGCAGTCTAGAGTTTCTCTAAATTAAAACACACATACACTCACAGTCAGAGGAAATGAATGCCCTGGCTTTGCTTGATTTATTTTGAATTGGGAAAGAAGAAAAGATTTGCTTACAAAGCAAACCCCTCTGGAAACTTTCCTTTTATGTGCTCCAGAGAGTTAACAGTACACTTACATTCTGGAAAGAAGTAATGTTACTCCGACTTTTAAAACACCTCTATCTGTGATTCCTCTAAGAAGATAATGGAAAGAGGCTTTATTTTGCAATCAATATTGTTGTTAAAAGACATTTATGGCTTCATGGAACTCACTTAAAAGAACCCCTTAGAAAAAGGAACTGAACAGGAGCTGATACCTGACTCTCTTTTCTCTTAATTTAAGACAAGAACATCAAAGTTGCAGGCCCTCCAGCCGTAGCAAAAGTCAAGTGTTGCCATTAGACTACAAGGCAGCCTCTGTAAATTATTAACTTTCCAACTACAGCATCAAGTTAGCTTCTATATAAAATCATAAATATTAATCACTCAAGGAATTATTTAAAATACCTAAAAATTTTGAAGATATTATTTTAGGGGGCTGCAAAACATCTTGAGCTTTTCTAATTTAGAACCATTCACCATTAGAAACATTTGTTACAGGTAACTGGGGGCATCCATCACACCGCTGGGATGATTTTCAGCTTTCTTTAAACCGGCAAAATCAAGAAAGCATGCATACTCAGGAGAGGTAAAAATTCCATCCTCAAAGATTTCCAACTACCAAATCATAAGTATACGTAGCTGAGGCAGTGACATGCCCACATGTGGTGATGGGAAATTTTTTTTCCCCAGACATCCAGAGGGGAAGGAATCTTTATTAGTCTTCTACTCCTATGAATGCCTCTAAGTCCCTATGGATTTTACTTATCTCTTCAACCTGTTTTGTAGCATCAGACGTAATCCAATACCAGCCTTCCTTTTATACGGCATGAAATGGCCCGACTGGGAAGAATAAAGAGTTCCTCATTAAATGCAACATTCGATTCTCTCCCTCCCAGACTCATTCTCCTCTTTACTCGATTAGCATGGATTTAGGTGGTGTCAGAGAATTACTTTATCTTCAGGGAATTATACTTTTGTGCGATCTTCAAGAGCATGGTCCCCAAGTGAGCATTGCTGAACAGCACCCCCTTGTATAAGACTTTCATGACAAATCTCTGAAGAATCCAAGAGACCAATAAAGGATTATTATATATTTTCCTGTTGCATATCTTGCTCTTTGCTGGATGTGAAAGTGAATATTGACTTCTAAAGTTCAACATTACTCGACTTTGGTTGATAGGTGAGGTGAAACACACAGGACTTTGGGAGTGAAAGGTTATACACAAAAATTAAACATGCTTTCTCTGAGTTTCAGCATTCTTTGTACTATATAAGTGGATCCTTCTAAGAATGGGATTGTCAACTTCATGTTACTATGTAAAACTATGTTACTATTACTAAGTAAAATTTAGCTATTTATTTCATGAAATTAAATATTTATATTTCAAGAGATACTTTTTACAATTTCAAGTAGGAAAATTTGAAAATTTTATCTTTCTTGTACAAATAATTTGACATTAGAGGAGTTGAAGAAGAGTTTGGTTAATATAATCAAAATTCAGGAAAGACTACTTCTACTTCTAATGACATTTACTTACCAATTGTGCAACCTTGGATAAATCACTTGTCCCCAGAGACTCACAGCTTTCATCTATAATATTAGACATAAATCTTTGTTTCATCTCACAGAGCAAATGAGTGGGGAAAAAAGAGGATGCTGTATTAGTAATACAACAAAATAAACACTTTCAAAACTGTACAGAAGTGTAGATAAAAGTGTTCATATGCTAGATGATATGAGCTCTGATACATGTTATAGTATGAAATGCATTTATATTTTTAGAATTATTTTATAGTTTGAAATGAAGTTACCAATTTCTTCATGGTCAGCAGTGTATGACAGAATTAGCATAAATAATTGCTACGCGATTTGACAAGTGACACTTTGTGAATTGGACTGAATATGATAACACAAGAGGGCATGCTGCCTTCCTTCCCTCAACAAAATTACCTTGAGGAACCGCAACTGGAGGAGGGATTGAACAAGTGCATATTAGGTCACCTAAGAAATAAAGACATGTGTATCGGTATCATTAAAGATAAATGTATCACGTCTCACACAAAGCAAAAGAAAACATTCCTTCTGCCGACTTCATTCAGCATGATAAATAGCTCCGCTGGCTTTCCAAAGATCATGTGGAAATATCAAATGACTACATAGGCAGAAATAGGGTATCTTTTGAAGCCATGCGGTGCTTGGGACTCAGCTGATTTTCCCACCTTAAATAGGAAAATATATCATCAGCCTTGACTTTGTGCATGTATATATGAATGTAAAGAAACTCTGTTTTTATTTTTCAGGTCCTTATTACTTTTGTATTAAGAAAAATTAAAGCCTGGGAGAGAGTTTTAAATCATGTAAATTTCTTCAAAGGCAAGGCGTAAAAGAATCAGTCGGAAGTGCACATTTTTTGATGGCATAGTTGCCGCTATCATTATTCCTAATTATTCTTGACATTTTGTCCATTATACCACGAGGCTCCTTGGGGGATAGAAATAATCAGCTGTAAGTGAGGACTAGTTAATTATCTATATTGTCTAAAAAAGTTGTGGTATTATAGATGAAACATCAATTATGGAAATTGGTGATAAACCCTGACAGTAGAAATATATCTTGGAAATGACTCTTAGCCACAAGTTTAGAAATCTTGTATCCTCTCTTCTTCTCAATAAACTAGTAAAATCTTATTTGCAACAAGCAATATATATAAGAGTAGTTCAAATGAATTACATCATAAGAAACTATAAAATATAATCGCCTTTTAAGCCTGCAAATACAGTGGTTTTTAAAATTGATTATTTATGCAGGATAATTATATACATTGTTCCTGTCTACATTAAGAAGCAATTGTTATTTGGATTTTGTTTATCTTAAACAAAAAATGCTAGTTAATTTTGCAAATATGGTTTTATAAGCATAGTTGTAATTTTTATACGTTCTTAACCCAGATTTTGGACCATATGAGGCTTTTGGATCTAAATGTGGGTTTTTACAAAAGACATTTGCATTGGAACTTTACCAAAGCACAGTTAGGCAAAGGTTAACTTGTGAAAATAATTAGTTTACCTATAATAATGGAAATGAAGTTGGTGTTTCTACATAATCTTGTTAACAATGGATTGGAAAATGAAAGTTATCCTTGTTTTATGAGAAATTTTGTCTATATTTTGCAATTTTAAACATTGGCATTTTGCATTCCTTGCTTACAAACCCTTCTTCAACTCTTTTTTGAATTTGTAGACTGTGTTAGTAAATACAACAAAGTGTCTATTTTTTGTTTTGTTTTGTTTTGTTTTGTTTTGAATTCTGTAAATGAAGTAAAATGTAAATCTTATTAACTGGAACAATCCCATCAACTGACTATTCCTACAGCTGGGAAAATAATAACAAGCCACATGTGGTCAGACTGCCAGGCCCCAGTCTGTTCTCTGGACCATCTAGATCAGTGTTGGCATCTCAACCTGGTGAAATTCTGGTAACCCAGGGAGCACATAGGCATTGGCGGTATTTGGGGTTGTCTTAGTGACTCAGTGGGAGAACTACTGGGATTTAGTGGAGAACAGGGGCACTAACATACGGGACAGACTGTACTATGATAATTTGCCCCATTCTAAATTTGCCCCAGGGCTGATAGGTGCTCAAGATGAAGGTTGATACACAGATAAATTCTGGAATTCTAATTTCTATTCATTTTATATTTAAAAGTGAAGAAAAAGTTTTACCATATTGATATACAGACTAATATAATTACATGTGAATGATTCATAAAGTAAGCAAATATGCATATGCTTCCATGGATCCTCAAATTTACTGATAGTGATTTGCAATAAAATAAAACAATGCAATGAAACAATGGTTGAGGATCCTTACTTTAGAAAAGCAAGTATCTGTTAACTTACTCCTGATAATGAGCACACCCTCAGTACTACCAATATAGCTTAGTGATGGTTTATCAGGACAATTCCATGGTTAGCTTCAGGATGAAAGAAGAGTAAAAGGGTTTTGCTGTTGTTGTTTTTATAATTTTTCCCCTTTTCCTAGTGCCAAAGCCCCTTTTGCTTGACTTGTTTAAGAGAGTTACATCAGTGAAAGTTCCCTCAGAGAAGCAGACAACATACATGTGTGTGTATAAGCACAGACCCACAAACAAAAACAGGACATATTGAGAGATTTGATCTCAGGCAATTGTGGCATTTGGCTAAGCCATCTCTGAAAAATTCTCTTCACATCTGATATTGGAGTTCGAAGTCTACGGAGCAGGTTGACACATTACAAAGCCACTTCACTAGTCATTTGGAAGATGAACTACGTCTCTCCCTCTGAGGCTTAAATGATGGATACTATCTTCACATAAAGTAAGGGTAGATTCTGAGTAGGACTGGGTTGCATGATTTGTAATAGGCCAACATCAAGGCAATGTAAATATGACTGGAATTGTGAGTGGTTATATAACTCTAAGGCAAATATATTTTCAATTTCAAATATATTTTCAATTCTCAGATATTTATAGAATTACTTCCTTGGGGAATATTTAGTATTTAGTATATTTACTAAAGTATTTAGTAAATATATATTTGATATACATATACTTTATTTATTTACTAAGTTTATTTACTAAATTTACTAAATTTATATACTAAATATAAATTTAGTATATATACTCAGATATTTAGTATATAGAATTGCTTCCTTGGGAAATAAATTAATTTAATACAATATGTTATTTAGATCCACTTAAAATTTAGTGGCTAGAGTAATATATAAAATCCTTAAACAATAGAACATGACAAACAATGCAGTAGTTCTGATTAATTTACTTCTTTGGTGCTTCTAGTCTGCATTGGAAGGCCATTAATCAGCTTCACTTCATGGCTTGCCATGCCTTGTTGCAATTATAACATGATTTACTATTATTAATATTTATAATAATGTTTAGATTCTCATTGGTAAAACCATACTAACACCTTAAAATGTGCAGTTAAATATTTTATTTGATATTTGCATACATTTGTGTATGGTAGAGAGCGCTATTGTCAGTTACACAGTTCAAGAATTTTAATTGATAGGGCCCCTGCGTGGCTCAGTTGGTTAAGTGTCTGCCTTCAGTTCAGGTCATGATCTCGGGGTCCTTCAATCGAGCCCCACATTGGGATCCCTGATCAGAGGAGACCCTGCTTCTCTCTCTCCCTCTGGTTCTCCCCCTGCTTGTTCTTTCTCAATTTCTTTCTCTCTGTCTCAAAAAAAAAAAAAAAAAAGAAAGGAAGAAAATCTTAAAAAAAAAAAAAAAAAGAATTTTAATTGGTGGTACGTATTCCATGCAGTCAAGGCAAAAAAACAAACGTAAAATCATGAAAGTGTTAGGATTTAAAGCTGAAAATAAAACACACAGAATCAACACACACACATATATGTGCATATATAATTTTTTTCTAGATTTTGGTTATGACTATAAAACCACACTCGAACTGACTTCTCTTACAGAATTTATCAAACTGCGACATAATTGCTTATTTGTATCTATTCCCACCAAACTCAAGATATAATAAGCAAGAGAGGTTTTACAATATGAGCATTTGTTATACAAAAACTTTGGTGAAAATGTAACAAAATGTTAAACACACACACACATGCACGCACGCTCACAAACAACTTCTAGTATCTTCCCTAAAACTTAACTATACTGTTTTTCAAATCCTTCATTTTTAAAATAGGGGAGCTAAATAAGATAACCTAAAAGTAACTTCCTTTCTAAATCGTTGTGAACTCCGGTTCAGTTCTAACTTTCCTTCTCCTTTTTATTAACTGAATATAGAGGAGACACATAAGAAGATAAGAATCATATTTTAAAGGGGAAAAGAAAGAAGCATAGACAATGTGATAGCTTTGCCCAGTTTATGGCTCGGGTCATGATCTCTCTGTCAAATAAATAAATAAAATCTTAAAAAAAAAAAAAAAGAATGGATCATTCTGTAGATCTACAGTGATCTTATTACAGGATCCCTTAATTCTACTAGTCTTCTCCAGAAGGCTGCTGTTCTCTTAAATGAATGTCACTTTTCTCTTATATTGTCATTTTAAGCAAAAGCTGCTAAGTAAATCCCTCTTGTATCATTTGATGAAGTAAAATCTGTAAGTGCAGACAAAAACCAACTTTCTTCACATGCTTATGTAAATACTAGATTATGTTAAAATTTTGGCAGAGAATAGGGCTGGCTTCCTCACCAAGACATTCGGTCATAGAGTAAATTCATTTTTTTTTTTAAGATTTTATTTATTTGACACAGAGAGAGAGAGAGAGATCACAAGTAGGCAGAGCAGCAGGCAGAGAGAGAGGAGGAAGCAGGCTCCCCGCTGAGCAGAGAGCCCAATGTGGGGCTTGATCCCAGCACCCTGAGATCGTGACCTGAGCTGAAGGCAGAGGCTTAACCCACTGAGCCACTCAGGTGCCCCGTAAATTCATTTTTTACAGATAAGATTGAAGCCTATTGATCGTCTTTTATAGTTTGCTGGGCAGGGCTCATCTCAGCATTTCCCCATAAACAGACTTTGAGAAGGAGGTTAGTAAGCTGTAGGAGTTTTATGTTGCAGTCCAGAGATTAACACTGGGAGAACAGAAAGGAGGGAAGCAGGATCGGACAGAGGATGGACTTGAATTGTGATGCAGTCTGAATGCCCTCAGTTCATCCATGGGGAGCTCTGAAGCATGGCTGGACCTTTACCGTTGTTCTGAATAGGAGCTACCTCTGCCCAATGGACCAGTCATTGGCTTCAGGCTGTCCTGTGAAGACACCCATCCCTTTGAGGAGGTTGATGCCTTTCAAGCAAGACCGTTCGAAGAGAATGGTCAATGGAGATATGTCTGCCATCAACATTCCCACCAGCTCAAGGACTATGTGCTATCGTCAGGAAGCAGGGAGTTAGAAAATCTACTGCAGAACGTTGTCACCTGTGCCTCACATATTCCCCCATCTCCTGCAGAATATCTATTTTCATGCTCTTTATTTGGAATCTGAACAAACTGAGCTAATTGATCAAAACCACTGAATTTTAGGTTCTGTTTTCCAAATTGGTGAACAATGTTTAATCCATAAAAATATAGATTAAGAGAATGAATACATTTAAATGACAATAAAGAAAATAGAAGAACAAAAAGGAGTCCAAAATCCAATCCAATCCAATTCAATCAAATCAATTAGAATATTTGAATAAATCATGAGAATATTATGTGATATTCAAGATAACTGATTTCAAGAAGAAATTTTTTCCTCTTTATTGCTTTTCACTAAAAATTGTAGGAAAATCTGATTTGACAGGGCCACATGCCAGAGTGCATTTTGACCAGCACAATCCTGCTTGGCACACCTTAGATGAACCAGGATTCATGCCAGAATGGACAGATTCCATTTTAACAGTCTAAAAACACTAGAAAATAATTAGACATAGTATTAAAAAGAGACCAGGCATATCAGATTCTGAGTTACAAGTTAACATTCCATTTTATCTCAATATAATTTTAAATAAAGATGTTCCACTCATATGAGAAAGGAGAGAATTGATTGCTGAAAAAAGAGTTAAAACTGAAATCTTTCTGTAAAATATTTTTAAATATTTGGGAAACAGTCTGCAAAAGAGAGTCAATAAAGATTAAACCTAACAGAAATACCATTTTGGTGGTATCTTTTTATAATTAATGTTGCATTAAAATTAGTCTTTGTATCAAAGCCAGGTAGCCCTATTATAGAGTTTACTAAATCATAGCAAAATTATTTCTTGTAGATAACCACCTCATAAAACCATACATTCATTGAGGGCAGGAATAATGTCTTTATAAATGTGGGACAAAAATTACCTTCTAGAGATTGTTTGGCATTATTATTCAAAGGACTGATGTTCAAATAATTTCTGGTAAGTAAAACAGTCTTACCTTTTTTGTAACTTTATTCTCATAGAAGTTATTGTAGGATTATTTTTTTCTCCCACTAGATCTTGAACTCATTGAGTTCAGGGGCAAAGTGGGATGTGTCTAGGTAACTGCCACATCTAGCACAGGACGCCACACATTGTGGGTACTCAGTTGATGCCCATGACTCTAGTAATGGATTAATAATTACATTAATACCTGGAAAGAGAGGCAAGATTTCCCATATTAGGAAAGAGGAGGGCCTAATATTTTTCAGCTCCTTTCCAACTAAGAATGCCTCAGAATATATGGTCTCACAGTGACATATCCCTAACCCTCCCAAGAACAAGACAATGCTAGTGTTAGGGATAGTCCTGTGAAACTCTTTGAATCTTACCTGAAAGATAAAAAATATATGTATTTTTTCTATTTATGTAGCTTGAAGTCTGGAGATAATTTTAAAATCCTAGGAAAATAACTTATTTTTGCCCAGGGTAAGGTCATAGATTACAGTCGCTCTAATAAGGGCATAAAATTTGTCGTTAGTATTTTTTAAGATAATTAAGGTAAATTCAATTTTTACTCTAGTAGTATAAACCATTTCAGACTAGGTTATATAGAGACAAAAAGCAATGATAACACCATATTTTACAAGGAAAGTCTGGCTTAAGGAGAATGGAAAATAAAGCACAAGTAATAACAGAATGGCAAATTAGGTTGAAATGATATATTTTTAGATGACCAAGAAACCAGTCAAGATATAGAACCTGTTCTTCACCTCAAATATTTCTCATTCTTCATTCAAGTCAATCTGTTTCATAGGTGTGCAGTGTTGTGATTTCTATAATGATTGAATTTTAACTCAATTTACATCTCCCCTATTGACTTAGAAACACTGAAACCATAATGTTGGTAAAACTGAATTTCATATGCATTAGTGTAAACAAAAGGAAACTTGCAGATATGGTAGATATTTTTTCTGCATACGGGTGTGTGTGTGTGAAAAAAAATCAACACTACATAAATATTATTTTATTTTTTAAAGATTTTATTTATTTGACAGAGAGAGAGAGAGAAAGAGAGCACTTGCGGGGGCAAGGCTGGACTCTGACAGAGGGAGATGCAGGCTCCCTGCTAAGCAGGGAGCCAGATGTGGGACTAGGTCCTAGGACCATGGGTTCATGACCTAAGCAGAAGGCAGATGCTTAACTTAACTTTAAATAAAGAATTAGGACAATTAATCAAAGTACTATCTAAACATCATTTTATTCAAGGATTAGATAGAATTTTTCAATGGTTTATATATTCCATGGTCTTACACAGTAAGTACAGAGGTTTTTTTAGAAGCAAACTGGGAATTATTAATTGGAAGAAATATTTAATGTTAGGATGATTGATAAATTAAGACTATATAGCAGTCAAATAGGTATATATAAACAGAACCATACCAGAGTAAATAATGAAATCTCTTTCTATCACAACTGCAATGTGTTAATAAATACAGTGCAGGGTGGGAAAGATGAAAGCAGTGGAAAGTTTCTTATGAAGAGTAATTTATTTTGTTCAGTTAATAGAGGTTTGTTTTTAGATGTTTGGTAAGTTATGCCATTGGCTAAACCATTTCATTAGCTTTTATATCAATCATGTAAGAGGTTTCTTTTTGTATTTGTTCAAAATGGCAAGTGCTGGAGTCAGAAGACCTGTTTTTATTTTGACACTACCATTTGCCAAATGTGTAATCTTTGTTTGGTTTCTTTCTCTTAAAATGGGGATAACAATTGTACTCACTTCAGAGGATTGTTTCGAACATTAAATGAGATAAATAATGGATGTAAAGCTATTAGCACAGTGCCTAGCACTAGACAAATCCTCAATAAATGTCTGTTGTTTGGTTGCTGTTGTCATTGCTATAAGGCATGCAATAAAAAAAATAAAAGGGAGACTTTACATAGATGAATTTATCTTAATGCCTAATCAATGAAAAATTCATCCCTTCATTCAAAAAGCATTGTTGAGAGCACACTGTTGTATGAAGCACTGTGCTAATGGAGTGCCAGAATGGATGCTCTATTGTCTGTTCCGGAGGAGTGCCTGGTCTATTGGGGGAAAAAGGCATGTCAGGTGTTATTACAATATAATAAGACAAATGCTATAATAATAACATATACCAAATTCTGTATATCACAGCACAGTAGATGGTGGCCTTGACTTGTGAGAACAGATATATAGAAAAAGTTTATTTATGTCTTAAAAGATAATCAAGAGTCCCAAACTTGGGGATAAGAAGGAAGAAGGCAGGAGGAGGGTATTCTTTGGCACAGGATTCAGTATGGACTTGAATAAGAAGATATGACAGGATCTGGTCTATCTGAGCAATGGCTAGTGACATATGGGGAAGTAGGTAGAAAATAAAGAGCGGTGGAGAAGTAATTTTAGATCCTATCCCGGAGGGTCTTGAGAGTGAAATTTAACCCGTTGTCTCCTTTATTGTTGTCAACAAAATAAAGACAGTTATCTCTCCTTATATATAGACTTCAGAGAACAATCTTGTATAATTAATGAACACTTGATAAATTTAGAAGCATCTAGAACTACTATTACTCAAGCAGAAGAACGATTACTGAATATAAAAGTATGAGAAATTCATCTAATATTTGACAGCCTTCAATTGGTTTCTTAAACATTAATTTTGGCACACTTACATTTGAAAAGTTTAATAACCAATTAAGGTCAACAAATGACATATTGCAAGCAGCCGAGACTTTCACCAATCTTTTTTAAAATCTATTTTTACCTGCATAATTAAGCAGTTACTACATTATGAAACACATTCATCTATGGCAAAATTGATTTGTTCAATGTAGTTTTTAAATGTTTTCAAAAAGTTCCTGAGAGAGTCTACTGTTTCAAATAGAAATCTCTTCCTCTTGCAACGTCGACAAATGTAAGCATTCTTTTATGGAATTTATTACATGCTGCCAAATATTGTAGTCATTTGTTGTATTTGAGAGGAGACCATGAACCTCCAAGAATCTGTCACTATATTCACAAAACTCCCTTAGGAACTAAGTAGACAGAGATATTTCCTTGGGAACGCTTTGGCATACTTTGTTTCATTTGATCCTGGAATACTAGTCATAGTTGATTTGACCAGAGAATATTGACGTTTAACCCGAGTGATTAAACAGATTTGGCCTAGATTCTATATTTTAACAAGTTCTGGTGTAATGGTCCCAAAACCATTCTTTATGAAGTAAAGATTTAAAGGGTTCAGCCAGCTCTACCTAAGGTTTATTTTAGAATATGGGGATGGGATGAGAAATGTGGAAGCTATAAATTATACAGCAATCCATGTCTGCCCCTATGGAGAATAACTTACATAAATGAACAATGTCACAGATGGGAGTATGTAAAGGTAACCCTTGTAAGCAGTGTGCAGGGTGAAAAAGTCTGAGAGCCCCAAGCATAGGATGGAAATCCATGTTCTTCTGTTGGTTTCACAGTGCACTAGAAGGATAAGGCATTGATTACCTTCCCTTCCTCCAAAACAAAACAAAACAACAACAAAAACAACAAAAAACGAGAAACAAAAAATTTCATGATTACTTACATTAGAAGAAACATATGGGACACAATATTTAAAAAATAAAGTTTTGTTTATCTATGAATATCGAGCATTTTGCAGAGCCTTTTCCTTCAGTTTTCCATCAGCTTCTCTTCTGTAATGATAATTTAATTAACTACCAAAATCTCTAAAAAATTAATACATTTGAAGACCAAAGTTGCTGTCTATGTATAGGACTGTTTCTGGAAAAAGAACGCAAATTAAAAAGGAGAACAGATATTTAAGTAACATGTAACAATTGTACAGATATTTTTTTTTGAAATTGTAGATTTACAAGTTAATTTACCAATTCAATTTCAAATGATACCGAATTACATATTTATTTTTCATGTGATAAGATGATGGTGAGAAATGCATAAAAAGCAGATAAGCGATGCAATGTTTACTGTTGTGTGAAACCAATGATAATGCAGACCCAAATAGATGTCCTGGATTTGTTAGTAATAAGGTGTTTTGTGTTGGACCAGAATGATTGGTAAATGTATTATACAGCTCAGACCTTAAAGATATCATCTTCATACTTTGGAAAATTCAGTTCCATATATATTCATAAAATGTAGATTTAAAAAAAAAACTTTATATATTGGTTTCTCAGTTACTCGTAAACCTATTTCAATCTCCACCCCGCCATATGAACATCCTTGAGATGTAAACAGCTCATTATGTGTACGTGAATAATAATGTGCACCGTCTTCCTCTAATGGCAGAAGGATGAGGCTTGCTGAATCTCTTCATACCCAAAGGAAGAAAAAAAAAATTCCAATGTCCTGTACTTTCTTAGTAGATGCTGATATTTGGGAAGAGCAGCAGACTACTTTTTTATAATGATAGAAACATATCGATTTACCATTTAACTAGTTCTCCTACTTTAGTTCATTATAAGCTTAAAAGTAAAATCATCTGATTTCAGAGTTGGGAAAGCTTCACAGGTGAATTAGTTATACATGTACATTAAATTCATGAAAAGTTCAAGCTGGTCTTGAGATGATATTTAAAGTTTTGACAAAGTTTAATCAATCTTTTCTTACATCCTCCATATAGTCCAATTAGTTTCATTTTAAGTTTTGTTTTGACATCTATCAATGGTTTCTTACCACTGTAGCTGTTTTCACTAAGATCCTTCCTTAGTTTAAATACTCAACATGTTAGTTAAAGAAACCACATATCTATGTGGCATATATCACATATCTGCATATAACCACATATCTATGCTGATATATATATTTCCTATTTAGTTACCACTCAGTGAAAGTTTATCTTGGTTGGAAAAAGTATGCTTTTTAATATCATTTAGAAATTCTGTCAGTTTTGTAGGTAAAATATGTGCATAGATGTTAAGTGCACATTCAAATTGGTGGTACTTAACTAAATCCAACAATGGGGATCTGTTTTAAGTGTTCATGTCATAATTGTTTAACGCTCTGTACCTTTGGCATTGACTACATAAACATGTGCCCTTCACAATGTGAGTGTTTCCTGTGAGTGGTACGTGAGTACTTGTTGATAAAGCTTTGGTGGCACTTAAGCACCTAATAGAGGTTTGGGGTACAGAGACTATGAAGAGTTTTAATGAATCATGAGGTTTTTAAAAATAGCGTTGATGCCAGGCTTTATATCTGTGAAGTAATTTGCATTCTCATTTTCAGATAAGAGAACTTGAACCCTAGAGTGGTCAAATGAACCATGAATGACTACTTCAGAGAGTGAATAGAGACTAAAGTACATTTCCCAGCACACCATTTACATAGAGATGTTTCTAAAGTCAGGGAATTCAATGGGGTAATAAACATCAAAATGGTCCTGTATTCAGTGAAATTTAATAAAAAATAGATCATGTAATTCTGGGTCAAAGAAAAATGCTTCATTGGTGGTAGATGTCATTAAAGGGGTATTTGCTTGGGGCTGTCCAGATCTATTTCTTATCTGTTAAGTTAGCTAAGATACAGAAAGAATTTCTCCTTTGGTAGCTATGTGTTATCTTAACCTGCTCTACACCGATTTCTCGAGGGAAGGGACAGTAGTCTAATAATCTTTGTGTTCACATAAAGTGCCTCTACATAGTAAGTAGTTAATAATTATTATTGAATATATATCTCAATGCAATTTGACAATTCTAAAAAGGATCCACTTTTGGTAAAAAAAAAAATGGATTTGAAGATTGGATAATTAGAATCTCATCGATTTCTTAACTAGTCACTAGACAACATTAATGGCCCCTAGATAATGGTCTCTAAAACACTAATTTATGTCCCCACTAACAGGGTCTTGTACTGTTTAATATAAGGGTCATTTGTAGGGTTAGAAGAATGAGTTGCATCTCTTCCTGACAAAGGCAAAGCATGTTCTCAGCTGATCCCTGAGTCAAGAAGCCACAGGTAGTAATATTCATTTCTTCTTTCCATTATTTGGTTATGGGGATGGGCCTTGTACATAATTGCAATTAGATGCAGGTGAACACTAGTAGAGTTTTTTTATTAGAAAGATAGTAACTGTAGGTAGCTGTCAACTTAGTTCTTGGTAAGAAATAGAAAGGAATTTTGATGAGAATTTTTGAAATAACAATAACTATTAAATGCTCATGTTTATGTACTTAATATTAGGTATTGAGGGCCAATATTATTTGCTCAGTTAAATCAAGATACAATCCGATGCTATTGTGAAATGTATTATCTATTGTTTAGTGTTTCTAGTTTTCACCTAGTGTTTCTTAAATCTTTTTCTTTTAAGGGAAAGGGGTGTGTGTATAATGTTTTAGGTTTGCCCTTAAGTGAGAAGTCTACTATCTGAATTTTGAAGGTCCAGAAATTTGTGATGCCATTTCCCCAGGAAAGTTTATGTTTTAGAATTCATATTCCAAACATTTCACATGTACAAAGGATTCAGTTCTTTTATTTTTTTAAAGATTTTATTTATTTGAAAGAGAGAGATGGCACAAGTGCACATGCACAAGTGGGCTGAGAGGCAGAGGGAGAAACAGACTTGCTGCTGAGCAGGGAGCCCAACCATATGGGGCAGGGGGCTTAATCCCAGGACCCTGAGACCACAACTCAAGCCAAAGGCAGACCCTTAACCAACTGAGCCACCCAAGAGCCCCCAAAGGATTGAGTACTATTAGATGATTTGTAATGGTGGAATATACTTTTTTAGAGTCTGAGCATTTCTGTTTATAGAAAGTCATTGTTTACTTGGTGTTAGGAAGCATGCTTCAATGTAGACACCACATAATTCCCCCCCAATCTTAAAAGAAAATCCTTCATTTTTAGAGCAATTTTACCTTTTGAGAACATATAAAATAATAATATGAATTCTTTTTGATGCATTGGAAATTAGGGTTTCATAAAGTATGAGGGTATTCTAAAATGGAAATTATCTATATGCCAATTGACAATTTTAAATGAATCAATATAAATAGATATTGAGAACTGGCAGACAAGTCTCTTTACTTAGATAATGTCGAACCAACAAGGACAAGGATTCTTCCAATTTCTTCTGGGTTTGCCTTAATTATTTGTTATTTTATTAGTGCAATTGCAGTGATACATCATCATTCATTATTGTTATTTCATTTTATAATACTTTTGAATATTCAACTTAATATTTCATTTTCAAAGGTTTAATATTTTAAAAAGATTTTATTTATTTATTTTGACATAGAGAGAGAGAGAGAGACAGATCACAAGTAGGCAGAGAGGCAGGCGTCGGGGGGCAGGAAGCAGACTCTCTGCTGAGCAGAGCCCAATGTGGAACTCGATCCCAGGACCCTGAGATCATGACCTGAGCCGAAGGCAGAGGCTTAACCCACTGAGCCACCCAGGAACCCAAGGTTTAAATTTTTAATGTAGCTTGTAATGTCACCTGAGGAGTCTCTAAAATCAGCAACAAGTCATATCCAAGGATATTGGATTCCACTGTAAAAATAGAGATCCCTCTGAAGTGTGTGCTATTTGCCTCAATTATTGCTTGTGTTTAGTCTTGGGATCCATTTTATCTTAAGCTTTTAAAGAGTCTTCATTTACTGACATAGTAATAAATTTATTGAAGTGTATTTATGAATGCTATATGTAACTATCCAACCTATATTTGTCTTACCATCTAAAAGAAAGGCTGCTAAAATATGCTTGTCCTGAGATACCTTGATTTTGCTACTTTTCTTTCTGTATGCATAGATAAACATACCAAATCTCAGTAAGAGTTAAAACCCATAAAATTTTTATTATTTTATTGCCTCAGTTCATTTACTATTAACTCTTCATATTAAGAATACCATTAGACATGACAAAAAGATTAATATACACCCCAGAGTTACATAGCAAAGAATGTTGAATTTTTAACAATTTATAATTAAATAAACTATGGATATGAACATAATGAAGCATTATATATGGAAGATATTTGTGACTGAATGTTAATCAAGAAAATCTGGATACATACATGTATGCACAAATACATATAAATCTATTCACATACACAGACACACGTATGCCTCAAGCTGGCAATGTGTGGATGGAAAAAAATTGGAAAAAGTATGTCAATATATAAAACAGCTGTTGTCTATAGATGGAGAGATTATAGGACTGTCATTCTGTGAAAGGCACACTACTGCTACTGCCAAGATCCTAAATATTTAGTGAATTCACATTCAGGAAGAAGAATTATCTTTATATTGTCTCACTGTCCCCATCTGCTCCACGTTTTCTATAGAGAAAAGCAAAAAGACAGATGTATAAGCAGAAACCCACTTTAGAAACATTAAATATTTAGCAAAAATTGGATGCCAAGTAATTTATATAGAAATTTGCAGTTTACATGGCTTTAACCACTCTTTATTTCTCAGCTACATTTTTTTTTTTGCTTTGTATGGATAGGCCTTTAATTATGCTCATATGAATGAATTTAATTTATATTGTTTTGTCCTTAAATAACACACTAAAATAATTTCCATTTCCCTGAATACTACAGGTTTATGATTATTATGGATACAACTACAAGGGGTATTGCAAGGTGTATTTTCAAGGTCATGAGATGCTATTTATTAAACAGATACACCAACATTTTAAAAATGTATGGAAATATGAACTTATAATTGAACATTATTTTAAAATTTATACATTACAATTTCTTTGGTCCAGATTTCTTCCTTTTTATATATTCATTCAGATGTGTATTTACACAGATGATAACCTATTCTACACACATTTACCCACATAACTATTTCACATGACTTAAAATCCCTTTGATAAGAAAAATTATAAAAATAGAAATCAGATAATGAGGTTAAAAGATGAACACAGATGTGCAGATCTTTACTTTTTTTCTTGATAACCAAATGAACAATGTAATCACATAATTACTTTTCCCAGAATCAAAGTCTATCTAAAAAGATATTTTTCATAAAACAAATTTTAATAGTGGAAACTTGTATGTACTTAGGATACTAAATAATATGTTGAGTAGCATTTTATTTATTTATTTTTTATTTTTTTATTTCTTTATTTTTTTAAAGATTTTATTTATTTAATTGACAGACAGAGATCACAAGTAGGCAGAGAGGCAGCCAGAGAGAGAAGAGGAAGCAGGCTCCCTGATGAGCAGACATCCTGATGCTGGGCTCGATCCCAGGGTCCTGGGATCATGACCTGAGCCAAAGGCAGTGGCTTAACCCACTGATCCACCAGGTATCCCACATTTTAATATTAACAGTAAATTCAGAAACAGATTTCATGTTGTGATCTTTACTGACGAAACCTGATATCATTGTTATTTATAAACATTTTCTAGATGCAGGGAAAACAGCATCAAAATTGAAGGCTGTGGGTTCTAGTTCCCCTTGCCCAATAAAAATGACTCTATGCTTGGAAAGCAAATCTATAATCAATAAAGAAACTGTAAAATGCTACTACTGATTCTTTACTTTCTATTAACTTAGGAAATACAGCATAGTGGTTAAAAGCACGGGGTTTGAAATGGAAAGAAACGGGTTTGAGTTTGTCTTGTGCCATTTATATTTTACCTTCAATACTTTAAACTTCTGGAAACTTCAATTTCTATATCTTTAAAATTCCAATTAATGTGTATTTATGACTATATATATAATAGTTCACAGGTCATACCTTCGGGTTTGAAAAGAAATTACCAACTTATCTGTCATTTTACATGTTTGGTTCCAGAGCTAAGTGCTCTTTTTTTTTTTTTTTTCCCCTAATGGTTACTAGTAGCCTCTTGTCAGTTAAAAGTTACTTCCATAAGTGTGTTTTAATATCTCAAATAGTACTTTTTGCATGTGACTATAATAAAAATATGAAATTTTTAAAATGAAAAAATCCGCAACTTAAATAAGGACATTTTTAACAATTTAAAATTATATTTTTAATGGCTGATCTTGGTTAATTTTGGTTTTCATTATTCATATTTCCTTAAATATATGATATTATTCTCCTTCTTTAAAAGTATATATATTGGGGTGCCTGGGTGGCTCAGTGGGTTAAGTCTCTGCCTTCAGCTCAGGTCATGATCTCAGTGTCCTGGGATCGAGCCCCACATCAGGCTCTCCACTCAGTGAGGAGCCTGCTTCCCTCTCTCTTTGCCTGCCTCTCTGCCTACTTGTGATCTCTCTGTCAAATAAATAAATAAAATCTTTTAAAAAAAGTATATATATTGTTCAAGTCTTGCATTATTTATAAAAGGTTTATCTACTTAAGTTTTACTTATTTCTTAAGATGGTACAAAATTGTATTTACTCTAATGAATGAGTATTCCTCATTATAACATCACAAATCAACCCCAAGTGGTGTTGTGTACTGTCTACTCCGTGTAGTTTATTTACATATGTTATATAAGAAGAAACTGATAGTCAAGAAGGAAAAACACATACTGTTTGAGTTGTTTGCGGGGCTGAGGCAGAAAGGGAGAATTCAGATGCTAATGACCAAAGAAGTTAAGAGAAAGAAGTGACGGCATGGATATTCTGATTTTGGCAACAATGACATTTTCGTAAAAGTCAGACTTGTTCCAAAAATCAAAAAAAATGTGTAGACTGTCAGGGAAGGTATTGAGTTAATCCTCTGGTTTCTGGGCTTTAAACACAGAGCAGATAAACACTTATGGAGGATAACATGGGGAATTTCAGTTTCATTAAGTGGCAGAACCAGATGATCTTAAAAGCTTCGACCTTCTTATTTGGAACCCTACACCTGACTGCATGTAACGCTACCCTCCAGCCTTTGTAATGAATTACCTCAAAAGCAGGAAAACATAGATCTCAACTCTAGTCTTGTTCTTGCTTCAGTCCATTTTTCATGTTTCTCTCCATGCTGCTGCCAGAAGGATCTTTACAAAACATTAATTTGATTATGTCATGACCTTTCCCCATCCTCCAAATGTTCATGTTCTACTCTTTCTCTGGTTAAAGTACAAATGCACACTTTGAGGCATGCCCAACAAAGATTCCCCATCAAGGATTCACCTTAAGAATTTAACATTGTCCACCATGCCACAGGCCTTTATTCTGGCCAACTGCCTTACTTAGTATTTGCCCAATTTGTCCTGCTCTCTAAACCTCAGTGCCTTTGCTAGATGTGTGTGTGTGTATGTGTGTGTACATTGGGTAAATTCCAAAGACTTCTTCACTGCATTCCTAAAAAGGTCAATGATCTAGGAACCTTCCATGACCACTTTATAGACAGAGTTAGGCCCTTCTTTTGTGACTCTGTTGATACTCTGTGCTAGTCTTCTTGATTGCACTCACTGCACTATAATCTTTGCATATGTGTTTCTCTCTCTACTTAAATACTTGAACTCTTTGAGGGTAGGGACTTTAGAAAAAAGAGTCCTTCGGTTTATTTCTTCAGCAGAATGCCACGCATGTATAGTCAGCTCTTGATAAATATCTGGTGAATGATCAAGTTAGTTTGCCATCCAGATTCTTAATAATCTTTATATGTTTTGCTAATAATTAAAATTTTGTATAAGCAGTGGTTTTATATGGAATGACCAAGAGTTGTTGTAATGCATAGGTCAAATAGAAGCTGGACATGGGACTACCGTACAGAGTAATTGTGTAAATTGAAGTGAAATTTCTTTGAACATAAGGCCAGATATATATTTTGTGACAAATTGAGTGACTATTCAAGAAATAGAAGGCTGAGTACACAAGGTACTTTTGATAGTTTGCTAGAAGTAGTGTGTATATGTAAAGGTAGTGATCAAGAAAACCTGGATAAACAAGAAAAAAACCCTCATTTCTTCTGGCAAATAAATAGAAAGAATAGAAGAAAAATGAGGTGGTTGTTGAATAAGATCATTTTCATAGGCTCGTCTTCCAAAAGGTTTAATGTTACTTTGTTCTGTCTAGTCATCCAAACATCCATCATTCACTCACCATCTATTTATCTGTATCTATCGGATTGTGATTTTTAAGTTGAAAAGTCAGAAACAAATATGGTGAACATTGCAAAAATTCTAAGTGATATAAAATATAACCTTATGTCTTATTCCATAGCCACACCACCTTAATCCTCATTCCAAACAACATAGCAGTTTTTATATGTATGAATAGTGCAAGAAGTTTTCTAGACTCATAAAAATGAAAATTTCTCCCTAAATGAATGAATAGTATCTGTATTGTTTGTTCTTTTAAGTTTATGAATGTATTTGGAGATTATTCTACACCAAACTAATTTGATAAAGCTTTTTTTAAAGACTTTATTTAAATTTCAGTTAGTTAACAGAGTATAATATTAGTTTGAGGTGTACAATATACAAGTGATTCGACACTTCCATATATCACCCAGTGCTCCTCACAGGGGCACTCCTTAATCCCCATCACCTATTTCACACATCCCCCCACCCACCTCCCTTCTGGAACCATCAGTTTGTTCTCTACAGATAACAGTCTGTTTCCTGGGGCACCGGGTGGCTCTTAGTTCAGTGCCTGCCTTCAGCTCAGGTCATGATCCCAGATCCCTGGGATGGAACCCCTTGTCTGGCTCTCTGCTCAGAGGGGAATCTGCTTCTTCTGCTCCTTCTCCTCGTCTCCCCTGCTCCTGCTCACTCTCTCTCAAATAAACAAACAAAACCTTAAAAAAAAAAAAAAGTCTGTTTCTTGGTTTGCTTCCTTCTCTTGATAAAGTTTTTTTTTTTTTTTCTTTTTTTAATCTACTGAGGAGTATTCTCTCATATGCCTGGGACTGTAATATATATACTCAGTCCTTTATCAGTGAAAATTAGTGTTCTTTCCTATTGTTTGCTCTGACAAAAAAATGCTGCCAGGATATTCCTTCTAAATGTGTCTTTGCATATTTGGGTGGTACATCTGGAGGTTCTTTTTCTGGAGTTGGAATTTCTAAGATTTGCTGTTACTACAACTTCCTGTTAAGCACCTTCCTACATTTTTGATCGTAATAATATGTTGGTTCTTATCTTTAATTCAAAGCCAGCTGCGTAGTATCATCTTTTTCCTCTTGGCTTCCATCATCCACAACACCTTCCCTCTTTTCTGGCTCCTGTTTCATTCTCCCCCCTCCCTCCCCGTTTTACTCTTATAAGTAGTCTTGTGATTATTTTGAGCTCATCTGCTCAAAATTATTAACTTAATTACATCAACATAAGCTCTTTTACCATGGGCAGGAACATATTCACAGGTTTCAGAAATTTGGACATGAGCAACATTGTGGTGACACCATGCTACAAAAAAAGAGAGGATTTATTGACATTTTCCTGTCCCTGTTTTATTATTATATTGGGAGTGGGGCTGGGCAGTTATGAGCATAGGGACAAATAACATGTTTTATTTGTTAGATTCCTGGGCCACAGTCTGAACTTGAAAGAGAAGCCACATTGCCTCTAGATTCTGGATAGTGAAATAGTGCATTGGCTTCAGTAGATTTTGAAGTGTTTTCCTTAAGGAGTTTGCTGAGTTCTACACATGGAATACAATAAATAAATAAACATTGATTATCCCCCCACACACACACACATACACTACCACCACAATTATTATAGGAGAATCTATTAGATGACCTCTTTAATCTTTCTGAGCATATAAGAATCTTACAGTTCCGAGACTCCATTGACATGATAGATGTTACTTGTAAACTTATTCTTAAATATTCACAACAATCCTTGTACTTCTTCTTTGCTCATTGCCTGTACAGACTTAGCAGAGAATTCTGAAGAAGTCCTAGAAGATGATGGTACATGATTTAAAAAGAGGCAGGGTCCATGAATGCATCTTGCAAAACTGTTCATGAAATACTTGATTAAATTATTGTCATGAGTGAAAAATAAATCAGTATTGTGTTAAGACAGTGAGATTTGGGAGGATGATTATTATAATGTTAATTACTCACCCTAAGTAGTATGCTGTATTCTATTTCAGTGTCTAATTTGTGCTCTTCCTGTATAGAATTATTTTTGATTTTTACTGTAATTCTAAAAATTTTATGTGATAATTTACATAGAATTTCTATGTAAACAATCATATCACACAACTTGAAATGTGATTATAAACAATCATTTGAAAACAATAACAGTTTTGGTTATTTCTTTTTCTTTTAAAAAAAGATTTATGTATTTATTTGTCAGAAAGAGAGAGAGAGACTGAGCACAAGCAGGGGGAGTGACAGGCAGAGGCAGAGGGAGAAGCAGGCTCCCCACTGAGCAAGGTACCCC
The DNA here is from genome assembly GCF_010015895.1 of Lontra canadensis. NCBI lineage: Eukaryota > Metazoa > Chordata > Mammalia > Carnivora > Mustelidae > Lontra > Lontra canadensis. The sequence goes on from NW_022631089.1 coordinate 594,437, forward strand.
ATGCAGGACTCAATCCCAGGACCCTAAGATCATGACCTGAGCCAAAGGCAGATGCTTAGCTGACTGACCGACCCAGGCATCCCAGTTTTGCTTATTTCTTTTCAATGCTTCTCTCTTTAATTTCTATTTCTTGCCTATTTTGCTGTGTAGGCACACTAGAGCAATGTTGAATAGAAGTTCTGATAATAGTAATGATAGTAATAAGAGTCTACATTGGCTTACTTCTGATGTCAAAACAGAACTAACATCATGAACTAACTTATGATATATGATATATTTCTTTTTGTACATAACTTTACTAAGTTTATTTTCTGAATAAGAAAATTCCTTTTTAATTCTACTATGATAAAAATATTTTTTAAAAAATAATGAATATATGTAATTCAACTGAATTATTGAATGTGTTCTTCAGCGTGTATTGATACAATCATGTGTTTCTTCTTTTATTTGCCATGCTGAATTCCATTCAGTGATTTTCCAGTGTTTATCCAATCAACCTGCATTTCTGGAATAAACTCAACTAGGTTATGATGTATTATTTTTTGCATGCATGGCTGGATTTTATTTGCTTATATTTTACTTAGAATTTTTATATCTAGTATCATGAGTATCTTAAGTTAATAGAATAATTTTTTCATGGTGTTTTCTTATTAACTTCTAACATTCTGAGGCATCTAGTTATATCTTTTTTGCTCATTGTATTCTCTTAATAACTTTTTAAGGTCTGAAGAATCTGAGTTGTATCTCCTATTTCATTCCTAACATTGTTTCTGTGTGCCTATTTTTTTTTTTTTCCTTGATCTGTCTCACCAGAAGCTCTTCAGTTTTATTAGACTTTTCAAGGAAAAAACTTTGGCTTTGTTGATAGCAACCGTGTGTTTGATTTCAGTTTTATTACTTTATACTCTTACCTTGACTGTTTTTCTCTAATTTCTTTAGGTTTGTCTTATGGGTCTTTTATAAATTTCTTTGTAAGTGTATCTACTAAGCTCCTTTTTTTCTATATAAGCATTTAAGCCTGGCATCAACAAAAATTTTCTTGTAAATGACCATATAGTGAATATTTTAATTAATATGGCCACATATGGACTCTGTTCAATATGTATGTGTTTTTTCACAACCCTTTAAGAGTATAATTTTTTTTTTTAATCTCAATAGTTGTACAAATGAACATCAGGCTGGATTTGGCCCATAAGCCATAGTTTGTCAATACCTGGTTTGTCAGAATTGTCCCTCTAATTAATATTATAGAGTCAGCTAACAAATTTTGAGCTTATTAATTTCAATTTGTAAATATTTGCCTATTTCCAGTGGCATTAAGACTTTGATTCAAGAGGATTTAGAATGTTTTCCTTAATATTTTAACATTTTTTTCCCTGGACATTATATTATTTTTACTTTATTTTCACATATTTTTACCTTATTTTTTAAAGTATTAAAAATACTTTAAAAAAGTATTTTTACTTTACTTATTCACATTCTATATAATGACCATCCAAACTTTCAAAACTTATCAAGGCAGGCTTTACAGCAAATGAATAGTCAATGTATGTTTGAAAGGAAAGTGTATTCTTCAGTTTTTGGATTCAGATGTTCTATGGAACATTTAGATCACCTTTAACATTTTCTTGATCAAATTTTCTATATATTTTACTAATTCTTTGACTATTTGTTCTGTCAATTCCTTAAATAGGTATTTTAAAATCTCCCACGGTAATATCGTTTGTTTCTTTTTGAAACAAATTGAAAACAAATTAAAAATTTGTTTTGTTTCATGATGAATTGAAACTTTTATTATTATAAAGTAATCTTACTTGTTATGTTTTTTGTTTTGTTTTGTTTTGCTTTAGAACCTTGTTTTGCCTGGTATTAATATTACTGCAACAGCTTTTGTCTTTGTTTTTAGCATTATTTGTATTACTTTCTTCCTTTTACTGTTTAAGTGCACTGCATTCTTGTGTTTGATATTTTTCTTCAGACAATAGCATATACTTGGACTTTGTTCTTTTATCCGATATCAAAGTATTTCAGCATGTATTAATTTGTTTGTTTTATTTTTTTTTAATTTTAAAAAAATTTTTTTTAAGATTTTTTTTTATTTATTTGAGATAGCAAGAGACAGAGTGAGAGAGAGCATGAGAGGGGAAGTCAGAGGGAGAAGCAGACTCCCCATGGAGCTGGGAGCCTGATGTGGGACTCAACCCCAGGACTCTGGGATCATGACCTGAGCTGAAGGCAGTCGCTTAACCAGCTGAGCCACCCAGGCGCACGATGTATAATTATTGATATGTATTATGTATACCATTATATTTTGTACTTTTCATTTTTGTACTTTTTCTTTAGTTGTTTCTGGGTGTAGATTTATTCTACTTTATCCTTTTGGGGATTAGTTATATTTCTTCAATATGGAGTTTGGTGTCTTTTATCAGTTTTGGAAATTTTCAGTCAGAAACTCTTCAAAGTTAACTTTTTGGAGGTTAATTAGTAAGAGTATAAATGAAACCAAATTGAATATGAGTTGATTGTTAAACTGGTAATAGACAAATGATGATTTATTATACTATTCTATTTTGTAGTGAGTGAAAGAAAGAGAGCACAAGCTGGAGGAGGGGCAGAGGGGGAGGGAGAAGCAGACTCCACACTGAGAAGAAAGCCTAACATGAGGCTCTATCCCAGGACCCTGAGATCATGACCTGAGCAAAAGGCTGATGCTTAACCAGCTGATCCACCTAGACATTCCTTGTATCTATTTTTTAATTTCATAATTAATAGGTTTTAATAAAGTACATATATAACAAGCTACCAAAAATTCAATTTTTATGTCTATTCATAGATGAGTTTGAAAGTATTTTCCCCCCACTATTTAGCAGCAGTGGCTTGAGGAATTTGCCTATTTTGACTGACATGTTATTTTATATGTATAAAAAATAACTTACTTATGCATAATGTTAACATAAAAGTACAAAAGTCTAAAGTATAGAGCTCAATGAGTTTTACAAACAGCACACCTATGTAGCCTAAACTGAAATAGGCACCCTAGACATTCCCCTGCAGCTGCCCCTTACATATATTAGATTGATCCTTTGTAACGGTAACAAATATTCTGACTCCTAATACAATATAATTGTTTTGCCTGGTTTTAAATTTATTTAAATGAGTCATGAAAATGTATTCTTTTGTTTCTGTATCTTTAGCTCAATGTATTAATTTGAGTTCTTAATTTTAGTACTTACAGTTTTCATTTCTAGAGTTCTCTTTTTTCAAGTTTGCTTGCTATCTACTGATATTTTACATGTCTTTTATTTATTGAACCATTTATTGTACTAAGCATATAATCTACTGATTTTTCCAATATCTGGAATGTTGTGCCTCTACTTTTGCTGTCTTGTTTTCTGTTTATTCCAGTTCATGCTACCTTATTTATGCATGCATATGTAGTGATATTTATTTATTTGCCATATGTAGTTTATTTTCTAGAAAATTTTAACTGTGGAAATATACAAGATGTGGGATGATGTTGGATTAGTCGAGGAGGAATTTACTTTTACTTCTATAAGGCACAGAAGAGAAATAAAATTTTGAGACTGGACAATTCTCTAAAGTGGAGACTTCTCTGGTCATTTAGTGATAGTGAATTTGGGAAATACCCCTGGAAAGTCTAACCCTTAATGCAAATTCTCACATTGCATTTTATTTGTAGGTACTGGTTGGAGGTAATATGCTACTTTTGTTATTAGTTTGCTCTTAAATTAAGGGCGAGGATGTTTGAAATGCTATCTTCTCATCTATCTTGAGCCATATTTATTCCATAAGCTTACAAAACTAAATAACTAATGGTTATGTTCACTAAGTTTGGAAAATTCCCTCAAGGAAGAAGTGACTTTAGTGCTCTACTTACTACTCTGAGTTCTTGTCTTCATGTAATTTTTGTCTGAGGATTCTTTGTATTTTTCCATAGCTCATCGTTACATAAAGAGATGGGCAGAGAGAGGTGAGTGAATATGTGTGCATGCATTTTTTTAATTAATACTTTATTTTTCATGAGTAAATTTTAGTTTACAGCAAAACTGAGGAGAAAGTACAGAGATTTTCCATATACCCCCTGTCTCCACACATGCATAAGCCTCCCATTCTTTCAACATCCCCCACCAAGGTACTACATTTGTTACAACTGATAAGCTGGCTCACTGATTTTTTACCTACTTGATATTCATTTCCTGAGAGGGGTTAACTACAGTTTATACATTTGTATTTTTCTGTACTTTAGTAGTTTTTTTTTTCTTTATGAATTATCATATATATTATTTGGTGCATAAAGATTTGTGATTATTTTTTAGAGTTAGAAAACTATCATTATCAGGGCCACAAATATCTTTAACTTTTTATATTAGGGCGAACCTTGTCTGGTAATAATAACCTGATCCTCTGATTTTCCTTTCTTGCACCACACATCTAACATCGATCAGATCACTGTGACTAAGTGTGATTCTAGTTAACTTGAGACTAGTAAACGTAGCTATGATGGTGAAGTGGGGATCTGGGGGATCAGAAAGATGTTCAATTAAGTTTGACACACACAGAAAAAGAATGCTTTTTCCAGAATAAGAATGGATGCAGGTTACTCGATAGGCAAAAACAATGGAATATTTATTAAAGCACTGGACAAATCAAGATGCCTAAGGCAAGGTCCCACAACTAAAATCAGAAAACTTTTGTCAGTTTGGTTAGAAGAACTACAAAGGAATGGATAGGGAAAGGAAAATGGTTTTATTTCTAGGTTGAAAAAATAAACAAAAAAATTTTAAACCCAATTTCTTAGAAAATGAGTAACCTATATACCAATTCATTAAATCCACGTATTTCTTCAAATGTTATTTTATTTTATTTATTTTATAATGTTGATTACATCTTCACAACATAATTTTCAGAAAGTTCATTTTTTTCTCTGCCTAAGATTCCTGCTTGGCACTGGGGACATGAGGGCAAAAAGACTGGAGCACTGAGAGGTGGTAACATAGGAGTGAGACACAAGGAAAGAAGGCTGAAAGAGGCAAATGTAGCTGATAGAGCTGGTCAGCTCTTCCATCTTTCTGTCCATCAGTACACAATTGTGTTTTGTTTTCTTTGGGCTCCTCAGTCTATATCTGCAGTACCAGAGCACAGGGAAAGTTGAACATTTTTCAAAATGCTATTATAAAGTCCAAATGAAATCCAGTTATAGTTATTAGTATCCTGGATAAGCTGCTATTACAAAGGCCAAAGAGCAATAGCTAATAAATGTTAAAGTTTACTGTCTCTTCCAATTAATAACTGAGTTCTGAAATGACAGTGGTTCCCTGATATTAGCTCCCCCAAATCCTTTGACCTTATTAATCAGAGGCCCTCAATACACTGCTTTCATTTTATGTCAAAAAAGGACCAAGGTTCCATTTCTTAAATCTCTACTTAAGCCACAGGAAAAGATAGAAGAGACGTTGGATGGCACACTCCTGGCCTCTAATTTTGTGGCATAGAAATTGAACTCATCGCTTCCTGTTCAATCCCTTTAGCCTAAGTGTTGTCACATGTCTCAATATTGCTGAAATTGAGCTTAAGAAATGTAAGCTTTAACTGCGTAGCCATGTATGCTGATACAATTTAGTGTCTTTATTACTAAAAAATAAAGAAGGATATTGTGGGAAAACCAGTTCCTGATTCATCAAATAAGACTAAATGTATTGCAGATATATCATCAGGTAAATTGCTCTACTTCTAAGGAGTTATAAGGATATTTGGAAATTAATTGCCCATAAATTCTTACCTGGTACATGGAAGACATACAAACACATCTTGAATGAATGAATGATTGGACAAATGAATGGCTAAACCATCAAAGACCGGGCTAAAAATGATAGTAGCAGAGCATGCCAAACTTACAGAATCAATTTAGTAAATATTTACTGGAGGATTGTAGACCAAGATTTGTATTAGGCACTGGGTTAACAAGCATATAAGACACAGATCCTGCTCTAATGTGCTAAAAAATTATAAGGAAGAAATTTAAAACTAATTATACAATTATATATATTTATATAAATATGAAACTAAGTATATATATGTGTATATGTATATACATATACATAACTTTTTAATATTCTTGAATTCTCACCCATCAGTATCACTCTTCTACAGGGTTTAAATCCTATCAGCTTACCTCTGAGAAAAATCACAGATAAGCTTGCTGTGATGCATACACTTCTTTTCAGCCTTGTATAGGTCTATACATATATTATTAACCACATTCATGAGTCTGATGTACAAGCAGAATGTTAATGTATTTTTTTTGCAATAAAACATTCTTGCCACACAGACCACAAGACTCAATAGTGACATGATGAATGTATTTTCTCTTCAGGAAACCTTTGCAGGAAGGCAAGTCACAAAAAAAGGTTGCTTGATGAACATGAAATCTCAAAACTGCATGGAACAAATTGAAAATTTAACATCTATAATAGTCAAATACATTCATTTTACCACAGAAGTTTCCTCACCAATGGGACTGGGATATTTGTAAGACATTGGCAAAAGCTTCTCCCACAAGTGCTTCAGAAATGGTGTCAGTGTTCATTTTACTCCCATATACTGTTATTTAAAAAAAAAAAAAAAATCAAACCAATGGTGATCAATGCTGGTCCATCTCAAACCCAGCTATGGGTTTTGATTGACATATATTTTGCTTAGATATCCTAATTTTTTTTTCCAACAGGTAATTATGGAGCCATCTTATTTCCTCCAGGTGATTTAGAATATTCTTTTAAATCTTACTCATGGTATTAATTTCATCATAAAAATTTACTGAAATGTTTTAAGAATTGCATTAGTATATTCCTTGGATATTTAAAAAACAAGGCAAACTGGATCAAATACTACACTTAATGTACAATAAATATTATGGAAACACAGAGGAGGGAAATGTATTTGATTAAGGTCATCAAGAAAAGCTCTTTATATAAACAATTATGTTTGAATGGAGCTTTGAGGAATGAATAAGATTTCAAAAGTGGAAAAATGATAAAGAGCGATTTAGGTCAAGGAACCTGTGCAAATAGGCAGAAAAATTCAAGGCATGTTTATAGAGTGGTAAATAATCTGATGTGCCTAGAAGATAGTAGTGTTTTAATATAAAATGACAAGGAAATACTATAGAATCAATGAATTGAACATTTCCAGTTGTGTTACTGAAAACGCAGAAAATTATTAGAAAATGATCTAACCAAAGAGTTGCTTATCTAAAGATATTCATCAATAAGGCATCTTGAGTTTCATTTTCTCTTTTCCCTTGTCTTCTTCATTACCAGGCTTCCTGGAAAACAAAAACAAAAACAAAAAACAAAAAACCAGCATGCTAACACACAAGATTTATCATATAGAACAGTCTTTCTTTCAATATAAAATATATTGAAGCTAAAAAAAATCCTGAAAAGGAGACTTTAGGTCTCTCCAATAGAGACAGTACTCTTCCTGCCCATGAACTCCTAAATCTGATATTAAACTTGATAACTGGAACTTCTCTGCAACATTTTATCAAACCAACAAAAGTCGCCTTGTTGAGGGCACTCTATTATTACTAGCCTGTCCTCTATGCAAATGAAATACTGTGTCTGTGGATAAGAGTAAAAGATAAAGAGAACTATAGACTGAAACTTTTTGATTAAAGACTGTTAAAAATTGAAAATTATAGTCTATCCAATGGCAATTTCTCTCCCTAAGATATTACATTGCAAAAGCAATCAGTTGTTTAAGATTGGTTTCCAAACGTGGTGCTCAGAAATATATCATGGAGAAATGTTTGAAAGAATATTGATATTATGTAAGGGCTCAAACATATTTATCATTTAAGACATGTCTCTGTGTCTCTTCCTTTCCAGGCTCCTTGGAGAAAGGTCATAGATGTATATGATGCCCAGATCAAGTGACATGACTTTATAGCCCAAGCTCCACAGGGCCTGGCAGAAGGTAGTTACCATGTCACTCTTCTCCAGGTGCCAGAAAAACATAGGGGTAAGGTCACAACTGGTAAAATTTCACAAATACCTCCATTTGACTTATTTGTTTAACTGTAAGATGACCCATCTCAGAGACCTCAACCAAATTTGTCTGGCAGAGGATTAATTCTGGAAGCTCTTTATCCATCAAAATCATGGATCATGTGTATTACTGAAAGCTTGTATATAGCATTGTCTCTAGGTTGATTTACAGCAGCTACTAGAATGCCACTCTCAAGTATTCAATATCCTTTGGAATCTCATTTTACAAAATACTGGCAAAGGAAAGCTTGAAGGTGATTCTACTAAAGTACAGATAATTGGTTTCCCAAGTTTCAATGTCCATGTCCATGTACTTGAATACTGAGGGTGGAGGAGACCAGGAGGAGAGAAGGAGGAGAGAAACTTCATAGACATTCTTCATCTTTGTATAGCCTGTACCAAATGACCATCTTTCACAACTGACAAAAATTACCTAGGGGAAGGAAGAAGATGTAGAAAACAAAAAGTTAAAAAGAAATTTAAAAAAAAACCCTATAGTGAAGTTTTTAATTAAAGTTCCATGCAAATTTGCTTCCAGACTCCCAAACAAATCCCCTGAAGTGGTTCTGTTTCCTGACTTCTTACCCCAGTGTGAATAGATTTGCACAATGTCAGTGAGAGATTGGAAGGGTTAGATAAGGGTGTTGTGGATGAATCTGGAAAAGAAATAAGCAGATGTGTGGAGTCCTTTAAGTTTCTGGAAGAGTATCTCTATACTATCTCTAGATTACTATACATACTGCATCAATTCAGTCAAAAAATGACATCCAATAAGGATTGATCATTTCTTCTTTCAAACACTAGGATCATAATTTTGCTACTATTCATTCTTTGGAGACTACACAACAGCTTGACTCACCAGTTTTGGGGCTGCACCCTTACATCCTTTCCATTCTAACAGGTTTACTGATAGTTCTATAGGAAACATGTCCACACAACAGCATTGGTTACTTTGGAGTAACCAGCTTTGATGATAACAACAATGCAGTAAATGAAAATTATAAGAAATTGCTTCTTTATGTGTAGGTTAATGATAGAAGGAATGGTACTGAAGCATTAGGGATTCTATAATAATGATAATAAGCACACACCTTAGTACTCATGCATGCTGGGCACAATTCTAAGTACTTTGCTTTTAATACTCAAAAAAATCCAGTTAGGTACTAGAGTTAACAAAATTTACAGATCAGGAATTTGGTCATTAGGAGTTTGAGGAACATGCTCACAGCCCCACAGCCAAGTGATAAAGTGAAAAATTATACCTGGAGATTCTCAATCTTCAGGCTTTACACCTTACTGCATAGTGAAATCCTCTGACACTTATCACTATTATTTCTGAGGGCAATTTTATAAATAGAAAAACCTTAAGATTTTCACATATAATGAATGTATTCATTTAAAATACTAGCTTAGTCTCAACAGAGAGTAGTTTTAATTAATCAATTAACTTCAAGGCAATGTGTGTCACTAAGTTTTAAAATTGTATTTACATTTATTGTTTCTTACCATTTCAAAAAATCAATAACTAGACAACAAGCTTTAGAAAAAAAGTGTCATTTCTTACGTGGCTTCTTCAACTGCGAATACAGTGCGACTCATCTCCTGACCGTAACTTTCTTGTTTTCAGATGGCCTTTTTTCCAATTGATTTTATTTACTTTCAAAGTGACATTTCAACAGAGGTATCCACTCTCATTTCCACTCTCCTTTGACATTTCTGTGACTTAGAGTGCAAGGAGCTGCTTGCCAAAGACTTGCTAGATTGATGTTGGGAGGAAAGAAAAAAAAAATCTGCAGATAGCAGATGTTTCTTTTCTTCTTGTTGTGCCTATTACTTTGAAAAACTGACACTGCTTAAAAACCGATTTCAGATGTTCTGTCTTTCTGGCAGCAAGAGTGGATGTGTTGCCCAACTAGGAGAAGTGTAAGCATTGTCTCAAAGGCAAATTGAAGATGGAAGACGGAGGAATGAATAAACTCTCAGGAATCCTTTGCTTTTTTCTTCCTCAATGAGCAATTTAATACAAACAAAACAAAACAAAACAAAAAACCTACGTTGGCTGGGTGAGTACCTTCGTTACACATTTTATTTTGACCTTGTCAAAGTATGGTTAAGACTTTAAATAATACTTGAACCAATGTTTATTCTTTCTTATTTCATAGTAGTTCATGGATATTTTGCAGATTTCAAATAAAACTGGTTAGAGATATTCAGGGAGGCACATTTCCAAGTCAAAGATGAATAATTCAGCCAAAAGTTATTATAAAACTGTTACTATCATCACAAAAGATACCAATCAAGTTTGTGTTCACACATAAGGGGGCTTGTACAAATTATTAAAAATATGGTCCTCTCCCTGGTAGACTAATTGAAAAAAAATAGTTTCCTTTATGGGAAAACAAATTATGAAAGCGCACCTGTTCTTCCATGCTAAATGCAAACCTATGCAGGACCTTGAGCAACTGAGCATGGGCTGGCTTGAAGTCTCGACTTGAGCCCTACCATGTACATTTGAGCAGGACACCAAGGGCATACACAGACTCTATAGCTCTGCAAATAGACTAAAACATTTATTCAGAGATTTTTCAGAATCTCCTGATAAAATATTCTCATGAAAATTTCCCATTTTCACACTCTGTTCACCTCAAGATCCAAAATATGGGTTCGAGTGGGCTGTGATCCTTTCCATTTGTCACTTAAGTAATGAAAATATTGTAGCTGGAAAACAAAGACTGTCTTCTTAGGCTATATGGTAGGATTAGAGTGACATTTTTTATTTATGCTGGCGAAATCCTAGCAGGTGAATGTATAATAAGAACTCTTGGAACGCTGATTACTTTCACAAAAGCTGACACCCCCTTGGAATGCAAAGCCACTTTTGAGAAATGGTGGAGATATGTAGGTATATATCTACATATCTCCACCATTTCTCTCTCTTTATATATATCTATATCTATATCTATAGATATATATATATTTTTTTTCCACAAAGATCCCAAGATCTTATGGGAAATGTAGGCTGGAATCACCAAACATTTTCTCATATTTAAAGTTAGAGAAAGGAATGGGATTTTGGCAACCAATTGAAAATCAGTGCCAGGAAATCTTAGAAGACAAAGAAATAAACTTCTATCAAGGAAAAGAGAGATCTAGGTTGAATAACTAGTTTTAAAAGTATTTTAAGTAGGGGTGCCTGGGTGGCTGAGTTGGTTAAGTCACTGCCTTCAGCTCAGGTCATGATCCTGGAGTCCCAGGATCGAGTCCCACCTTGGGCTCCCTGCTCAGCAGGGACCCTGCTTCTCCCTCTGACCTCTCCCCTCTCATGCTCTCTTTCTCATTCTCTCTCTCTCTCTCAACTAAATAAATTTAAAAAATATTTTAAGTCATTTTGGTAGTGTATTATTTAAAGAAAAATGTTTAATAATACATCTTGAAGGATGCTGGAATCAACTGCCATCTTGATATTTGAGCTTTCAGGAAAAGTGATTGTGCATGTAAGATATAAGAAAATTTCAATTTTGCAAACTTGGAATGGTTTCCAATTGTTCTGCTCAAGAAAATGGACTACCAGTGCCATCCCTGTAGTAGACAAATCATCCGTGAGAGTATGCTGCTCCATAACAATACTGTGGGACTGGGAAATGAAACAGCAGAAGAGGTTTCATCAGAAAACAACTGTTTCTCTTTTTTCTGGATTAAGACAGAATAAACCCTCATTTAAGAATTAATAACTTAATTAAGATTTTTTTTTTAACAATTGTGTAAGGACAGCCCTGATGAAGGACATAGCATACTTCTCACTAATAAGGCAGGTAATGGCAAAAGTGATTATTTGGAAAAAAAAAAAAAAAAGAAATGTGACTACATTTTACTCCAGATTAATGAAGCAAGTCATGAGATATATAAAACATCTATTATTATCTGCATATATTATTGTGCTGTTTTATTTATCCTACTCTTCTTCAGGATCACCAGTAATTATGTCTATCCTGTACCATTAATGTATTCTGTATGATTATAAAATAATAGAAAACTAGAAAAATGATATTTCTGTGTTTTATAAGAGAATCTCATAATCAGATTTTACTCTGATACAGAGGAGGAACTTGGCTTGATCCCTTTTTGTTATTTCATTTACTGCCATCCCTTCTATCGCCTCCCTCATTTCTCTATCCTACAAAAATCAATCAACCAGTGAAAGATTTAATGAATTCTGATTGTCGAGATTTTTCCCAACAATCTCCATTACAAAGTAAGTTAAAGGGAAATGCTAAAATATGATTGGTACTCTTCTTGATTTGGGGGTACTAATTAGTAGAGTGTGGTATTCAAGTAAAAGACCAAATCATTCATTTAATTTATCATGAGATTCTAAATTTAAGTCTAACTGACTGAAGCACTGGATATGTTTCAAGAAAATGTTATATTAACATTGCATATGTGTGTGGGCATTTATGTTTGTATGAATGTATTTACTGAACCTTATTGACTTGATGTGTTAAATAACAATTATAAAATGTAAAACTATCAGTTTAACCCTGTTAAGCTTTAAACTCAAAGAAGTCTGTTGTATTTTATTAAATCACTTGTAACAGCTTGTAAGATGGAAATATATGTTTAATGCTACAATATAAAATAGTCCATTTTGGAAATATTCCAATTAAAAACTAAAATACAACATATGTAAGCACAAATTTAGATTTTTGTGAACCAAATCTATTTCCCAAGAAATATGACCCAACTTTGACCTAAACTCACATTGTTATCTGAAGCTTGATGCTTGACAGAGTGTTATGAAAATTAGTTTTTCTACATGTAAAATGGAAAATAAAATCCACTTAAATAATAGTACTGTATGTATTAGTGGGGACAAAATGAGCTGTAATTATCTTGTTGAAATTATACATAGATGATATAATAATACAATTTATAGATAAATTAAAGATTACTTCTGTCAAGTGGAAATTGAAAAATACAAATTTCAAAGGAAAGAATGCAGCACTAAAGACACTATAAGATTATAGATACCTAAAACATGTAAACTGCCATCCTGTATATTTAAAAAATATAGTCATTGGTAAAAAAAATAATACACAGAATATCACATACCATAGCTTAACAATTGGCATGTGGCTAGATGAATGAGTGAAAAAGCTATTAAATATATAGGCAGTAACCTCTTCAACATCGGCCTCAACAAATTCTTTCAAGATGTATCTCCAAAGGCAAAGGAAACAAAAGCAAAAATGAACTTTTGGGACTTCATCAAGATCCAAAGCTTCTGCACAGCAAAGGAAACAGTCAACAAAACTAAGAGGCAACTCATGGGATGGGAAAAGATATTTGCAAATGACACTACAGACAAAGGGCTGATATCCAAGATCTATAAAGAACTCCTCAAATTCAACTTCACAAAACAGATAATCACATCAAAAATGGGCAGAAGACATGAACAGACACTTCTCCAAAGAAGACATACAAATGGCTAACAGACACATGAGGAAACGTTCATCATCATTAGTCATCAGGGAGATTCAAATCAAAACCACATTGAGATACCACCTTACACTAGTTATAATGGCAAAAATCAACAAGACACTAAATAACAAGTGTTGGAGAGGATGTAGAGAAAGGGGAACCTCTTATACTGTTGGTGGGAATGCAAGTTGGTGCAGCCACTTTGGAAAACAGTGTGGAGATTCCTTAAGAAATTAAAAATAGAGCTTCCCCATGAGCCTGCAATTGCACTACTGGGTATTTAACCCAAAGATACAGATGTAGTGAAAAGAAGGGCCATCTGTTCATAGCAGGGCCAATCTGTTCAAGAAGGGCCAATGTTCATAGCAGCAATGGCCACAGTCACCAAACTATGGAAAGAACCAAGATGTCCTTCAATGGATGAATGGATAAAGAAGATATGGTCCATATATACAATGGAGTATTATGCCTCCATCAGAAAGGATGGATACCCAACTTTTGTATCAACATGGAGGGGACTGGACGAGATTATGCTGAGTGAAATAAGTCAAGCAGAAAGAGTCAATTATCATATTGTTTTACTTACTTGTGGAGCATAAGGAGTAACATGGAAGACATTGGGAGATGGAGAGGAGAAGTAAGTGGGGGGAAATCGGAGGGGGAGACAAGCCATGAGAGACTGTGGACTCTGAGAAACAAATTAAGGGTTTTGGAGGGGCGGGGGGTGGGGAGTTGGTTGAACCTGGTAGTGGGTATTATGGAGGGCACATATTGCATGGAGCACTGGGTGTGATGCATAAACAATGAATTTTGGAACACTGAAAAAAATAAAATTAAATTTTAAAAAAGAAATATTAAAGTAGATCACACAAAAAAATAATAATTGAGGCATTCATGTCTGGGAACAATCAGAGATGATCATGGACAGAACTACAAGATAAAGTTAGACATTTTGTTGGAGGCAGTAGAAATAGATAATGGAAGAAGTACTAATGAAAAAGAGATCACTGGGCAATTAGGGGGGGAAAAAAAAAAGAAGTTGTTACCAGAAGAAGATAGTGTCATAAAGCAATTATACTTTGTTTTTTTGTAATATTAGAAAATGTTTGGCATTTTTAAAATATCAAGAAAAAGTTTCCTGTGAAGAAGTTGACATTCCTGAAGGAGGGGATTAAAAAGTAAAGATTTATTTGAGCTCAAATAGCTTCTAAAATTCATATTTCACCATAGCACAAACAAAGTTTTTATTTTTGTGTCTGTGGATACAGAAAATAACTGCTGACCTCTTGATATATGGAAAATTATTGAATTGGATTTTGACTTTTAGAAGCATGGAATTTGAAAAAAGCATGAAATAATTCTGAGGGAGGGCAGAGAGAGAGAGAGAGAAAGAAAGGAAAGAAGAATGAGCTCCTGAAGTAAGTGAAGTGGAATGAAACAAGTCAATTAGTAAGAAACCAGAAAACAACATTTTGAAGTACATCATGGGTACTCCATGAATAAATATAATAAAAAATTAAATTTATTTTTATTATACTAACCCATTCCAAACCTACAGAAAGAAAAATCTTTTCCCTTTTTTTCTCTTTATTTTCCTTCCTTCCTCCCTCCCTTCCTTCCTACCTACCTTTCCTTTCTTCCCTCCCTTCCCTTCCCCTCCTTTTCCTTTCCTTTCCTTTCCTTTCCTTTCCTTTCCTTTCCTTTCCTTTCCTTTCCTTTCCTTTCCTTTCCTTCCCTTCCCTTCCCTTCCCTTTCCTTTCCTTTCCTTTCTTTCCTTTTTTTTCCCTTCCTTCCTTCCTTCCTATTTGCTGCTGCTCCCCGTGTTGAGAGAGATGAGAGTGGGAAAGATGCTGCCAGCTGAAGCAACTATCTTGCAACTGTGAGTAAGGTATCACCCACATATGATATTTAGTGAGTGATGAGGTATTCTGAGAAACTGGTGGTTTCTCTCAGTCATCTATTCAACAACTGGACATGACTTTGGAATTTAAGTAACAGCAAGTGTCATTATGGTTTAAGCCAATTTTATGTCTTTATGTATAGCCAAATGTTCCCAATTGATGTATGTAACAATTACATTTGCTTATTATATAAAAATTATGTGTTGTTTTTGGCTTAATGGAAAAATACTTTGAAAAAGAACCTGTCTAAAATTCAGTGCCATGAAGAAGACAACATAAAATAATTTAAAATGAAAAATTTAAAATCTCTCTTAAGATAATTAAAAGCCATTGACAAATTACACATTTAACCAGATGTATTCATGCAGTAACCACTTTGAGCCAGACTCTTTTGTCTAGTTGACACAGAGTAGCAAACAAGGAAAGAGGCAAAAAAACAAGTTAAAACCATATATGTATATAGATAGTAATATGCACTCCATAGAAGATACACTTAAATAAGATATATGATAGCATATTGAAAGAACAAAACTCAGCAGCAAAATCAAATACCTTAGTAAATTAAAAGAAGACAAAAATGATCTCCTAAATAGCCAGGAATTATGCTGTTTTAGTAATTTTAAATGTTACGGCTGCTAATATAGCAAAACCTATTTCATTATTGGTCTTGCATCAAAAGTTTGATAGAGTATTAATGCCATTTCAGATTTTGTATCATGTAATTCAGTGTTTGAACACACACAATGTCAACATGATACATATCTGTAAATATGGAATACAACAAAGCACTTATGCTGTGAATAATGATAGCACTGAATTATGTTTTCAAAATCATTTATTTCAAATCATCAGAAAATATATGCTCTAGAACATACCCATAAATGCATTCCTGATGTATTAGAACTCCTAAGAATAATAAACACAGTAATAAAAGTTGACATAAAAACATTAAGCTTAGTAGCAAAAAAAATGAATGAAACAATAACATTAATCCTTTCATTGGATATTAAATATGAAAATATTAGCTTATTATTAGTATAATTCACTTTCGTAATTAATATCCATTTTCTAATGTCATTAATCTCAGTGCTGAAATAGATTGCATTTTTTTTTACCTCTTCAGACGTCATCACTCACAATACTCAAGGTGGTAAAAATGATAACAAAAAAATGATAATAAAAAGAATACACATATTTTATTTTCACATTGAACTGATTTTCACCAACAACCCCGAAAGCCCCATTCGTTTATTAACTGTTCTGAAAGAGTAACTGACTTCATTTGTCTTTTGGAATGAAGGTAAGTTACTCAACCTGCAAGAAAAAGTGTGGTAATTACATTTTCCTCACTGATTCTCTCAGCTAAATTTGGGTCTTTGTGGGGACAAATTTGCTGGGGGAGAAAAGAGAAACCACGATCAGAGCACCTGGAACAGAGCCTCAAGACCTCAGTGACGCACCTCAGGTGGAAGGAAGGGCAGAACCATCCCGACAGCTGGCTTGGGCCACACTGAAATTCTTGAAGGTACTCTGCTGCCTGCTTCTCTAAATGAGATGTCCTTTGCTAATAATGTTTTTCCCTTCCCTGATAGTCTCCTATTTGTCTTTCTAGACTCAGCTCATAAATCATTTATCTAAGACTTTCGCTAATTTTTAGCCGAGTTAACTGTGTCCCTTAGCTATGCTTTCATAATCCTTGGGCCAACCTTGATTTCTTTCATTCATTCATTCATTCATTCATTCATTCCTTTTCCATGCTCTGCTATGAAAAGTGTTCTTCATCCCCTTCAAACCTATGAGTCTCCCTGCTCCCCTTCAAACAAATAAATATTCTTCAACTTCTGCTTCCTTCCCAAAGATAACTTGACACGTATTTCATAGAGAAATTAGACGTTATCCGATTTCAGTGCTCTAAATTTCCTGCTACCAGATAAGACAACCTATCTACAAACACACCCAACTGTCCTTTGACTTCTGTATAGTCAATTTGTACCTGCACGTACCTCAGATCTATCTGGTCTCAGGAACCCTATGCTATTGGCTTAATTCTTTTTTCCTTTTAATTCAGCTTTTCCTCTAACCTTGACCATTCATATTATCCGTTAAATATGCTGTTCCATAGATATATACATAATGATTTGTGCCAGTCACTATGTTCACATATATATTTTTGTCATCATATAATTTGACCTCTGAAAACTATTCAATATTTGTCAACATTCCTTTACCTTGAAAGATCCCCTTCTCATAGGCTTCCGTGACTAAGAGGGCATAATCTTATTCTAATGTCTTTTTTGGCAACAAATTCCTGATGTCCTTTACAGGTTTATAATTTGTATGCAGCCATTTGATATGGGAAATACCCAAAATTCTGTCCTGGACTCTCTTCTAAACCCTAAAGTAATTTCTTCTATGCCCTGTATGTTATTTAACACATTGCTCCTGGTCTAATCTATGAGATGACCAACCACCTTCTTGACATTTCCACTTGCATATTTCAAAAGTGTCACAAACCAAACAAGTCCACAAAGTAACTAATGATCTCCCTTTTTTTTTTTTTCCCTGTCAGCATCCCAAACATGGCTTCCCTCTAATTATTTTTATGGTAATGAAGAGAGCCACTGTTCATTTCATTTCAAAAGTCAGAAACTTGAATGATAAGTTTCCTTTGTATGTTTACCAACTTTATTTTAAAATACTGATGGATAGCCAGGTGAAGAGGAACAAAGGGTGAGTTCCAGAAGGGTTGTGAGGGGTCATGAGTGGAAGAACCTCTGTCTCTTTGGAACTGGCGTGTGCCACCTTCCCAGCAATTGGATGTGTTCACCAAGCTAAAAGCTCATCAAATTTCATTGTTTAAGGATTTGTTTTTGAAAGTTAACTTTGATTTCTCCCTCTCTTGGTCCCTCCCTATTTTAATCTATCATCAATCTTAATGATATTTGCATCATAAATATCTCTTACTTCATTCACTTCCCTCTATCTCTTTCCCACCCAGTAGTTTGATCTACCATTGTCTTCCATCTGGACTTCCCCTTCCTCTCCTGCTTCTTCTTCTTCTTCCTCTTCACCTCCACCTCTACCTCCACCACCACCACCTCCTCTTCACTCTCCTCCTCCTCTTCCTTCTTCTTCTCTTTCCCCTTCTTTTTTTAAGATTTATTTATTTATGGGACACCTGGGTTGCTCAGTTGGTTATGTGTCTGCCTTCAGATCAGGTCATGATCCCAAGGTCCTGGGACTAAATCTTGCATCAGGTTCCTTGTTCAGCAGGGAATCTGCTTCTCCCTCTGCCCGCTCTGCCTGCCTCTCTCCCTGCTTGTGTTCTCTCTCTGAAAAATAAATAAATAAAATCTTAAAAAAAAAAAAAAGATTTATTGATTTATTAGACTGGGGAGGGAGAGAGAGAGAGAGAGAGCATCCTGAAACAAACTCCTAGTGAGCACAGAGTCCAATGCTGGGCTTGATTCCACAACCCGTGAGGTTATGACCTGAGTTGAAACCAAATGTGGGGGGCTCAACCAATTGAGCCACCCTGGTACCCCTGGACTACCACACCCTTTTCATTGCTCTTGCATTCTCTTTTATCTTGTTTCCACACTTCAGACACAATGATATTTTGTAAAACTTGCTAATCTAATCATGTTAGTATGTACTTAAAATCTTTCTGATTTTTAGGAGCCAGGAAAAAGCCCAATATCTGTAAACCTGTATATTCTGCCTTGTCTGAACTGAGTTTATTTTCCTTTCTTTTTTTTTTTTTTAAGCTATTGTGTCTTATTTTTCTCCTAGCTTTATGGAGGCATATTTAATATTTTAAAACTATACATATTTGATATATACATCTTGTTGAAATTGGACATATGTATGCACTCATGATACCATCTCTGGAACCAAGGTAATAAACACATTCATCATCTTCAAAAGATTATTTGTGTATCTTATATGTGTGTATGTGTGGTAAGAATTTGATGTGGGACGTACCCTCTTAACAAGTTTATAAGTGCACAACACTATTATTTGAGCTGTCTTATTCCAGTTTCTCCATCCTTGTTTTGGACCACTCTCCTCCAATTTGTCAGAGGTCTGGTCACACTGGAATCTTTCTGTTCATTGTCTGTGCCATGTCTCCTTTTACCACACGCTGTTTCTTTTGTCTGGAACATCCCTCTTCCACACTCCATTCAGTAAATCCCCATCCATTCCATATATAGCAATTCAATAGCTTTGTCTTCATGAAAGCTCATCCTTACCCAGATTAGTAAGTCTCCTTGGCAGTAGTTGTCCCCCCACTTAGGTTTTGTTTTCCTTGGTTTCAGTAATCTGTGGACAACCATGGTCTGGAAGAAGATAATCCTCCTTCTAACTTATTGCTAGAAGGTTAGTAGTAGCTTAATACTATATAACAATGACAACGACGTTCACCTCATTTCATCTCACAATGTAGGTGTTTTATTATCCCACATCACAAGAAAGGTGAATACCAGAAGATATTTTAAAAAAGAGAACACATTCACATAACTGTTATTACAGTATATTATTGTAATTGTTCTATTATTAGTTATTGTTGTTAATCTCTTGCCATGCCTAATTTATAAATTAAACTTTATTATAGTTTTGTAAGTCTGGGGAGAAAAGCACCGTGTATATAGGGTTCAGTACTATTTGCGCTTTCAGGCAATCACTGGGGGTCTTGGAATGTATCCCCAGCAGATAAGTGGGGCTATTATATATCTCTTTTTTCCAAAGCTCTTCCACCTTTGAAATTTTATATTTTTCTGTGTGATCACTTAATTTATGTCTGTTTCTACATACCCTAACTCCATGAAGCCGTAGACTATACTTAGTTTTTGGGTACCTGGATGACTTGGTTGGTTAGTTAAATGTCTGCCTTTGGCTCAGGTTGTGATCCCAGAGTACTGGGATCAAGCCTGGCATCAGGCTTCCTGCTCAGTGGGGAGTCTGCTTCTCCCTCTCCCTCTGTCCTTACTGATGCCCCACCCCTTCTGTGCTTGCTCTTTCTCTCTCTCTCAAATAAATAAATAAAATCTCGAAAAAAATACATTTACCTTTATTCTCTATCAAGTACAAAGGCCAAGAATAGTGCTTGAAATATGTTAGGTAATCAATTCCATCTGTTGAATGAATATTATTTTGAAATTTTTAATTTATACTTTCTTCTTTTTTCCTCGCTAAGGTCAGAGATGATGAAAATACTCATCTTAGAATTTTCAGTGCCTTAAACAGTTCCTCAAATCCTTTAAGAAAATAATGATTTTTTTCATAAAAGAGAGTAGGTTGGGAATGTAAGGGAAATGATATAATGGGGAAGATGAAATGTATTATAAATCCTTCAGAAAATGATAATTGTTTATTATAATTACAATGACATCTAATAGAACAACACTGAATTTGAAATGACTCCTTTTTCCCTTTGCTTTTACAAATGCCTTGTACTTGATTTATTTTCCATTACCATTTTTAATTAGTAAAGTAATTTAAATAACTTACATAGAGCTGGTGATGTGAATAAAAGAAGGAATTGCCATGCAGAAATCTTGTCAATTTCTGGTGTCTGACTCTTGTACATAACTCATTTCAAACTGGCCTGGGAAGCAGCATTGCCTATGCTTTCATTAGACTATTTATTAACGCAATCTCTAATAAAACAATTATAAGAATTTGAGCGATTAGCATATCAAAACTTCAAATTTTAATTTTTCTCTTTAAACCTAAAAGAGAAATGATGATACATTTGTATGTTTAATGATGGAAATTAGGAAACAATTGAGATTCTGTCCTAAACTTTTACTTATTCCCTGACCATATATAACAATCTCATATATATATTGCACCATTATAAATGGGACCTATAATGTATCAGATATATACATATTAATACTATGAGAATTGCCATTCTACCTAAGCTAAAACTATTTGATGTTTGAATTGAGACATTGAATGTCAAAGTTTTCTCAGATATTTGTAAATAATGCTGAGAAAATATTTTGATAGTCTGACCTGAAGTGTGTTCATTAAAAATCACTGCATCAAAAACTAATGATGTACTGTATGGTGACTAACATAACATAAATAAAAAAATAAAAATAAAATACTATTCTATGATATAAAATATTATTTTTACTGCCTTCTGTTGCTATTATTCATTTTTCCAAATATCATCCTTATTACAAGTAGAGAATGAACCAACTGCATCCCTGCAGTTTGTCTCAGAAAGATAAAAAAAATGTTCCCAATTTGGTGTTCCCCAAGTGTGCATTAGTCAGGCAGAGTTAATGGAGCTATCTATCACTTCCAGCTCTCCTCTGTGAGCAGAGAGCAATAGATGACCCAGCTGACTCAGCTCAGCTAGTTTGTTATTCATAGGCTGACTGCAGTGTCGTTATGGTGGACTCCTCACAGAGATCTAAGGCTCAGTTGGGCAAACGTAACTGAACTACCACGTCAACTCTAGAGGCGATTCTTGCCGATAAGGTCTTAATTCAAATGGTGTAGTTGGGGAAATCATTAATTCCATTTGTGAATAGAAATAAAAAACTTAGACCTGATATTTTATAGCATTAAGTTCCCAAAAGGATTTAGTCATTGCTAAATGACTAAATGTTATAAATGGGGAGAAATGGGGGAAATAACCAATAGTTTCAAACAATCTGTGACATAAATAACCAATGAAACAAGGCAGACAGACAATAGAACATAATCAGTAGTTCCTGAAAATGTCCTGGACCTAATTACAAAGACAAAATTCCTAAATTCTTTAAAAAGAACAATTCCGTTAAAACTTTAGATACAAGATGGTTAGCGTTCTAATCTATTTGTGCCATTGGTTACCTGCTAATCACCAACAAATCACGTCAAAAGATGACTGATTATATAAGTTAAGTGTCAAAAGTTTGTCTTATCCACCTTCTCCCATAATTTCTCAAATTTGTAAAGTTCATTGGATGTGGGAAAATGTTGAGAAAAACATTGAATAGGTGTAATGAGGTATACTGCTATATTCCCATCTTCCAAGGCCAATACAACCCTATATAAATTATACCGTGTTTTTGCGTTTTAGGTATTTAATTTGTGGATGTAGGTCTTTGTGTCATTTCTTTTCCTTTCCCTAGATCTCATCATTTTTGAATAATGTAGAGATCTGGACATGTACCATCTTTGACATGTCAGAATGATTATTTCTAGAGAACTGTCAAGTTAGATCAACTTTCATCCCTATGTTAAAGCTTGAACTGGAGTATTTAATTCAAGGACTGCCTTTCTGAATTTGACAGTATGACACAAAAAAATCTAGTGATAGATGTGAGATATACACCTGGAATTTGAATGATTTCCTGAATGTTTGGAATCTGAATATAAATGTTACTAAACATGTTAGTTCTAATAGTAAATTAATATAAACATTATTTTTGGTGTAGAGTGAGTGAATTTTGGAAACTTCAAAATGACATTCTATTATAGACTATTTTGAATATTTTTGAGAGTATTCCTTTATGTTAAAAGCAACATACAAATCTATATTCTATACTGCATTATTTATTATTAATGATTTCAAAATACATAAATATTTATTCTTAATGATTTTAAAATACACTCTCAAAAGGAGACTATTTTAAAACTATTTTAAATATTTTTTAAACTTCAAACGAGTTTTAAAAATCTGTATGCTTACCATTTTCAGGATATCTCCTTCCCTCTCCCCCAGGATATACCATATGACAGAACTAAATGTTAACTTCAAAGAATACTCAAAACCAGATCAGCTTTGTAGGATGTGAGGCAAAAAAAAAGTCAGAGTAGCCTTTTTCTTAATTCAGAAACTCCCCCCACCACCGGACAAAGCTTACACATTTCCTCAAATGATAAATACAACAAATAAAACTGAC
This sequence comes from Lontra canadensis, assembly GCF_010015895.1. NCBI lineage: Eukaryota > Metazoa > Chordata > Mammalia > Carnivora > Mustelidae > Lontra > Lontra canadensis. The sequence goes on from NW_022631089.1 coordinate 617,789, forward strand.
AAACTGGTCACTATACTTTAGAACATTGAAACATAATATTCACTAACCAAATTTCATACACATCACTCAGTCTCACAGCATGTATTTATAACATGATTAGTTTGCAAGATGGAGTTAAAAAAAAAAAAAGGCACTGTAATGTACCCTATAGAAAACACTAAAAACCGGAAAAAAAAAAGTAAAATATTATCCCACAGAACATTGTCCAATACAAATTAAATGAGAAATATATATACATATATATGCATATATGTATATATATTTCCATATAATATCAACATAAATAAATACACAAAAGTTAGAGTTTTGAAACTTTTTAAAACTGTTTAAAACTGGAAACTTAGAAAAATAGATAAAACTGTATGTCCACATTAATAAATGATCATAATGAAAACTTGTTATCACAACTCAAGTCAAAAAAAATTTTTTTTTCCACCACTCAGAAGCCCCAGCACTCAGAGGCCTCTATATAGATCTTTTTTTGATCATAATAATCTCATCTCCAGCCTTTAATGTTCTCAATTCTGTGCTCTTCTTTAAAGTTTTCTTATCTAATTTTGCCTGTGCAGTATATGTATGCAGTAGTCAGGGTGCAAACAGAGAAACAGAACCAGTATAAGATATATATTAAGAGATTAATTGTAAGAAATTGACTTATGCAGTTGTTGGAGCTTAGTAGGCAAGTCTCATAACTATAGGGTGGGCCACTAGGAAGGGCATATGGATGAGCTGAAACAGTGAGCCACAGGCATAATTTCTTCTTTTTCAGGGACACCTCAGTTCTGTCCTTAAAACTGTGCAACTGATTGAGTCAGGACACTCAGATTGTTCAGGATAATACCTCTTACTGAAAATCAATTGATTATGGATTTAATGGCATCTACAAAATACTTAGTGTTAGAATGAATAACTGGAAACTGTTGCCTAAGCAATTTGACATACCAAAGGACCATCACAGTATGAGGGCTTATATAATGCATGGTTTCGTTTTACTTGTTTTTAGACTGCATTTGAATTTATTTTTGCAGAGAACATTCTTTTCTATTTACCCTCTTGTTTTCAGTATTATTTTTCAAGATTCACACATGTTGTTGCTTGCAGTTGGCCTTTATTTTTACTTTTTATTATTTGAAAAAATTGCATTTCTTTATTCTATGTTTAATGAATATTTGAGTAGTTTTCTATTTGGAATACTCATAATGATGTTTCTATGAGCGTTCCTGGGTATTAGTATCTTGCCACATGTAAGAACACATTTTGGCAAGGTATATAGCTAAAAAAGAATGGCCAGGTCACAGAGTATGCAAATCATTTACCTGACCAATGTTAAAGAAAAATCCCTATGATACTTGTTAAAACAGGAAGAGTTTACCCAAGACTTCTGTAATAGGAGTCAACTTTATTGCAGTAGGGAATAGAGATTGAGCTTAATTCTAAATACATCAATGACATGTGGGCATTTATAATCAAGAGGCAGAGTAAAGGGGTCAGTGGATGAAAAATTGCTAACAGAAAACATCAAACATAAGGGGATTTTTGTTAAACTGACCTACCAGGATTCTTGGTAAAGGCAGACCAGGGACTTAAACATGAAGAGAGGAGAATGAAGAACTTGATCAGATATCAAGGGTGGTCATATATGATGGGTAGGGAGATTCTCACAAAAAAAAAAAAAAAAAAAAAAAAAAAAATTACTTAGCAGAATACCTGCAAGTCCAGTTCCAGGACTGGTCCTAAACTGAGCTCAAAAGAGCCTGACTAAAATTTGGTCAAAGAAAGAGTTTTTGTCACCAGACGATGCCAAATTCTTTTCCAGAGTGAATGTCACCAATTAACAGTCCTCTGTGATAGTGTATGGGAATTTATTTTGCTTGACAAACTGTCAACAGTTAGATTTTTCAGTAGTAGTCATGTTTCTGGGGTTATAATTATATATAACTGTGATTTTATTTTTATTTTTTTATTACTGAGGGGTGACCCATTTCTATATGTTTACAGGTCTTTTGAATTTTCATTTCTTTAATATGTGTACTCGAGTTGTTTATTACCTATTGGTTTGAATGTTTTCCATTTATTGATTTTGGGGATTCTGTATATAGTTTGGATATGAGCCCCTTGTCAGTTGGAAATGTCAACTCAGTCTCCCAATGGCTAAGTTTACATTCTCTTAATAGCTCTTCTGTATGAGCAGAAGTTCTTAATTTTAATGCATTCAAATTTATCAATTATTTTCTTTATAGTTTCTGCTTTCTCTGTCAGTTTAAAACATTTTTCACTACACAGATATCATGAATTATTCTCCTTCATTTATTTATTCATTCCTCTTTGCACTGTAAATAAGTTTATTGTAAGTCTAGGGTCCATGTATCTATAAACCTGTTTCCACCTTCTCTTTATGCTATTTTGTTGATTTAGCCTTCTATTTCTGTGCCACTGTCACAGGCTTGACTAAATAGTTTTCTAATATGTTGTAATATTTGATAGTAAAAGGTGTTTTCACTTCTTTCTTCTTCTGTAATAAGTCTTGACTCTTTTTGACTATCTGAACTTCCATATACATCCTACAGTCTGTTTAATTTTGCAAATAATTTGTTCCGGTTTTGTTTGGAACATCCTTCCATTTATCTCTTCAATTGAGAATTGACATTGAATAAGCAAATGGGTGTCACTGGTAACTAAGTAGACTTTTACTAAATAATCATAATATTTTTATTCCCTAAACCTTCCTCTGTTGTGCTTGCCTTGACAATAGCTACAAAAAATAATTTTTGAATCAGTAAACATGAGCCTTCAACTTCCCCTCTGCTGTCAAATAATAGAAATGGCTTATACCCTATTTTAGGAGTTTCTCGTCAGTAATACCTGTGACAGAGTTTATGGATATTATGAGGTGGGAATGTCTCAAAAGAGGTCAGTAAGTTCAAGTGACAGAGGAGAAGAGAAGAAGAACAATATTTTCACTCAAGGTACAAAGGTAGAAGTAATGAAATCATTTGAGGCTAGTGGAAAACTTAACGAAGTCAATGAAATGTTAGGGATTACATGCTCTACGATTTTTAAATCAGTGAAAACAAGTAATCCTGTTGTAAATAATTCAAATATTGAAGTATGTGCTTACCCTGAGATTTATTTTGTAAATGGCTTTGCTATTAAGATTTTTAAATTTATAATTATCATTTCCTCTCTAATGCATATTTAAATTTTACCATTAATTTTTATCATTTAAATTTTCTAGCAGCAATTTTTACTTTTGACAAAACGAGTCTCTCTTTTAATGATGGGAATTGGTATAAAGCAGGATTTGATTAATAGAAATCCACCCTCCATTAAACAATCATGAAATGTTTCTAATCTGTTAATAGGGCCTGGGGTAAGCCACTTAGAAATATAACTATGTTTAGTATTCATTATAAATTTCTATTTCCTGACTTTCCAACCCATTATAAAATAACTACAGTCAATTTATTTTAAAAATGTGGAAATAATTATTTTGTTTCAAAGAGAATTATTATTGTTCTTATGAATGATTATAAATTTAAATGACTCAATAAATGAACATGCCCTGTAGTATCTGCTTTATTCTCATCTACTTTCTAAGAATATTATATTTAGCTATACCGAGGAAGATGGTCATCTTAAGTATTACTTGCAAGAAATAGCAATATAAATATTCCCAAATGAATGAAGAATGTTCACTATGTCTTGTAGTGGGAGATTTCACATTAATTAAACTGACAAATTATCAATTAACTGAAAAATAAATGCATTAAATATACATCTTAAATTGCAGAATTATTTTAAAGGTAATTGCATCTCTTCAGGGTGCCTTTAACCACAGTTAATTACTATTGTAATGTGGAGCTACGATTTCCCTGCATTTTTAATAAGGGTCCAAAACCACCTTTGGAATTTGCCCCCTTGTGTGTCTTCACCAGATATTTAAATCGTTTTCTAATGACATGCATTATAAGGGGTTTAGCAACTAAGGCAAAAATCATTAAACCTCCCATTTTCATTTACAGGGCTTCTCATTTCTAATCAGTGCTTTACTTCCCATAGTATTTAAACCATTTATTTTCTTTCTTCTGACTTTCACACATCCTGAAATCAACCTCATAGCTAAGGTTTTTCTCTTTTCCTGGAGAAAACACATACAGCTAACATTTTAGTCACTATTTTATAAAATCAACATTGTTTTTCGCTGGAGGCTTTATTTTAGTAAAGAGATAAAAACAGAAGGAAACTATGTTTCCTCTCTCATCTCTTATTAAAAGATATTCTCTGTGATCACTTGGACTGTTCCTGTACCCATTTAAGAAAATGAACCAATGGGACAATCTTGAAGATACATTTGGGTTGCAAGTTGCCTCAAGTTTATACAATTTTGAGAGGACTCTTTGAGATAATATACAACCAGACAACTCATATAAATGTTATAAGGACAAGTAAGAATTTAAAATAAGAGGATCACTTCTCTCAGTTGAAGATAAGGAAAGAGACAACCCTCTCCTTTTTCTTGGACAAGGTACTATAGAAAACCGGTAAGTACTTTCTTCTGTGAACTACTACATGTACCATTAAAAACTAGATTGACCTTTTGCCAGCTTTATGACCAAGAAATGTCTTTCTCTAGGACATGAGAACCATCTCTTTGAAATGTAAACATCAAAGAAGATGACACCCCTACCTCCCAGTGTCTGTGGGAGATTAGGAGCCTCACTTCCTGAGTAGCTTGCTGCAGGTGGGTAAAGTACCTCCTGTCAGAAAGACATGTACCGTTTTTTTGTTGCTTCCTTTGTTTCCTGCTACAATGACACTACCACTAGGGCCAAATCCAAATTTTCATGAACAACTAGCTCATGATGATTGAAAAGCATGTACAGGATGTTAACAACAACAACAACAACAACAACTCATTAATGAAAAGCATGTGAAATTACTTCAGTTAAAGTTTGAATAATAAAATCAATGCAAACCCACTTATATGTTCTAATTAAACATGTGTAACTAATAAATTGGTATGTCTTGGGCAAATTATATATGTATATATACATATATAATTGCTAAATAACATTACATTCATCTTTTAGTCAAGTACTCTGACATGTATCTATAATATATATAACATATATATTGGTAAGTATTTATATATATACACATATATATTTATATACATATTTTTAAAAAGCTGACAAAAGGCTTATCTAGTTTCCTAAGGGACACATATGGGGGAATCAGGAAAAACTACTCTAAATATATGAGAATTCAGAAAACACTGACTCTAAAAATATGATATCTGAGCAACAATCTTGCACAATAATGAGTTCATCCTTAGAAAGATGTTCTAAAAGTAGCTGAGAGAGGAGAGGACTTTCATTTTACATAAAGTGTGATTGTGAGGTAGCTAAATTTAGCATATGTTGAAGTTGCATTCCTCTTTTATCATCAATAAAAAATAGACACTTCCACAAAAACAAACAATTGAAGAAAAATTAGTATTTAATAAATTGGAGTATAGCAAATTTTTGAGCAATTAATGGAAAATGGCAAAAAAGATTGTATCTGACTTGATGCTAGAAATATGTGTTAGGCATATGGTGTTCATGGCATTGAAATTTGGAGCTATTGTATTAGAATGTGAGTCCTTGAGGACACGGATATTTTTGTTTCTTTGTTTACCTATTTTGTTCTCTGCTGAGCCCTCTGACTAAAACTATTTCTGGAATATGTAGATGTTCAATAAATATTTATTGACTAAAAAATACAGATAATCTTAGCATTCTTCAGGGATTTTCAACTCAAAAGAGTTGCATTAAACTTCATGGAAAAAGAAACTGAATTTTAAGACTATTATGTATTGGTAGGAAAGTAATCAATAAAACATTGAAAAATCAAACCATAGTGTAATGATAGTATACTTGTCAAAAATGTGAAATCTTGGGGCGCCTGGGTGGCTCAGTGGGTTAAGCCGCTGCCTTCAGCTCAGGTCATGATCTCAGGTTCCTGGGATCGAGTCCCGCATCGGGCTCTCTGCTCGGCAGGGAGCCTGCTTCCCTCTCTCTCTCTCTCTCTCTGCCTGCCTCTCTGTCTAGTTGTGATCTCTCTCTGTCAAATAAATAAATAAATCTTTAAAAAAAAATGTGAAATCAATGAAGACTACTATTTGGGTTAACTAGAAGTTAAATATTTTTTCCTTATAAAGTACCAGTAGTTAAATCTACAATTATTGCTATAATTATATTTTTAAAACTATTATCTTATCCACCTCTAAATTAAAAAATAATAATAATAATAACATGTAAATACCATTTACATAGGGTACTAGACTGGGTGTAGGACAATATTTAAAAGGAGAAACTTTCTCATTACAAACATTATTTTTTGCCACCATGTGTATCTAATATTTTGATATAAAATAAGAAAAAAAAAGAAATCAAGGTAATAGGGGCCTATCAAAGCAGAAAATCATAAAAAATTTTTTTTTTACTTTTTTTTTTTTTTTCCTCCTGAGAGAGAGCAAGCACGGAAGGGCAGGAAGGGCAAAGGAAGAGGAGAGAGAGAATCTTAAGTAAGTTCCACACCTGGTGTAGACCCTGATATGAACTCGATCTCACAGCCCTGAGATCATGTCCTGTGCTGAAATCAGGAGTTGGATGCTTAACTGACTGAGCCACGCAGGCACCCCAAAACATTCCTAATTGAGCTCTTTTCTTTGACGGAATGTAGATACTGAAACATTTTATCATCTTTATCTTTACCATAATGGCTGTCTCTATGGCTTGAGTTATGTTTTAATTCAAAATAACTTGTAGAAAGTATTTTAAACCCTTCTCATTTTAATATTTAAACTTGGAATTTTAAGAAGTGAAGGTGTTATTCCTTTTGGCATATGACTGTTGCTTGTACCCTACAATTTCCTCCTCTTCCTTTTCAGAGTTCTCTAAAGAGGTATCTGTGGCAAAAAGAATATGGAAAGAAAGTATTCATTTGTTATTAACTATGCCAAGACCCTGTGACATTCACTGAACTTTAAGGTTCTCTAGCTTTGGATATTGAATACCAGCTGAGGCTTGGAAACCCAGGTGAGTTGTTTATTCTTCTTCCCTTTCACATTCTACCCTACTCCCTCGGAAGCAGACCTCAGCTCATCTAAGCAAGAAGGAACACAGGTGAGGAACAGGAACTGACAGATCAGTTCAACGGGACCAGGCACAGTCCAGGACTGTCTGCATCATGGAAGTTATAAAAGCCTCTGCTTCTACGACCGGGAAACAAAATGGTTATGTATGACTTACATTTGTCCAGTGAAGGCAAAATATATCACATTCTTTGCCACAGACAAAGGAATTGAGCCTGCTTACAAAACAGTATCGTCCTTAAATGCAGAATCTCTTCTTATAAAAGTGGGGCATAACATTAGGCATGCTGAGACTTTAGAACTACGCGTCTCTGGGATCACATTACAATGGAGGAAAAGAGAAGTAAAAAGTTCAAAGGATGAATCTCATCTCTGCAACTTGTGCTGGAAATAAGATTTCAAAGGTAGAACTATCCCTTTCCTTTTTAAAACTGAGAGCATAATTTATGCCTGAACTCTGAGTTCGCCAAGGATCCCCTTTGTGCTGGCAGATGATAGCTCATACTACTACTTCAAAAAAAATAATAATAATGTCTAGTTGGTGAAACAAATACTTAAGAAACAATGGGAGATCCCTGTAGGAAAGATCCTCAAAGCATTGGAGGAAGTGGTACCTTCAACCAGCCCTTTAAAAATAGCCAAAATATGCAAATGACCTGAATATTCCTCAATGGATGAATGGATTAAAGAAGATGTGTTATACATACACAGTGGAATATTATAAGAAAGGAATCATGAGAAAGAGAGAAATCCTGGGGTGCCTGGGTAGCTCAGTCAGGTAAACATCTGCCTTCTGCTTGAGTCATGATCCCAGGGTTCTGGGATCGAGCCCCAAGTTGGGCTCCCTGCTAATCAGGGAGCCTGTTTCTCCCCCTCCCTCTGCCCTTTTCCTCTCTCATTCTTTCTCTCTCTCTCAAATAAATAAAATCTTAAAAAAAAAAAAAAAAAGTGAAACTCATAGAAACAGCAGAAAAGCAGTTGCCAGAGATTGGAAGGTAGAAGATAGGGAGAGGTTGGTAAAAGGGCACAAACTTTCAGCTCTAGGACAAGTAAGGTCTGAGGATATAATGTAAAACATGGCGACTAGTTGTTTTGTGTAACTGAAGTTGCTAAGACAGTAGAACCTAAGTATTTTCACTGGGACAAAAAAAGAAAGAACAGAAATTTGTGAGATGATGGATGTGTTTATAACGTGTTGGGGGTGTCCTTTCACGATATCAAATGACCGTGATGTACACTTTAAACATCTTAAAATTTTTGTCAGTTATACCTCAGTAAAACTGAAATTAAAAATAGATAAGCTATGAAAAGAGAGTGGGAAGGAAATTGTAGTCCCATAAATTTGGGGCAAGAGTATAAAAAAGAGCTTCGAGTGGAGAGTGAGCACAGTATATTTAAAAGGAGTGAGCGGCTCTATCTCAGCTCATGCTGGGAAGCAGTGAGATCTAAAATTGTACATGTAGAACAGAGATGGGATTTTGAAGAGACAAGTGAGTCATCGCAGTGAATACCCTATGGGTTCTCGTCTGCTCTGAGAGCCACTCATCTGTTATGAGGAAAATGTTCTGCGTGTGTGTTTTTGTATAATCCTGCTTGTTATGTTTTGTAGATTGATGCTGGGTTTAAAAACAGATTCTTTGCAAGAAGGAGGAACGCTATGAATCCGAGTGTTAAGCTGCCAGTGTTCTTCAGTAAAATTAAAATGCTAATCCACACTCTGAATTTTGTCACTCTTAGTAAACCTTAAGTGGGTGATTTAGAAAAGAAATTCGGGAATAATTAAGGAGAGCATATCCACAGTGTGATCCTCTATTCTCAACAGTAGCTGCATAGTGTCCACGTTTGAGGAAATAGTTTCTGAACAGGCGTGGAAAGGTGTTCTGGTTAAAAAAAGAAAAGGAGAGGTGATTATACGCTCTCTAACCTCCCTCCATTACTTCATCACTGGCTGTGATCCCCAGCCCTCCGCACCAAGCAGTCAAAAGGCCTGCTGATGCTTAGTCAGAGAAGGAAGTGTCCGCTCCCACAGAGAGGTGGTCTCCACCAGAGGTCACAGGACCAATTATGATGAAAAAGACTTTTCACACCATGGAAAGGGAATCTTCATAACTCCAGTTAAACATAGAAAATATGGATAGATTGCTTGAATTTAACAATAATTAAAAATTGCTTTAGTAAGAAGGTTATTCTCAGAAGTATTTTAGTATTTTATGTTTTTCTTTTTTTCAAAGGCAACTCATCTGGCCAAAAGAAATCTAAACATTTTGGTTGGTTTTCATTACAAGGTACCACTGGGGTGAGGCAGGATTTAGCAATGTTACAGTCACCACTGTCCCAATGATAATTGTTTCCAAAATAGATGATGAAACCATTTGAATTAATATCAATAATATTAAGAATCTGCATGTTTTGCCACATAAAAAATGGATTATTTTAAATTTTAAAGTAATTAGAAAACATTTTTGTAAATATGACAGACCTGCTCAGTATTCTGAAATAGCAATCTTTGCAAAGAATTTCATATATGATTTTTAAACTTTTATACTTCTATGAACATATAACCATTATAGAGAGATGAAATTTATATTACCAAAATATATAATGATATTTAATTATTCATTTTTTAAAAATCATGAGGTAGGACTCATTATAATATGCTTCAGTAATAGAGACTGACATGTTACAACCATATAGTGTCATAATTGCAAATTAATTAGTTGCAAGTAAATTACTTAATTAAGCAAAATCCTAAGACATATTACCCTCCAAAGAGTAAGTAACAATCCAAATGTCACAACAGCTCAACAGAGTTAGAAATATATACTTTATTCAAAGATAAAAATATTGGGATTAGTCTAATAACCTCTAAGTGTCTTGATGATGTAGCAGTAGAAAGCTTACTGAACTATTATTTTTTTCCTTATTATTATTATTGAAATGTAATTTTTAAGGGATGTTAGAAATGAGAGCAATAGTGAGAAAATAGCTATCTTAATTTATTTATACATCTGATTCTACACATTCATTTATTTCACCCTGGAAACAATCTTGAGAACAAAATATAGTTATTTTACCATTTAACCCATTGTCTGGCATAGAGAAATAACCTAACAAATATATGTGAAGTGAATCCCCATTTTACTACTAATAAAGCCCTTGCTCATCTAGATGATGCCACAGAAATAGTAAATGGTAGAGCTGGGTAAGAATGCTGACCTATCAAATTCCTGATCCCACACACTTTCCATTATGAAATACTTCCTTTCTCTTTTCTCTCTATCCACTTTGAAGTGTTATTCAGTTATCTAGTTGGGTGCTTCCTTGACTGTCACTTATGTCACATGGGTTATAATACCACTCTTGATTATCCACTTTATTGAAAGTGGTTCACACACTGAGAAAAAAATCTAAATATTTTGGAAATGACTTCAAGACTCCATGCCCTAACTTTTCAGTTTTGTAATTATATATTTTCTTCACCTTTGGTGACTTTGCCTTTACTTACTCAAAATTCTCCTACACTTGATCTTATCATCACCTAGAAACTCCTAACCAACTAAAGCTCGAGTTGAAACATTCCTTTCCCAAATCACAAATCAGCTCATTTATCTCAGTTAATATCAAGATACATTTCCTTCAACTTCCTGTCGCCCTCCTATTGCTCAAATGCTCTATTTCTTCTCCTTTCTTTCTCTTATCATGATCTTTTTCTTCCTCATTTAAGATTCCTTACTCATCATTTCAAAGGTTCTCTGATTCTTTTTTTTACTAATTCCTTTTCTCTATTTTTTTTTTTTTTTTTAATAATCACACTGCTTGTGGGAGGGGGGAGGAAGTGCCCACCTTCTCTACACACACACCTGGCTAGTAAGCACTACTGGAGCCTGCAAAATGAGGTAGATTTGTGACATTACAGATTCATGGCACCGGAAGTCACCTGGAACCTTAATCACGACTTGTAATCTTTCCACAATTCTTTCTTCACTTCTTGATCCCATTCTTTAAAATGGGGATTTAAATATTTTGCATAAGTCTCCATAAATCTCCCTGAACTCTCCTTAAATCCCCCCTTTCCTTTTCTCCTACATTCAGTAATATTTACAACAGCATAGATTACATAATTATTGAATTGTCTTCAGATTAACATAGAAATCATTTAATATATCAGTCTCTAGTTCTGCCACCACTCTAGTATACTAATCTGCATCTAGACTGTTCTTTAACTCTCCTTCGCTAAAGGACGCAACGCTACTTCTCAGTTTCATGCCATTTCTTCTCCATTCGTAGTATTTTCATTCTTGCTCTCCCTGCCTACTTCTTTCCATTAGTGTGTAAACATCAAGTTACCGAGTTATCCCATTAAAACCCCTCAATCTCTCGGCTCTCTAGCCTCCACTATAGTTTTATTCTCTTCAAAGCATCTCATGAGTTTTCAAAATGGTGGCTTTCTCTAACTCCTTATATACCTCCCTCAAACCACAACAACTTGACAATTGGCTCACTATTGCAGTAAAATCACTTTCAATCAAGTTTCCCTACCCTGTCTTAGTCCCAGTAGAGAAAAATTAATACTCTTTCCACTTGACCTTCTGGCAATATCTGAAGTTCCCAGACACATTTTTTAGACACTTTTTATATAATAAATTATTTGTCTTCCTTCTACTTTTCTTTCTGATTATTTCCCAATTTCCTTGGCAAGCTATTCATTCTGTGCATTCTATAAATGGCTCTAAGAGCCTTTTGTTTGGAATTTTCATTGATGTTTTCATTTTCAACAAAGAATATCTACTGCTACCTTTACATTAAAAAGCACCATGCATGGCATATGGGAAGTGCATGGTAATTGTTTGTTGAATAACTAAATAAAGATTATTTTCATCTGTTAAGATATGCTGTGCAATTCCAGTTTGGTTGAGAAAATTTCTAATGCTTAAGGTTATATTTTAGAGATGAGGTTTTTTTTCTTTGAAGTATATGAGAAACTGCATTTTTCAGACCATTTTGATATGCTATGCTTTATTTTCATTCTTTGTCCAGTAGGAATAAAAGAATATAAGCTGGGCTTTAAGTATCTGTGTGAAAAGGAGAATGTATCCTAAAAATTTATTTTCTATTTTTTGCACAAAAATTTATACAAAAATATTAAATGATGACTTGAACTTGGCTTTATTAACATAAATAAGTGAGCTTGTGGGATTTTATATTTTGGCCTAATCATATTTGTCTGAACTCACATGATTCTGTTTTTTTTTAAATCTTTGTAGGGAGACATCTATAAACAATCATCTGTAAATCCATGAAACCGATGTAGAATTCATTGTCCATCTTTTGATAAGATTCAAATTTCAAGTACATTTAACTTTACCACAAAACTAGAAACAGAGGTACATTGATCCCCAAGGTACAGGAAGATTTTCTGAAGTGCTGATATGCTGTCACATAATAAATATAATCAATATGTTTCTCAAATCTCTCATGAATTAAATTACCATGAGATGCTAAACAAAACAAGAACAAAAGAAATGAGTCCAGCATATAAATGCCTTCTTCAAATGAGTCTTCGTTCTCACAAGGCCATGGCTTAATTATCATCCGTATTCTAAGCATCTGGTTCACTGCTTTGATTTAGTGAAAGGTTAGTTTGACCCCATACTCAAAGTGTCTTTATAAAGTAGCGGAAGTAACAATTATTACCTGGAAATTATTTATCACAAGCAAGATTTTCAAGGATGAAGTGATCACTACTTACCAAATAACTGACCATGACAAGATAGATAAAGTTGACCTAAACTTTAGCTATTACAGATTTGTTAAGGATAATAATTTTTTCTCTTCAAAATGAATGATAAATTGCCTAATAAAAACATACATTATTCTTTTAAAGTCCTTATATATTAACTAGATAAAGTGAAAGCTTCCAAATATAGACCCTTAATAGTTCTTTGTTTCCCCCAGATTAGTATTTATGTGGTAAAGGCCATGTTATTGCCTCTTTGATGTCATTTTAATGCCTTAGGCATTTCTAAGAAAGAGAAGTTGTGGGTTGGAAGTGCTTGAAGAGAAAACTGAGAAAACTTCAGTGTTTACTGTTCAAGATTTGTCTGTATGTGCATATATTTGCATATGTATACAAAGATACGTGTGTGTGTGTGTGTGTGTGTGTGTAGAAGGAGGTTTGAAAATATTAGTGGAAGAGAATCACATTAGAAGAGGAAAGTAATCAAAATAACACTGACTGAGATGACCCCCTCTTAGGAAGTGATGTACTTGCAGACCATTTTCCCCTACTCCCCAAAAGAGAGGGAAAAAACAGGTTTTTTGAAGGCTTTCCCATAAATTCTTTCCCATACTTTTCAGGTTATAATCTGATCATGATTAGTAGGGAAAAACCACAGAGCTGGTTCAGGCTGACATAGACTACAGAGTAAGGAGATCGTTCATCTTTTCTACCCTGCACCCCATCATTTTTGCTTTGTCTGGAAGGAGAAGGATTGAAGGTTCAAGGCTTGGCAGAGAGAAGCCACATGCGAGGTACTGTCCCTTGTATCATGCCAGTGTAAGCAGAAGGTATTCTCAGATAAGAGTGTTAGCTAAGGTGTTAGGATAATCAGCTAATTAACAATTCTGTGTGTAGTGGAAGGAGGCAGAGTCTTACCAGGCTCTCAAGTGCAGGGATATTGAAGCATCCAGGTCCTGAAACACCAGAGGTTATCGATCACCCAAACCGCCAGCAGCTAAAGGGACTGTTTGGAACTCTGAGTCCCAGAGTAAATATTGCAGTTATGGAATGGTGGGAGCCAGTATTCTTATTCTAAATGGGAGAGGAATGGCTAAAAATATAAGCAGACTGAAAATGCCCCAGAGGTTGTAAAATCTATTTATTTGCTCATGTTTTAGGTAAATGTTTCAAAAGCTGTTTGGAAGCATGTTGCTCTAAAGGGAAAGCTCAATTTCTAGGAACAATTAAGAACTGGTTTCTAACTTGTACTTTTATATTTTGCCATTCACAGTATGATTTTTAAAAGCAACCCTACATTCTGCAGACATCAGTCACAACTGTCGCACACTCTGAAGCTACCAACTGTGTCTACCTATTTCAAAACATGTCTAGCTGGGCCAGGTACTCATACAGTCCACAGAATCCACTTTAGACTTGGTCCATTCTGATGTTCAAGCACTCCTCCTTTAACTGGCAAATATTAGTTGAGAACCTACTGAATTCTGGACACTGTTGTCACTGACATGCATGCCTACAAAGCTACCAGCTAAGCAGGCTATTATTACGTGGATTTGACTGTTCCTCCTCCACTCTGGCTGATTGTCTTGGCACTTGTGTCCTATGAAGGACACTGGGAGCGGACAGGAACAGTTGGAGCAAACTCCTGCACAGTTCAACGTCTCTAGAGATTGTCTAGATATTAACAAATCAATTGGAACCTCTAAGCATTACATTCACAAATAGGAAAGAAACTCTTGATAGGTTAGCTTTAAACACATTGGAAGAAGTGACAAATGTTAGAAATGCGTTGGTACAAAAGAATGCAAGTTCTATTCTAAAGAGGCTATGGATTGTGATGATTAAGGCTTGACTTGAAAATGTTTTCAGTTGAGTTTAAAAACAAGTGAAACAAATGATCAAAATCAAGCTTTTAAAGACTTCCTGAAGATCTTAAGAAAGGGACTTATCAAAGACTTTAAACATAGCTGTATTGATCTAAGCCTTCTTTCACTTTTCTTATTTTGAAATATTGGAGCATGCATTTTATGAGTAATCATTTTGGCTTAAAGAATAAAAAGAGGTTGGAGAGCATTCACAAATTGATTGATAAAATTATTCTCAAAATATCCTAATGGAAGCAACAGACATAAGCTATGAAATTCTTTAAAAAGTTTTATATCTCCACTATATACATTGTGATAGCTATACCATTATCTATGCAAATGTGTATATTTTAAAAATTTGATTTAATACTCCTGTTTGCATTCCTAATTAAATATCAAAACTATAAAATGCAAAAATCAAAATTTTCTTGTTGAATAATGTTTACATGGATTTTTAAGGAAAAGCAACTGTAAACCTTTATTTTTATATATCTAAATCTGTGGGTATAATATGCACTGTATGCCTTATAAGGCTTTTATGGAGTAATAAAGTCTTTCTGGAAAATGTTTCAAGAAACTATCATAATTATCAAATTTCTTCTTCTTTGTGACTCTAGTACTTAGCATAAAACTTGTCTTTAGTAACTTAGTATTTCTTGAATAAATAAATGAACTGTATCTCTCCATATCAAACACATATTTTGGTGGAATTGTTAACTCAGGAGGGGGTTAAAATATCATTAACAGGTTTTTGAATGCATACTATGTGCCCCATGTTGATATAATTTAAAGGTGTTCACATCAAATCCCAAAACAGATTAAACGGATTTGCTACTATTGATTTTTTTTTATTTTATAGATTTCTTTTAAAGATTTATTCATTTATTTATTAGAGAAAGAGAGAGAAAGAGAACATGGTGGAGGGGACGGATAAGGGGATCATAAGGAAAGGGAGGGAGAGAAATTTAAGCAGACTCCAAGCATGGCTTGATTTCAGGACCCTGAGATCACAACCTGAGCTGAAACCAAGAGTTGGGTGCTTAACTGACACTTCCACCAAGGCACGCCTATACTTTGTAGTTTTGTTTTGTTTTTTTTAATTAAAAAGCAATGAAGATATTTTAGCGTGAGGTTAGTAAATTTAAATAAATGGAACATTCTGCATAATAATCTAGCAGGTATCCTTTTCTGATAATACATACTTACAGTTCAGAAGTAAACAAAAGTAATTAAATGACATAAGAAGGTTCAGATCACAGAATTCTCAACCAGGAGGCATTTTGCCTCCCTACAGGGGTCACGCTGCATTATCTTCCGTCTGAAGACATTTTTGGTTGTCCCAATTGGCAAGATGTTATGGGCACACACTGAACAGAGTTCAGGAATGTTGTTAAGCATCCGTACAATATACAAGACAATCCCTTATGACAAGAGTTGTCTGGCCCCAAATGTCAATAATACTGAGTTTGGAAAACCCTGAAGTAGAAAAAAACTCACATGATTTGGGACTTTCAAAGTAGGGAACATAAGAATTTGTATTTAATAGTGTCTTAATAGTTCTTTTCCCTAGGTACTGATGGCAGTGACTAAATAACAGTATTTTCATATAGGTATATTTATGCTAAAAAAAAAAAAAATCCAGAGTGGCTCATACAGGTTATAAGTTCAGATGCTGGTACATGAAACTTTTTCAGTCTATATTCAACAAGCACTCATTTGACTTTCCCTTATTCAGAGATCACATTATCTTAGAACATTAACATATATTCTATCTCTAGGGAGTGATTTTTGCCTTTGTCATGGTTATGTTTGTTGTTTGAACAAATAAATCCCCATATCTCAATGGCTTACTGCAATAATTCATTTCTTGCTCAGCCAAGAATCCAATGTATGTATGTGGCTGTTCTTATTTTGGAGTAGCTTTACTCCAAGTGTTGATACAATGACTTAGCTCTGCTCCATTTTACGGCTGCACCATCTCTGGTATCTTAAAATATCTACTTCAAATTTGCAGAAGGAGAGAGCACAATGCACTTGTTTTTCAATAGCCATGGCCCTACGACTTCCTCATCATATCTGCTCACATTCCATTGGTGAGAAGTGGTCATGTACCCGCACCGGGATTCAAGTGCCCAGCCGCCATGTTTCACTTCATACATCATTAGTTTCACTTTATACAGGGAGAGAATACATTTCATGTGTGTGTACAGCAGGGATCCTTTTGTTGCCAGGATCCAATTCATTTATTCCATAATCAAATTTTAAAATACTGGGCACTCTACTAGATTTTAGAGACACACAGGAATAAATTGTTCTTGACTTCATTGGATATACAACCTAGTAGGGGGGTCTTTAACCATTTCTAAGGTAATTCCTGTAAACTGAAACCTTGTACCTGAAGAAATTTGGCAGAGTACACTGAAACATGTCTATAGCTTGGTTAGTGTAAAAGTTTTCTCAGTGCTTGCTATAGATTGTTTGTGTCCCCTCCAATATTTTTATGTTGAAACCCTACCCTTAGATACTAGGAGGTGGGGTGTTTGGGATATAGTTAGGATCTGATGAAGTCATACCAAGAGCTCTTATGAGTGGGATTAGTATCTTCATGAGAGTCACACACCAGAGAGCTTACTTCTCTCTGCTCTTTGCCATATGAAGATACCACAAGAAAGCAATCTACAACTTGGATGAGGTTTCTCACAGAGCCTATGTTAGCACACTGAACTTGGACTCATAGCCTCCAGAACTGTAAGAAATCAATTTCTGTTGTTTGGAAGCCATCCAGTTTATGGTATTTTTGTTATAGCAGCTCAATCTGACTATAACAAATACCATTTATAATGATTGCTAAGTGCATTTAACTTCAGGGAAAGCCTCTAAGGCAAATTGTGCCTAATCAGTTTCTCATGGAAAGATGCGGCAAGAATTTATAAAACAAAGAGACTTATCATTAACGGTGAAACCCTTCTTACATGGGGGGACTTTGGGCTCTGAGGTACTTCAAAGCATTTACAAAACTTTTTTTTAAATATGAAATTAACCAAGAAAATGTGTCTTGTTCTAGTTACTTCTCTTTTTCTTTGGATGTGGGTGCATATGTGAAAATGAAAATAAATAAAATAAGACTTGGAAATATGGCCACTTATACTAGTATTCCACAAAGATGGGTGCTACATTTTGCTGTCCTCTCTGGTTACAGAGATAACAATTTGTTTACTTCAAAATCAGTTCTACTCTTCTAAGCCGGTGTTTTAAAACGTATGTCTTTAGTAATAACCAGTTTACTGTTTTCTACTGTGGCAGAGAATTTTATCCACCTATCATGAATTTTTCTATCCTGTTTCCGTTAAGGACAGCCTCCTTTCCAATTCAGTGTTTTACCTCTCAGAATGAAACACTGCATTTTGCAACTTCTTCCTAGGATAATTGTGGCTGTGGGACTAATGAGATATGAATAGGAATGTAACTCCCATTAGAGAACGGTTTAAAGAGAAATGATTCAACTTAAAAATCCATTCTTTTCTTTCTGTTTCACTTCCTCTTTCTACTCAGCAACTTGGCTCGGAAGCTACAGTTGCATTTCCAGCAGTCATGTTGGACTGAACATCTAACCATACACCAACATCATACACCATGATGCAGCCAAAACATGGGAGGCTGGTGTCTGGTGAATACTTTGGATCCTGCCATAACTCACTTGAGCATATCTCTAAATTTTTCAATGAGAAATACATTTTTGTCTTTTTTAAGCTACACTGACTCATTTGTTTTCTTTCTTTGTTTCTTTCATTTCTTTCTTTGTTATTTTTAGTTAAACTTCATTCTAAAAAAAATAAACTTTATTCTAACAGATACTTCTATCAAGATGAGTTATAGGGAATCACTCCTATACTTCTTTCAAGACTCCAATTATTCATCATATTTTCACAAGCCCTTGGTCAGTTGCACTGGGATTAAATGAAACCTTCCGTAAACTCATGTTGCCATTTTTAATACTTCGCTTTATGATTCTTTTTTTTTTGTTGTTTAGGTAAACTATTTATTGAAGGATAACATACAACATGGAAGGTGAACAGATCATCAGTGTGTAGCTCCATGAACTTTCAGGATGCAAATACACTCATGTAACCATTATCAATACTCTAGAAGAATTTTTGGTAATCAATTCCAATTTCTACATGCCCCCAAAGGATAACTATTATCCTGGTTTTTAACAAAATAGATTGGTTTTGTATGAACGTCGTATAAATAGATCTATACTGTACGTACATTTCTTTTTTAGACCTGGGATTTCCCCCTCAATATTACAGAAGTGAACCTTATTTATGTTTTTGTGTGTTGTTATTTATTTTTTCATTGTCATTGCTTTATATTATTTTCTAGTTTATTATGTCCCAATTTATTTATTTTTTAAAATTTTACTCTGATGATCCATTATGGTTGGTTCCAGTGTGAAGCTATTATAGAACTGCTACTTACATTCTTTTCAATCTTTGGCATAATTATTCATTTCTTTTTTGTTGTATAACTGGAAATGGAATTGCTAGTTCATAGAATACAGAAATACCTAGCTTCAGTAGTAATGCCAACTAGTGTGTCAAATTTGTTATGCCACTTTACATGCTACCATCAATCTCTAAGTAATAATTTGTTATCTGTTTATCATGAACTTCTATAGAAAGCTAACTAACTGAGATGTTATTTATGTTTACTCTCTATTATTTAAAATTTATTAAGAAAGGATACATTATTTCTATCTACATGTTTCCAACATGCCACTTTTGGGATATTCATCTGTGATGATAGTCACAATGTTACAGTGAAAAAATGTATTACTCTTAAACAAAGATTTTCTAACTTCCATAAGTTAAAATGAATTAGTAACTTTCTTGACATTCTGAGACTATTTAGTATAGTCTGTTATTGATTGTGTAGATATTTTAGTTTTTATTATATTTACTTTTTTGAACAAATAAATATGTAAAATTACTAAAAGATTTTCAGTATTATTTCAGAGTAATAGATAATGGATGTTTCAACACATCATACATGCTAACTGGAAATATGTTGCAAATACTAAGAAAGTTGGTTTGGTGATTAAGATATTTCTAAAAGTACATGGCTAAAAGTAAAGGAGAATACAATATGAGCCATCTTTAAGTGATCTTGGCTGACACAACTTATCCCTGGAAGCTTTCTAGGCTTTTCCTAAGCCCTTGAGACACGTGGAGGCTTTATAAAACCTATCCACATTTGCCTTCAACACTTCTGGCTTTACATGTACTGTGCATTCATGACTTTGTGACAATAGTGTGGTCTTCTGAGGTATGTGTAGTGCTGGGAGACTTACCTTGTAGCTAGCAAGAAGGAATACAAATCCACAATGGAAGTGATCAGTCATTAATAATCAAGTTTAACAGATCCATAGTAGGGATCTATGCTGGGAATTTAGAATCAAAGGCAAGGTGATCTTTGGGAGCACATCTCAAAGGTAATGAAGATTGGAGAGAGGTGGGCTATAGATACAAAGCTGAGTTATAACAGAAACTCCCTACAAAATCCAGACCACTGAGGAGATAACTAGCATGAAATAGCACCTGCAAGAATTAAGTAGGGGAAGTTCTCAGACCAAGGGAAAAGAAGCAAACATGGCATTTGCTTGGGTGACAATATTCTGTGGCAGTAGGGAAACTTTGGGCAGCCAAGAGACCCAGACCAAATCATTTCCAGTAGATTGATTGACCATTTTGCACAGGTTTTTGACCTGGGAAAGGAAGGACAGAAGAGAAGGAAGAGAAAGCGTTGGGGGAGAGGGAGGAAGAACAAGTCCATTGCTAAGCACTCAGCTTAGCAAAATGAATTTATTTATTTATTTTTTTAAAGATTTTATTTATTCATTTGACAGACAGAGAGATCACAAGTAGGCAGGGAGGCAGGCAGAGAGAGAGGAGGAAGCAGGCCCTCTGTGGAGCAGAGAGCCCAATGAGGGGCTCAATCCCAGGACCCTGGGATCATGACCCGAGCTGTAGGCAGAGGCTTTAACCCACTGAGCCACCCAGGTGCCCCAGCAAAATGAATTTAATATAGTTACCACCCTCACAAGATTTATGATCTAGTGGAAGAAACAGACCCATATATAATAAATAATAATATAATGGGATGAATTTCATATTAACACTATGAGGGGTAATGTAATAAGAGGGAAAGAATATAATAATCAGGTTCAAACAAACCTGGAATGCGATGCCAGGGCTATGGCTTTAATTCAGTTTTCTTCTCTGTAAAATGAGAGGAATAAAAGCAACCTGATATGGATTTTTGTTATGATTAAAAGTCATAATCAATTTAAGTGGTCTTAATAAAACCTGATATTATTTTACTATTGTTGTTGTAATTATTTTGCGCCAGGTACTGTTCAAAGTTCTTTACATATATTAACTCATTTAATCTTCATAACATTCCCATGAGTCAGGTACAATTATTTCCTAATTTAATATAAGAGGACTGACTCACAGAGAGGTTTAGACACTTTATCAAGACCTCTTATCTGGGAAATGGTTGAGTAATATCCAGATGCAAGTTCTAGGCATCTTAGATAATTACTATATAGCAGCTTAATAACAACATCTACAACAACAAAATCTGACGGGAACACAAATGTATTTCCCATATTTCCTGTGTTTATGGGTATAAAAACCTTAAAGTACTATATAGACCAGAAGGAGTTAATAATCATTGCACCTTTCACTGCTTTCCTCTATGCATTCATTTCTCAGTGATACTGGATTCCCAGCAAGTGTCAACCCAGTGCTTGTGTCCTCATTGCCTTCTGGCCAGAGAGGAAAAAGACACTCCTTTCCCCAAAGAACTGCTTGAATCGTGCCAGGAAAGGGCTCTGGCAGAGACTGGGTAAATATGGAATGACATTATACCTAGGACAGAGCAGAGGGGAGAAGCAAACTGAACAGGGTTACTGGGTTTATGGGTGTGAGCTACAAAGCTATTAAGCTTTTGTCTCTTACAAAGGAGGAAGTGAATATATTTGTGTGGGGAGAGAAACGGGTTGGTGAGGTCTTCAATGGCTTTAATTTTCTGAAAATTATGCGAGTGTCATTTTATTCTATCACATAACTTCACATGAATTCATTATATCACTAATTATTGTTTTGTTGGATACATTTTGGAAGTCTTCAACATATTATATATGGCATTCGATGGCAGGAATTTGACTAAAAGATTTCTGCTTAGAACATAAGCACAAAGATGTAAAATACCTTGAAAAGAAGCCTTAATTCTTCGCAAAAGGTTATTGGAATGATTTTCCTGATTATTTCTATCTTTTAAAAAGGTACATATTATGTAGTAATTGTTCTTTTAACTACTGACACAATTAATGCCTAATGCATGAGAAATATAATTTATGGTTTTATTTGGCATGTACTTACGCACCTGCATAGCAATTACTGATGTGACATTTTTGTCTGCAGTATAAAACATTGCACATCCTCCCTTTCATCAGTTGAAAATTGAAGCGAAGAGGCTCACTCCTTGGGGAGTACCTGCCCTGATCTTATCTGGTAGAATGAAAATATGATTGCCTTACTGACACTATAAATTATGCTTTCCCAACTCTAGGACCCTTCTGCAATAGAAATCTATACCATTAGCGTGACTTTCTTGCTCTAGAAGAAGTTGTTTTCCCTTTGTAATACTTAAATAGAAAATATTTCCTCCCTTTCTTCATCTCAAATCATATGGCAGTTGAACACCACAAAGAAGTATTTCTTACGGAACACATGATGTAATGCTTCTCCCTATTGTAATGATGAGCCTAAAGATCGGATTCAAATGGTGAGTGAATATCGAAACTCAAAAGTCCAGTGAAACTGTATCAATTTCTTCCTTTGAAATAAGTAGTTAAAGGGCTCTCTTGGGTGAACTTTTTCTTTAACTTCTTCCATTTACAATGGATTGGAAACACAAATAGCCAATAACTGTCACTGCCTTGAAAGTTAAAGTGAAATCCTTGTTTGTGTGGTCTCTGTAGACATTTTCATACCAAAGGTTGTGATTTCTCCAAGGTTCTTGTGATGCCCAATAACCTCAAATGTATTGGGATGGGACTCTGCTTTGGTATCTGGTTTTCCTCTTTAACTGATAGCATTCAACTTTTAAATATATATATATATTTTTTTTTTTCCTTTTTTCTGCCTTTCTGTAATGCCACTTGTTTTTCCTTCTATTCGTTAATTTCTTTGGAACTAAAAGGGAAAAAAAAAGACATTTTGAAATTCACCTCAAAATACTTTCCCATCAAACTGCTCTTGAAAAACCTATTTTTCATGACACAGTTGCAGAATAAACCTATGGTTAATACCTTATTTACACAAACCGAAGGCTGTTATATCTGTGTTTGGTGACCTTGAAACTATATTGTGCTCAGTGCCCTTTTTATAACCTTAATTACTGGGGAATACAGAGCTTTAAAGAAAGACTAACATTTCACTTTAACATCCACAATAATCTATTATAAAGCCAGCTAAGCCAGTCCCCAAATACAGAGAAATGTTATTACATGCTCAGCTAGCTGTCAAGGGGCCATGAGTCAGTGGCTTACAGTTATCAAAAGTAACAAGGTTGTTCAGAATTTCCTCCAACAAAGCCAGCCAGCTTATGGAAGGATTAAGCTCTCTTTGATTAGAACAACTGGAACATGTCCTACCCTTTTAATTAGCATTCCCTTTTGCTTGGTGGAGACTGGTAATTTGACACTCACATTAGGCATCTCAAGAAATGATTTGGTATTTTGTCCCACTCATGAACATTAGAGTCATGGTATATACTTCTGCATCAACTAAATTTGAACTGCAGAAGGATTTATGTTCAAAACCCTGTAAAATCCCAAGGGCACTATGCCTTTAATAGACAAAATGTAATAACACTCCAATATAATGTGTGGCAGGAGACTCAGTTAGCCTTTAGGCATAGTATATTACCCTAAGGCCATGCTCTTTTCGCTTTCTATCTTTGGGAACAAAAAGTTTTATGTCAGCTTTATTGATATTTTACAGGTTTATATTTTAATTCATACCTTAAGGCAATTCAGTGAGAGAAGACCTCTACTTATGCTGCTGGATTACTTGGTTGGTAAGTAAATATAATTTTTCAGTGACCACATGAAACAGAACAGAGTGGAGGCTATGTAGAATGAAAAAGGGAAATAGCATTCTGCCACTCCTCAAGGACACATGATCTCTCTGAAAACAAATCTGGGCATAAATTTCTTCATTCCCCAACTTACAGGCTGAGTCTACTTATATCTTTCTAGCATTTCCATGTCTCCTTATTTTCTCTACTTATTTTTCATTTCCTTTTCCATTTTTCCTTATTTCTTTTTTTTTTTTTCTTCCTCTCTCATCCCCCTGCTACCCTTTAAGTGAATAACTATTGAATTAGAAGCTTCCAATGGGAAAATTGGCTGGTATTTTTCCTGCTTGTTACATGTGGCAAAATGATGAAATTAAGAAGGATGTTGGGGAAACAGAGCTTCCTGTTACTTCATGGAAATGTCCCTGTGATTTGGAAAGAAAGAAGTAAAAGTAAAAGTAAAAGTAATAATATTATAATAATAACTCAGCTGGACAAAAAATAGACAACCTAATTCAGTATTTTTCATCTTTTAATAGAATCCTTTCTGCAATCGAGTTAATGATTGCATCTACTTTATTTCTAAGGAGACATTCTATGTTTTGCTTCTGAGCTATCCAATTTAGATTTAAACTTAAGAATATTCTTTTTCAGATCATATTCAGGGAATTATATATCAACTAAAAAGTCTTGTATATTTCTGTCTTTCAAGATATACCTAGGTATTTCTGGGTTTATACTTGGACAGTAATCTATTCAGTCAAGCATTCATGAGGTGCCATGATTGTGAGAAGCCCAGAAGATATTAGAAAAGTAAACAACATCCCTATCAATCTCAAGATTAGATAGAACAATAGTAACTTTTAACAAGCATCATCTCATTTAATTTGCAAACAAAAGAGAAGCTTTGTTACTACCAGTTTATTTAGAAGCCATAGCCTTTCTTTATCTCTAGTTGTTTTTGTTTGGTTGTTTATGTCAGGAGGTGAGTAAGAGGGTATGTTTGGTGGGAAGAGGGAGCTGGATGAATTCCCCTAATTAAGGCGTATGAAGTTGACTGTTCTCTGAGAACCTCTCCTTTCCTTTATTGTGAAGTAGAAGGTGAAATTCTTAAGTCAGAGTAGAGCAATGGGTTTGGAGATTTCATGAAAGTGAGAGGTTTTGAAAAATCTTTTGCAGGGGCGCCTGGGTGGCTCAGTGGGTTAAAGCCTCTGCCCTTGACTCTGGTCATGATCTCAGGGTCCTGGGATCAAGCCCCGCATTGGGCTCTCTGCTCCCGGGAAGTCTCTCTCTGCTTGCCTTTCCACCTACTTGTGATCTCTCTGTCAAATAAATAAATAAAATCTTAAAAAAAAAAAGAAAGAAAAATCCGTTGCAGATTACGGGGAAGAAACAGACTATGGAAGTACAGAGAGCTCCTGGGCCATGCGGAGGGGCTAGATTTTGAGTTGTGAGATTTCTCCTATAGCTCTCAGAATACCTGATGTACAGAACAGAAGATTAATTGAAGATTTAAAAATTTCCAGGTTTATCTAATAAAAGGAAAAGTTGCCTGGGAGTTGATTAAATTAGAAATAGATCAGTTTGAGAAAACTGAGAGCAAATTCACCTTCCTGAAATAAAGGTAATGTCAAAAGTTGTATTTTAATATATAGGTACTTTTGATATTTGAATAATGTGTGGAGTGTGATGTGTCCTCATCACATTAGGGCATGCAAACCTTTCTTTTGCTTTCCATGCTTTTTCCTTGGTCTTGAATTAGGACTGACCTCAAAGGAGCGTACAAATAAGTCAAGCAGAGAGAGTCAATTATCATATGGTTTCACTTACTTGTGAAGCATAAGGAATAACACAGAGGACATTGGGAGTTTGAGAGGGAAGTGAGTTGGGGGAATCCAAGTGGGAGACAAACCATGAGAGACTGTGGACTCTGGGAAACAAACTGAGGGTTTTGGAGGGGAGTATTTGGAGGGTTTTGGAGGGGAGGGTTTTGGGTAGGGGGTTGGGCGAGCCTGGTGGTGGGTATTATGGAGGGCACATATTGCATGGAGCATTGGGTGTGATGCATAAACAATGAATCTTGGGACACTGAAAAAAAATAAATAAAAAAAAAAAGAAGTGACAAGTATATAGATTTCTCGTATGTTTGTTTTGATTTTAATTCCCACTGCAAAAAATAAAAAAAATGATGTAATTCACCTACCAACAACAGTTCTTCCAAAAGTTATTATGTGGGTTTAGAATCACTAGATGTGTGATTTCTGAAATGATTTTTCAACCTCCAGGGCCACACATCTTTGAAGAATATACAATGTAAGTACTAACACATGGTAACATTTTCCCTGGGCCAAAAAAGAAAAAAAAAAATGCTATAGAGAACAAAGTTATTTGTTTTACACTCTAACTCCCTCATGCAACATGTTAAGCCACTTAATAATGGGAACAATGGGCCAGATTAATGCTACAGATTTCATTTGTTTGGTCAAACTAGCATTTAAAAGTTTTTCAATTTGAAAAGATTCTCAGCGGGCCTACACTTTCAGTTTACGCATTCTTCATCCCTTTTTATATCATTTTGCACTTCAGATTCACTCTATTTATACTGCTTGCCTCTGTAGGCCTTTGAAATCAGAAAGACTGCTTTAGGACGACATTCTTCCTAACTTACTTGCTTACTAGCAATAGTCGAATAGAAGAAAGCTGCCTTGTTTTAATTCAATAATAATACTGGTCACAATTTAATAAGTACATGTGACTAATAGATGTTAAAAAAAAAAAAAGCCCAAAATATATATTCCTCACAATAACCATATAAGAAAGATGCTTTTATCTCCATTTTCCAGATGAGGAAATTGAAGTTCATTGGGGTTAGAACATCTTTCCATTGGCATATAGTTTATAAGGGACAGACCTGGATTTAAGCACTTTGGAGTCTCTGTGGTACTAGTGCTTATGACAGTAATCTCATCTCTGTCACAGTTTAGGTTTTTCACAAGAAAATTTCTGCAGTCTAATGAAAGTACAAGTTCTAGGAATTTTTTTTTTCAACTTCTCTTATAAATCTTAAAGAGAAAATTAAGTCTTTTATTTATTTTTTTTTAAATCTAACTGGCATGAAAAAATATTATCTTACTAAATCTTCACAAATCTGTAGACTTGAAAAGATTAAATAACTGCTGAAAAAGTATAGTACCTCTAGGTAGGAGATTTTGGACTTCAGTTATCCAAGTTGCAAAATACACACCCCAATAGGACCCTTAACCAGGATAAAAGAATGCTTATTTAGGAGTGCCTGAGTGGCTCAGTGGGTTAAGCCTCTGCCTTTGGCTCAGGTCATGATACCAGGGTCCTGGGATCAAGCCCCAAATCGGACTTTCTGCTTTGCAGGGGAGCCTCCTTCCCCCTCTCTCTCTGCCTACCTCTCTGCCTACTTGTGATCTCTCTCTTTCTGTTAAAGAAATAAATAAAATCTTAAAAAAAAAATAATGCTTACTTAGACCTACTGTCATTAAAAGAAGACCTTCCATTGGCAGGTCGTCCATCAATCTAAAATGTTTCACTCTAGCCTTATGTCATCTGTGGTAATGTATTGATTAGAGATTAAGTATTAATTACAATTGGATGAAAGAAGAGGTATTAGATAAATATGTCAAATCCAACTAAAAATAACCTATTAGAAGAAAAATGCTTATCTCAGAGTCATTGCATATATAATGTAGATTTTTTTCATTCACATGTGGTTCAAAGTACTGCTAAGTGAATGAGCAAATTCTATTAT
Source organism: Lontra canadensis (assembly GCF_010015895.1). Classification (NCBI taxonomy): domain Eukaryota; kingdom Metazoa; phylum Chordata; class Mammalia; order Carnivora; family Mustelidae; genus Lontra; species Lontra canadensis. The sequence continues at coordinate 645,454 of NW_022631089.1, forward strand.
TTTTCATCCAGATGTAATCTCTGATAAAATTGTTTCATATATTAAGCAGTCTCAATTCCACTTTTCTAAAAAATCCACACAAGCAATGGCTTTTTAAACCATGTTTTAAGCTATCCTCTTAGTTATCCGGTTAGTTTAAAAAAATTTTACCCAGTTGGTATCCTAAGGCTGACTAAGGCTGTTCCATTGTTAGGTGAAGGAAGGTGGGACATTTCAGAAAATCACATATTATGGAGACTCCACAATTTTGTTTTATACACCTGTTTCCTAGGTACCACTGAAAAAATACTATATGCTGGCTAACTGAACATAAACAAATAAATAAATAAAAAAGAAAATAATTCTGTTCAGTTGCTTATGAAAGTGATATTGACAAGAAAATCCAATCAGTTCCTTTGTTTTCACTTTCAGTTTTTTCCTTTTCACTTGTTCACAACAATTTCATTAGGCAAAAGATATTTTGTTCAAATTTGCTCTTGAATTTGCATCTACCTGTTATCTGGACTCTGAAAATACAGTTCCATACTTTCATGTTTCAGGCAGCTCTGTCTTTGTCCATTTCCTGAAAATGGACATCATTACTCTATGAAAGATATATTTTATGAAATTCTGGATTTTTGATAAAACCATAGTTATTGTTTCTGATAGAACTTGATTGAAATTCTAGTTTAGTCACCTTTTAGATGTGTGATCTTAGACAGTTAACATTTCCTGGTCTTTAGGGTGTCTGTGTGGCTCAGTTGGTTAAGCACCCACCTCTTGATTTTGGCTCAGGTCATGATCTCAGGGTCCTGAAAATGAGCCTCACCTGGGGCTCCATGCTCAGTGGAAATATAACTGAGATTCTCTCTCCCTCTGCCCTTCCCTTCATCTCTCCCCATTTATGTGCTCTCTTTCTTTTTCTCTAAAATAAATAAATCTTTTTAAAAAGTGTTTGGTCTCTGGACCTATAGCTGTAAAAATAAACATGGAATATTGTGAGATTAAATGAGATAATGCATGCTAAGCAGCATAGTTCACGGACTATTTAAATAATTCAAAATAATATTATTTCCTTATTGGCAGACTCTGTCTTCTTCACAAAGGTATTTAAATAACTCAAAATAATATTATTTCCTTATTGGCAGACTCTGTCTTCTTCACAAAGACATACCGGGTGGAGGTCAAGCAATAATGTGAGGACTCATGTCCCTTCTGAAAAATGTGAACTAGGATGGAAAAGGTAACCCACTGAAACTGGAAAAAAAAATACCCTAAGAGGAGAAACTAATGATTACTGATATCAACTACAGGTGCTGATTTTGCAGCTGCATGCACATTTCCTAATCTAAACACAAGAAGGCTGTGGGGTACAACTATCACTCTCAGTTTAGATAAGATAGAGCTTAAACATCTGTCTCACACATGAAATTGTAAGTGTGGGCTGCAGGATTCCTAAGTCACACCTTGGGCAAAAATAAAGAGTTCTTTGTCTTGTCTTTTCAGATTCATAAAGACCTTCTCAATGAAAAATGGTTGTAATAGAAGACTGTAACCCATTTTCCCCTACAAAGGAATAAAATATTCCTCACTTGTTATTTTTTAAGAAATTGGAGCATTCTTCTCTCAGCTTATTATGTATGTATATCACAAATCTAGATACAACTTTTCATTAAAAGTTACTTAGCAGAAGTCTTTTAAAAAACTAACTCCACTTTAAATAGCAGAAATGATTTCTGAAAATGTAAGCATTCCTACAAGAAGCAAGCTGACATGTAAGTGTCTCTCATAACCATCACCTCTAGGATGCATTTTTAAGAATTATAAATATAAGCAATATATGTTCATCCTTGATACTGCATAAAATCAAGGACTTCTGATTTCAGCCACAGCATGAAAACAGTTGGGAGGTTGTCACTCCCATTCTTACAAACTGAAAAATCAATACTTTCTCCTTGACCCATAAGAAAATTGAGGTTGCAGAGCCAACTGACACCCTGAAATTTGGAGAGACAGGCAAATCTTTGGAGTCACTGTCAAGATCTGCCTACCAGGAGTAGAAGCAGCTGAAGTCACAAACCAGTTAGAACACTTACTCTTAATTTTCACAAATGCAAGAGGCTGAGTGTTTGAGACTAGTCTGAGGGTGAGAAAATCCTGGGGCTGCTGTCTGCAGGGTGGCACATTTTTCTGAGCTTTACCTCCAGGAAACCTACCTAGTTCTCATGAGAGTACTCTTCCAATAGGAGTTAGGAGTAATCTTGGTGAAACACACCCTGTGCCCTCTCTCTTAACAAAGGACTCCTCAAACAAACAAACAAAAAAAAAAAAGGACTCCTCTGCAAAGGAAAGAACTTTGCTTCAATAGACATGAAAATTAAATGTAATGCTATGCCCTTGATCCCAGGGGAAAAAAAAAATGAGGTTAGGGTAAAACTAAAAATATCTGAATTAAGTACTGACTTTAGTTAATGTGTAGAATTAACACTGGTTCATCAATTGTGAGAAAGGTACCATACTAATATATATGTTAATAATAGGGAAACTGAGTGTGGAGTACTTGGGATCTCTTTGTACCATCTTTGCAATTTTGCCATAAGTCAACAACTATTCTAAATTTTTTTTTTTTAAATCACTAAAGAAACATTAGGAACAGAAGTCAGATCTAAGTGGCCCAGAGACTCATAGTATTGTCTTCCTGAAGAAACTGCTTGATTTCTATATAGACTCAAGCCCTTAACACTTTATATATATTTTTAAGAGTTATTTATTTATTTTAGAGCAAGAAAGAGAGAGAACACAACTGGGGGGAGGGACAGAGGGAGAAGTAGAGAATCTCAAGCAGACTCAAACCGGAACGCTGAGCCCCATGCAGGGCTCAATCTCAGGACCCATGAGATCATGACCTAAGTCAAAATCATGAGTCAGACCCTTAACCCGCTGAGCCAGCCAGGTGATCCTCAAGCCCTGAACTCTTTAATAGCAGATGGTTTATTTTCTCCTTTATCTCAGAAAACTCTAATAGTAAAATAGATCTAATGAGGAATATGTTCTTTCTTTCTCTCTTTCTCTCTTTTTAATTTTTTTTTTTTTTTTTAGAAAAATAAATTGCATTTTGTAGAGAGACTGGAAGATTCCAAGCAGTGACTATATCTATCCATTTCATTGTTGTACCTTTGAGGAGAACTATGCTTTCTGCATGACAGGTATCCAAACTTTTCTCAAATATTTGTTCCATGAAAAACTAAGTAATTATTAGTAAAATTAATAAAAATAGAAAACTGAGGGTGGCTATCTCTACACTATGTTATTCAATCTATAGAAATGAATACTTTCTCCAGATAATTTTATTATTTTTTAAATTTTATTTATTTATTTGACACAGAATGAGAGAGAGAGAGACAGTGAGAGAAAGAACACAAGCAGGAGGAGTAGGAGAGGGAGAAGCAGGCCTTCCACTGAGCAGGGAGCTTGATATGGGGCTGGATCCCAGGGCATTGGGATCATGACCTGAGCCAGAGGCAGATGCTTTACCGACTGAACCACCCAGGCATCCCTGTATTTGTTTTTAAAAAAAAATTTTTCCCCTGTTCTTTCTCAAGAGTCCTACCCTTTCTTAAAAAAAAAAAAAAAAAGTAATCAAGGAATATGTTTAAAAATTATTGTTTTAAACAGATGAGTGCCAAAAGCCAAAAGAAGTTAATAGATTCCCTCAAAGTTTCCTATTTACTGAAAGAATCCAAACTAAGATCAAGGTACATTGACATTCAGCAATTTCCCCAGTTATGTAACAGTGTTTCTTCTTTAGAATTAATTACATTTTATAATAAGAAAGTGGTGAGAGGGGCCTGAGTGCTCAGTCAGCTAAATGTCAGACTCTTGATTTCAGCTCAGGTCCTGAGACCTCAGGGTCCTGAGATCCAACCTCCGTGTTGGGCTCCATACTGGCCATGGAGCTCACTTAAAATTCTCTCTCTTCCCTTCTTCTGCTCCTTTCCTGCTCCCTACCCTACCCTGCTGGTACATGTGCTCTCTCATGTCCTTTCTTTAAACATACACACACACACACACACACACACACACGCACACAAAGAAAAAAGAAAAAAAAAGTAGTGATATCTAAGAAAATATTTTGATATAAATTATTATTAGATAAAATAATTCAGATATAGCTCTTAGAAATAGACCTCAACCAACACCAAAGGAAATTGTTAAAGATATAGGAAACCATGCTAGAATTAAAACACAATAACCATCAGGAGTACTATAGAAATATTTTTTTCACTAAAATCTTTAGAAGAAAGATATCTTTGAGTGTAATTTTGAGGCATGGTTTAGGTAAAATCATGAATACGGATGGGTACATTGTATTTTTTCTAATTAAAGAGAATAATATATTTTCTGATAAAAATAATAGAAGCATTGATCATAATAATTTTAGCAGTTCAAGAAAGTGATAGTCTGTTTTAAAAATGTCATTAGAATTCTTTCAATTCTCTACCATACAGTATGATGTGTTCTGACATGGAGTTAATACTGATTTTGGAAAAATATAAAATCACAGGTCAAAATGAAATAGATTGTTATAAATGAATACTGGGATCTAAATAGTATGGCATTAAGTGCTTCATCCAAAATATCAGTTGGATTATCCAAACATTATATCTGATCATTTGTGTGACCTGAGAATCTTCTGTTATTATTAAAAATTATAAATTGGGTATAAACCAGGTATCTTTCTTTTGATGTTTCAGTCTGTGAGGTTTCACCGCCCAAGGTTAATGTTTTCTATCATTTTATTTAGTCATTTAATAATTATTAATTAGGTTTCTACAATGTCTGGTACTGGGGATACAAAATAAAAATAACTGGCAGATATCACTGACCTCATGAATCTTAAAATCTATGAAGGGGGAAAATGATAAACAATATAAAAATTTAAAATATATAGAATGTTAAATGCTGCTATTTGCTAAGGAGGAAAAATACTGCTGGAAGGAGAATTGAAATTCTCCTTAGCACCATAACACCATAGCAGCTCTGTATGAGAAAGTGCCTTTTATAAAGAACTAATATAGAGGTGAACAACTGAGGAGAAGAGAAAAGAAGAAAGGAGAGAGGAGGGAGGGGTAGGGAGGAAAGAGAAAGGGAAAGAGAAAGGGGAGGGGAGGAAAGGGAGGGGGAAAGAAAAAGGAAAGGAAAAGAGGTAAGAAAGAAAGTCCCAGTGACTGAAGTGTACATGGCTTATTTGATAAACTATAACATAGTTACAGTTAAGGGGAGTAAGCAAGGGGGACAGTAGTAGGAGATGGGATCCTGAAAGTAATAAGAAGGAGGCAAATCATGTAGGTACTTTGAAGAGATTGAAGAAATCTGGTATTTTTCCTTTGAGTGATGTGGGAAGACACTGGATGGTTTTGAACAGAGACATAACAATCAGCTGTCTTAAATTTAAATGGGATCACAGTGACTGTCATTTTGAGAGGACACTGAAAAAGGCAGGAGATGAAAGACAATTTAGAAGGCTAGCTCAGTAATTCACTTAAGAGAAGTTGTTAGCGCGGATCAGTATATTAGTAATTGTGATGTGAAAAGTGAGCTTACTTTGAGTTCATTTTGAAGGAAAAAATTTTTTTTAAGATTTTTATTTATTTATTTGATGCAGAGAGAAAGATCACAAGTAGCAGAGAGGCAGGCAGAGAGAGAGGGGGAAGCAGGCTCCCTGCCAAGCAGAGAGCCCAATGCGGCTGGATTCCAGCACTCTGAGATAATGACCTGAGCGGAAGGCAGAGGCTTAACCCACTGAGCCACCCAGGTGCCCCTTCAAAGGAGAATTATTATGAGCTATCAGTGCCTGGGTTTAAGGAGTAGGTAAAAGGTGAGTTAAAAATAACTTAAATATTTTGGCCTACATAACTGGAAAAATAAGGTTGCCATTAGCTAAGTTGTAGAATATCATGAGGTAAGAAGAAATTAAGAAGGAATATTAGAGGGGTGCCTGGGTGGCTCAGTGGGTTAAAGCCTTTGCCTTCGGCTCAGTTATGATCTCAGGGTCCTGGGATTGAGCCCCACATCGGCCTCTCTGCTCTGCGGGGAGCTTGCTTCCTCCTCTCTCTCTGCCTGCCTCTCTGCCTACTTGTGATCTCTGTCTGTCAAATAAATAAATAAAATCTTAAAAAAAAAAAAGAAGGAATATTAGAACTTAGTTTTGGATATGTTATGGTTAGCATAATTACCACACATCTAAGTACAGGTAATAAGTAAAAAGTTTGATATATGGATATGAAGTGCAGAATGGAGGACTAGAAGAGAAATATAAATTAGAAATCAGCATTTAGGTATTTTTTAAAACCACAAGATTGGATAAAATTACCCAAGGAGTTATATTTAATATTTAAAATGAAATTCAAAAAAGTGCTAGAGAAATCTAAAATGTAGAAGTAGGGGGTGATGGAAAGTAAGCAGCAAGAATAAGGTTGATGGAAAATAGCTCTGGAAGCTAAGTGAAGAAATTATTTAAGGGAAGAGAGAGTGATCCCCTGTGTCAAAGGTTGCTCATAGGTCAAGAAAGATAAGGGCTGAGAAATGAAAATTGGATTTAGAGTCTATTAGTGAGGTCTTTGGTAGCTTCAGTAAGAACAGTTTCTTTGTAGTGAGGTGGGGGGGAAAAGACCTGATTGGAATGGGTTCATGAGAAATGGAGAAAAAAGAAATTAGAAACAGCAAGCAGAGACAATTTTTTAAAGGACATTCACAGTAAAAGGAAAGGAAAAGACACAGTAAGGTAAGGGAAAATGGACTAAGATAAAGTTTGTCATTTCGTATTATTTTTAAGATGGGAGAGATAATATTATGTTTGGATACTTCATTTATTTCCTATAGCCACTGTGACAAATTGCCACAAATAAGGTGGTCTACATAAAATATATATTTACTCTTTCGTGATTGTGGAGGCCAGAAGTCTGAAATCAAGGTGTTAGGCAGACTGTACTACCTTGGAAAGTTTAGGGAAAATCCTTCCTTGTCTCTTCCAGCTTTTGGTGGTTCCAGGTGTCCCTTGGCTTCCTTGGCTGTGTAGCTACAATCTCTGTCTCCCTGTTCATATTGCTGGTTCCTAGTCCTGTAACTCTATCTTCTCTTCAGAAACTTGCCATTGGATTTAGGGCATATCTAGATAATCCATGATGATCTCAATTCAAGGTCCCCAACTTAATTACACCAGCACAGACTCTTTCTGAAAAAAGTAACATCCACAGGGTCTGGGTTCTAAGATATGCATATCTTTCTGGGTGCATCATTTAACCCACTACAGATACTGATGGAAATGATACATCAAGAGAGGAGAAAAAAACTGTTGATGCAGAAGAGATTTGCTAAATTGATATTCTTAAGAAAGTAAGAAGAATTGCAAATTAGTTTGTGAGATGAATATATGATAGTTCTCACAGTGTAACAGGAAAAATCCCAAGACATATGGGTGGATAGATAAGTAGATGGGGTGATAGCTTGTAGAACTTTTCTGAGTTCTTCAAAGCTATTGTCTTGGTTTTATTTGTTTGTATGTTTGTTATTTTCCAGAAGAAGACCTGAGCTGAAGATTTTTGTGAAAGCAATATATTAAGGAAGTACTCGCAGGAGAGACCATTAAGAGAGACCTGAGAGTCAGCCAGGGAAAGAGAGGAAGTCAAAAAAGAAAAGGTGAACAAGAATAGCATTTACTTCACCTCCAAACTCAGCTGTCTGAGGGCTGTGGGAGAGTAATAAGTCCTCTCTTGGAAAGCTTGAGGAGAAGCAGTACCATCTAAGGGAGCCAGACTTCAGTTACTTTAAGAATAAAAAGAGAAAGAGAGGAAAAAAGAGGAGTTTGATGGCAATTTACTTCAAGTTTCAGAGAATATACTGAGAGTTTTAAGAGATGGGAGGGATGGTTGTACAGATATAGGAGATTTAGGGTTTGGGGGATGAAGGCTAATCTGAGGGTCTTGAGCTACTTGTGTGATGGTCACAAAGACACAGGAGCGGCATGAAGACTTCAGACCAAAGGCACTTGGACAGCAATGAAGGGAATAGGGAATGCTGAGCTGCGGAAGGGTCTTGCCAGAACAAAGAAGAGATCTAGGCTTCCACTTTACTTCTGCTACCGGTGGTGTAGACAGATGTGCAGGGGAAATACTGTATTCTGCAAAGGGCGGCCCCATCTAGTACAAGGGGTCCCTCTTGATGCTTGTGGACAATGGCCTGCAGAGAGGGCTCTTACTCTAAACACTGATTCTCTCTTGGCCTCGGCCATCCATCTGTAGTTTGGGAAAACTGGATCAGATGAAATTACAGAAACTTTGTTTTGTCCTGAGAAAATGGTACAGGCTTTAATATGTTTTGACAAGAGGGTACTAAATTTTATTCTTGCTAACACATTGTTTTTAAATGATATATTTATATATTTTACATATATGGCATAGTAAATTTATATATTTTCATAAATTTATATATTTTTAAATGACATATTTATATGTTTATATATGGTATAGTAAATTTAAATTTGCCATACAATTGATTGTATATACTGATGTTTCAGAATCTTGATCTTGAATGTTTCTTTTATAACTAGAACTTTACCCAGTGTCATTAATTTCTCTCAGGACTGTAATTAGAAGAAATCATCTTCTTTTCTGCTTGCTCTATTAATTTTGATTCCTCAAGTGTTAGTTCCCATGTTGGCTGAGTTGTTCCTCAGTGCTGGCCTTGGAGCAGACTTACTTTCCTAGGGGCAGACAAATCTCACCTAGGAAAATGAGTCTAGGCTCATGGGTGAAGACCAGGCAGCAGGTGCTTCAGCTTTTGTATGATTTGTTTTACAGGAGAGTGGCAGAGGGGTGGGAGAGGCCGTGGGCACAGTAGTTCAGAACTGCGTCTTCTGGGTGTGAGTACCGTCTCTCTACCAGGGTTGAGCCAACTGCCTTGGGCATTGCACCACCACTTCAATTCAAATTCCTAAACCCTGTGCTTTTGCCTAGACCTGTCTGTCTCCATGGCTGGTGCCTGACACAAGTTAGCAATGCACAGGGGAAATTTTCGCTGGCTGTCTGAGTAGGGGTAATCAAACTAATGACAGCTTTGGCAACCGCTGCATCACCTTCCATCTTTGCTGCAGTTTCTGTCCTCCAGCCTTTACTTATAGATGTAATAGTCCGGCATCTATATTAATCTATGAGTTTCTTCTGAATATTCATTTTGTCTGTTTTCTAGGTATGAAGGATTATGCAGAGTTTATGAGACACTAACTTCTCCCTTCCTTGTTTTCCAATGCAACTCGGTGTGTTTGAATTCTTTTTTATTATTTTTAGGAATTTGGGGTTGGGTAGGCAGGCTTAACATGTGCTGGTTTAATATTTGAATACAACAGAAGTTTGTCTTTCAAGAAGAAGGTAAGCACTTTTGTGAAGCTAAGAAAAGGGAAAGGTTTTTGTATAGCGTGAGAAATCCCTTAAGTAATGTGCACAATTTGAGCTGCTCTTTATACAGATCTGGGGGGATAGCTATCACAACCAGTTTTAAGCAGAATTTTGTAGACATCAGCCACTAACAGCTTCTACCAACATTCTTTGTAGTATAATTTATCAGTGTTTTACTTTTTCATAAACATGTATTAAGCAAGTGTGGGATATATAAGAGAGAAGGCATTCCTGATCACTGCCAGTCACTATTATTTAAGTTTCTGGGGCCACATTGGATAAAAGAAAATTGCTACCTTTATTTTAAGTAGTTATTTTTAAAACATAAGTAATAGTAAAGAAAATACTAAATTATAGATTCAATCCTCTGTTTCTTGACCAGTATGGAGATGTGATGAGAAGGCATTAGGCTGCTCACGTGTCTGAATTATTGGGTATCATATTAATCTGAGGAAATGACTGTTTTGCATTAAAAAAGCCACTTTGGGAGTATGTTTCTAGTGCCCACGACCACTCTAGGAACAATAACAACAACAACAAAGTTAGTCAGAGAAGCAAATGTTTTTAAGAAGCAGTCGTGGGGAATAGATTTACTAAAAAGCACTCACCTTTCCCTAAAACAAAGCAGCCTTGGGGAAAGTATACCTCTAAACTTGACCCACTTATTTGCAGTGTTCTTAGAACTCCAGACCATTTATATCCAGACCTCATATCCCAGAGAAGGTAATAAATATTAGTTTGAAGAAATCAACCATACAGGTGCTTGTTACAGAGGTCAGAATCAAGAGGAAATGCTCTTAGGGAGGAACAGAAAGAGAAGAAAGAAGAGGAAAAAAAAAATCTCAAGCACATATTTTGTAACATGGCACTTACATACAGTTTCTCGTATAATTCACACAGCAGCTCTGAATAGCAGATACAACGGTGATGAGTCTGTCTTTCTAGCAGTAGCTCCCTTTGGCAGACCACCTTTTAATGTTGATGACAGCTTTTGCTATATGAAGAGAAGGTATAGAAATTTTGAAATATTCTACGACAGCAAGAAAATTTGTTTATTATAAGAGCTATCTACATTTTGAGCTGGCTGGCTTAGGGGGAAAAATTTCTTCTGTGGGAGAATGTCTCTTCTGACTCAGAAAAATATTAATGGGTCTATATATTTAACAAAGGCATGGCAGTGAGAACAATGTGTAGATAGGAAACATTTAAGCAAAAAGAAGAGTGAAAATAATTTGCAAAATATGGTTCATGCATTCTGGAAGTGGTGTTGTAAGGAAAATGAAGAAGAGAAAAAGAGGAAGCACTCAGAAATATGAGGGGGGAACAAGGACTTGTGAAACTCTATTTGAATTGGGAGCCTTATTTTATAGAATAATGTTATCTAATATTAAATTCTCTCATTTCATGTATTTTCTATAATTACTCTCCAGGGCACATTCTAGCTGGATGCTTATCAATCTTTTTCTTTCTTCCTGGGAACACATGATAACTACATTTTCTAACCTTCCTTGGACTTAAGATGAGGCATGTCACTGGTTGTATAGTGTGGCTGCAAGTCAAATATACCTTTTGTTATCCTGGCTATAAAGTGTTTCCTGTCTCCCTCCATACTTCGCTTTTTGGAACAGCAAAGGATTCTCTGAATGAAGTGGTGGCTGATGTGGATGGTGCTCCAGAGGGCAATGGAACAGTGAAGTAAATGGAACCTGGTTCCTGAGCTACTTCTTGGTGGAGAGGCACTCAGAAGAGTCACCCAACTTGTAACTGTGAAGAGAACTGAGACTGACTGGGTAAAATCACTGAGGTTTGGGTGTTGTCACAACAGCAAAACTTAACATCATAACTCTAAGTTTTAACACATTTGCCATTACTCCAAGTCTTAGGTAAAGTATGTTTTATCCAAAATTCTTATTTCAGTGGTACTTTGGGGAGTAGCAAAGAAATTAGCCTGGGGATTCTATGCTGTTACCATCAGGAAAGAAAGCAAAAGTCTAAGTTGGTACCAGAGTGATAAAGAGGAACCAGTTAGCAAGAAACAAACATACCAAACACACACACATATACACACACGACAACCAAAACTCTGAGGCCTGTAAAGACACAGAAAAGGAAAACAACCTCTTTTTCTAAACTGTATTAACAGAAGATAATTCTTAAAGGATAGTAGTGAGTGGAGGTAGGGAAGGATATTTATTCCCACTTTTACATGAAACGAGAACCCAATTCAGTTTACATGAGTTTTAAATCAAAATGTGACCCAAAAATTCCAAAGGCACGCTGACCATTAGGTGGGCAAAAACCCCATAGTTGCTCCTCTATGCTTCTGGAAGCCTCACTGAAAATGGGTTACATGATGAAAAAACATGTCTTATTTCAATCTTTATAAAGTATTCATTCCAACATGCCACAATCCTTTTGACTCAGAAATTTTACTAAAATGGCAGAGTCTAAAGTTTAAGGTTTATCTTTTGTACAAGGCATGTGGGGTACCGCCAGCTTCATGCTTATATGATCTAATAATCAGGGAACCAGCTATACTGGTTCACAGTGATGTACCAGGGAATGGTAGATGCTCAGTATCTTGGCAGAATGAATTTTATCTCAGCATCAGAAATCTAACATGGTCCAGAAGATATGATACAGATACACTGCTAATTCCTCCAGGAGAAAGCACATGCTTTTTGATGTATCTCCTTTTGGAATAAAGAAAATAAGATCTGTTAGCTGAAGAAAATTCTACTCCAAAAAAGGAAAAAAAAAAAATCATATTGCTAATGGTAGTTTCAGCATAAGTCGCCACCTGATTAAGTTTATGGTGATTCACTGTCATTTTCTAAACTCATTTGTCTTTGGTATAAGTCAAGCTGAATTTTTTTGGTTTTGTTTTTTTCAGCCAAAGTTTTAAATAAAATGTGATAGGAATCAGCCCTACCATTTGTTTCAAGTCTTCAAGGGTGATACAAACTTTAATCGCTTTACCAATGTTACTGCATTGTTTTTAGTTTACTGTTTGACATGAAAAGTCAAACCTACTCTTTTTACCATGCTAATCTTCCCACATACTTACCCCCCAACAGATCAGGGAGGTAAAAAATGAGGATTCTTTCAGTGGTGAGTGTGTACATGTGTAATTAATTAATTAATTAATTTGTTATTATTTTTTTATTCACTTGGAATTTGGAGAACAAAAGCACAAGGTAGTTCTATAGACCCAGTAAGACTGAATTAGTAATGTGACACCCAGAAGTCCCTGTTCCAACAGAAAGATCAACATAAACATTTTTTATCTAGATTGATTAGGATAAACTCAGAGCAAGTATGCAATAATCTGGTAGAGTTCTGGATATTTCTCTTTCCAGTGCATAGATATCACCTATAGCTAAATATTTTTTGGGAGAGTACTAGAAGTAAAATTTATAAGATATCCTTGAGATGTTATCACTGGGACCTTCCTCAAGACAGCATTCACTTCATTTAATATACTCTGTGTATTGGAGCTCAAATATTGTAACTTGGGGGCAATCCATCATTCCACACTTTAGGGGTCAAATAAAGCTGTCAGTTTTTCTATTCATATAGTTTTTTTTTAATTAAAATTAAGTCATAATGGGATGCCTATGTATTTTTAATCTAAAGACATGCTTTTGAGTTTGCTATCACCAAAGATCTTTATGTAACCAACTGTCCCATATAACACTCCAGTTCTGTTACTAATTTTATTTCTGGTGACCAAGTACTGCTTTTTCAATCACTGTAAATTCGTAATACTACCGAAAACATTGTAATTGAGGCTATCAGTGGAAGCATTTCTTATCCTCATCCTTACACAGAATAGCCACTTAAGCAAATGGTTAAAACTGTTCTCAGTATGTGAACTCCAGAACCCCTAAATGTACTCATATCAAGAAATTCATCCAGCTCTAAATATATGTTCTTTTTTCCCTAATTTATATCAGCATCTTTAGAATACATGCCTATACATTTCCTCATATTTTAACAATATTAATAAATAAGAAAAGTGTGAGTGTATATTATATACATTATATAGCATATACAGATACATAAATATGCATATGTGTATATATGTATATATAATATATATGCATGTATATATCTTAAATATAAAATTTTGGGGGAAAGAATAAGCAAGAAACTCCTGGGGAACATTTACAAGAGACAGATATCTCTGAACTTCTCCTCAGAGAGTCTGGTATAACTGGTCAACACAGCAGGATATTTTAAATTGCTACAGATAATTCTCATGTGCCACCAGGTGGGGTTATGAGCCTGGTGACCATAGAGGGTGTTATAAGTGGGACATGAGGAAAATTTACATCCCTTTGTGAAATGACACATAAGGTCATTTGTTGGGGTAGAGCACGAAATCAGCCATAATACCTGGCTTGCTAAAATGTAACACAGAGGCAGGCCCCCACGGGTGAGGGAAGGTTTCAGAGAAGGACATGGGCCTTTGGAATGCCAAGGCCTGCCTGACCCCTCTGCTGTTTGAATGCCTGGGGGAGTGGCCTTACTGAAGCTTTCTTAACCAAAACAGTCACCCTGTGATCTAAGAATTGTATACATTGTCCCTTAGCCTATGTTTAGTAGCACATGCAGATTAGCATATTTTATCCTTTTGTAAACAGATCTTCCTAGTTTTAGGAAGACCCATTGCTTGAGAAACAGTGAAAAGGATTTGTGATTATCCTGAAGGACCAATGAAAGTGGGAACAAAGAGCAAAGGGTCTTCACCTGTGAGCCTTGACCCTGCTTGCCTTCACCTCTCTTTTGCTGCAAAGTTTGGAGTAATCTTTCATCCCTTCCTACAGGGATTGCTGGCCATTCCTAGCAGTCATTACGGAGTTTTCAACAGGAGAGTCCTCTAATATTAGAAGGACTGTTTCTGGAGGGAAAGGAAGCTCAGTAAATCTGCTCACTTAGTGTATTCAGAGGCAACTGAATGTCTCCCTTGTATTGCCTAATTTCCCACTCTCTCCTGAGAAATGATTCCACTTTCCCATAAAAACTCCAGAAGCACCACGAGTATATCTCAAGGTCTATTTCTGTGCCACTCAAGTACATATTCAACATCTGATCTTCAGCCATTGAACTCTGCTACTACAAGAAGAAACTCAGTAGGTTCTCTGACCATGCTTTGTTATATCCGAGTTTTTGCATCCAAGAGACCACCAAGGAGCCAACACTGATGCAATCACACGAGGGTTTATTTGACAAACTTAAGCTTGAGCCCAAGTATACCCGACACAGTGGAGTAGGGACTTGGACCTGGAACCAGATTACAGTCAGAGTTTTTAAAGGCAGAGTAGGGGTGGACTCCGAGGTAGGTGAGGACAAAGGGGATTAGGGATGAGGTAAGTCTCTAAGGAATTTTGGAAGCAAGGTCTTCAGGACCTTGAGGGGCTAGCTATTGTCTGGGGTAAAGGTTATTCATTACCAGTAATAAAACCTTCTCATGAGACCCTTTAGATGTATATCAGTGGGTCATATGCTTGGGAATGATTGCTGACACTATCTTGGAGGTTTAAATTGGTACTTGAACCCCCCCCCTTTTTTTTTTAAAGATTTTATTTATTTATTTGACAGAGATCACAAGTCGACAGAAAGGCAGGCAGAGAGAGAGAGGGAAGCAGGCTCCCTGCTCAACAGAGAGCCCGATGTGGGGCTCGATCCCAGGACCCTGAGATCATGACCTGAGCTGAAGGCAGAGGCTTTAACCCACTGAGCCACCCAGATGCCCCTATCTTGGAGGCTTAAAGTTTCCTAAAGGAATTATTAAAGTAGACTTACAGGATCCTGGTTGGACCTGTTGGAGTGGGGTTTGGCCAGGCTAGGATTGTCCTTAGCAAAACCTCAAGGTGAGGGCAGTTGAGTCCCCAAAGGAGACCCACTCTGTTTCAAGGGCTTGTCAGTAGGTAAGGAATTTTAATGATTTTCTTCTGCCTCTGTTTCCCACATCATTCCCCCTTGGGAATTTGACCCTTCAATCTTTAAGGTTTTTGAAGTTGGAAGGCCTCATCTTCTATAACTTCTTCCTGCTGAATAGGGGCATAGAGTTGTCCCTACCTATTCGAGTCAACACTGGTCAGTTGGGGATTGTGTAGGGGAGTTATGAAAGACAAAGGCAGCTGAGTCCAGGGGAGACTGCTCAGGTGGTCTTCCCAAGTGGAAAGGATCATCTGTGGAAGTTAAGACAGTGAAGGAGTTGAAGTCAGGTGAGGAGACATGGGAGAAAAGCAAAACACGATTAGTGGTACAAAAAGAAAATGAAGCTCAAATAAGTTTTTTTTTGTTTTGTTTTGTTTTGTGTGTTTTTTTTTTTTTTTTTTTTTTTTTTTCTATTTAACAAAAAACCCTTTTCCAGTCCAGGGGTTTAAATCAATCATTAAAGGAGAGAGGACTGTTTAGAAGTGCTAACCTGAGTAGGTCAGAACCCAAGAAATATTTTGTGATAATCTGGAACATCAAGATGGCTGCACTTATGTCAGGGCTAGATTCGAGGTGGGTACAGCCTTGTTTTTCTTGGCCTCCATAGCTTTTGTTCACAATTTAATTGAGTCGTTTTCTTTTAAGCTCTCCATCAAACTTAGAAGCAACCAGTTCATATCACAGTCTTTCAAAAGTGTCTATTACAGCAGTCACTCAAAGTTTTGCTTTCAATAGGCTTTTTACTCCAAGTACCCATATTTAGTAATTTATGTTTCATTATTATGTGCCAGAGCTTACCAGTGTTTATTCAGATTATGTTAACCATATCTTCATTGCCTTCAGACTCTAGGTCAGAAAAACACTTTAGATTCTCATTTATTTTAGCTTATTTTCTTGCAACCACTTATTTTACCTGTTGCTATATTGGTCACTGTTAGCTGTAGGCAACAGAATTCCCTCAAGTTAGATTTTTGAAGAAAATAAGCAGCACGCAGAATTTCTAGGAGTGTCTTGGGATTTGAATGATAATGTAAGATAATACACCTAGGAAATATGTCCAACCACAACACAAAATTGTTGTTGTTGGGCAAGAAAAGAATTTGACACCTCTATGAAAGGTATCTTTCCATTTATACTGACATCTGACTGTTGGGTCCAAGGTCAAAGGAGCGAGACTGATGCAAAGTGAAGGTCAAGTAAAGCTTTATTTTTGCACCAAGCATCGAGAATCAAACCGACCAGCCGGGGCCACCCCTTGAGAAGAGGCAACCTCTCTCTGCCTTAGACTAGTATTTAAGGGCAAAGGCCATGCTGTTGGGCCTGGCCATGCACAGGTGGCCAATGAGATTGTAACACAGAGAAAGCTGCACAGTCATGCTAGGTCACACATAAGTGACCAATTGAATTACAATTTACCCTATAGTAGATATTTGAACTAGCTTATCACCTTGGTCAGAATTGGCGCCCAAAAGACACCCAAAAGGTGGGGCCCATA
The DNA here is from genome assembly GCF_010015895.1 of Lontra canadensis. Taxonomy (NCBI): domain Eukaryota; kingdom Metazoa; phylum Chordata; class Mammalia; order Carnivora; family Mustelidae; genus Lontra; species Lontra canadensis. The sequence continues at coordinate 662,326 of NW_022631089.1, forward strand.
CTCCTTGGTAGCTAGGGAGACAGTATGCACCCCCACTGATTGAATACCTCCACCTGGCCCGACCCACCCTCGTATTTGGGCTTTGTTACCTGGGACTGGTTTCCGGGACTTGTTTTTAAGTAAGTCCCCTGGGGGAACGTGGGGGCAGGGACAGTTAAGTTTTACTGTATAAACAACAAAGTTATTGTTTGACTGGATGGAATCATTCTGGCTAAATAGGCCCTTACACTGACTACATCTGTACACTATGTCTTTAAGAAGTTGACAGTGGATGTTATTTCATTGATGTTTTATAATATCTTGAAGTGGGTAGAAAAATATATATATATATATACACACACACACTAAATGCCTCTTCCTCAAGCCCTGATTTCTTTAAGGAAGTTTCAAAATTTGGTCATTTTTTAGTCTTGTATCTTGTGTGAATGGCTGTTTGATCACATTAAAAACAAAAACAAAAATAAAAACAAAAAAATCCTTTTGTATGTCTAGGATATACAGAGCATTCTAGCATCCATAATATAAGAAGGATTTATTGGAAAGATGACTAGGAAGCTCACTGAATTGAAGAAAGTGATGACATCCCCTGAAGAAAAAAAAAAAACAAAAACAAAAACAAAAAACAAAAAACCCTATTATACTTGAAAGTTCCATTATATAATTCTTTTACACTTAAAGAAAAATATTTGCTTTAACAGTATGAAATACCTCAAGTAGCCAAGTGCCTCTGAGGCCTCAGACTCTGAGGGATAAGAGGACTATCTGCTCTCCATGTGACCACCACTGGCACCATGGGAGGGATGTTATGCTGTGTGATGCTGGGTGATGCTAAAAGTCCTGACTCTCCTCTGACACCACACCTGCAGGCAGGAGAAAAGTTGCCTCACTAGTGGGTGAAGTTGGAAGTCCAACCTTCTCAAGTGGTCTCCATTCATACCTTGGGTGGTAAGAAGGGAGCTTGTGAACATTGGGAGGGAAAGAAATTTTCCCAACTCTCTACTCAGGCTTCTTCGACACCACCCCGACAGATGTGTTGGGGTACTTCCCTATAGCCTTTGGAAGATGGAATTCTAGGCTACCCATTCAGAATTTCCTGGTGTGGATCAGAGTGAGGCCGCAGTTGGGTAGTTATTGTCTGAAATTTTCTGTCTTCTGAGGCTGCTCCTTTCCTGTCCTTTAGTTATAAAAGATAGTTGTTTTTTCTGCTTCCATTGGCATTTCTGCCAATGAGCTTTTCCAGTGTTCAGTCTAGGGTATTTGAGGCAAAAACAAAACAAATCAAAACACAAATTCTGGAAACTCACCATTATGATATTTCTGATACCACGGTCCCTCGCTGGTCTGCCTTCTTCTTTCCACTTTTCAGACTCCTTTGTTTTATATATAATATCTGGAGAGTTCAGTTGTATTTGGAAGGAGGAATAGGGAAAATTATGTGTTCTCCATTTTCCTCCAAATGAAGTAATCTATGTTTTTATTTTTCTATCATCTAAAATAGCAGTCTGGATTCAAGGAGTTAAGTTAGGAATTTTTATTTTATTTATTGTTGCTGTTAATATTTATTGAATCATTTTTTAAAAGGACACTCTTATATACCTAGTGTTGACTAGCTCACTTAAACTTCCCAGATGAAGAAACCAAACAACAGAGAAGTTAACTTACTTGCCCTATGTGACACAGCTGTTAACTTTCAGAAGCAGGATATGAAATTGGAAAATTTGGCTCCAGAGACCTTTTAATTGCTTCTCTGTACTGTTTCTCCCATCATGATATGGATTACAAATGGTCTGGCAAGGAACAGGTGCCTGCATATACTAATGACTATTACTGGAAAAGTAATATCTGTTAAAGAGGAGAAGAAAGAGTTTCTATGAAACCAAAACAAGAAAGGACACCAAGGTTTCATATCTAATTGGTGCCATTACTAGATATCAAACTTCCATATTCTTAATCTTTTACTCAACTATAAAGTAATGTCTTCTACATTCCTTGGAGCACATTTTTCTCCTATAATTTACTGTCTTTTATTGAATTTCCTCTCTAATTTATCAGTGCATTAACTTCTAACAAAAAGTTTTAAAGTGTTATGCATGTATGTCTAATATCACTAAACTGTTTTAGACTAAAAAAGTACTGTATTCTACTCTACTATTTTTTAAGAGTTTTGGCACAATTTACACAACTGCGGAAATGTTCTCTACTTTTTTCAGTTTTGAAAAAGTTGTATATATATACCTATATATATCTCCAATGGTAAATGTATACACACACATACATGTATACATATATTTCTTGTTCTTTAGGTACATATACACATAATATATGAAATATATACAAATTGATATAGATATGGATGTGAAGACATATGTGAACTAAAATAGCTGAAACAGTGTTATCATAGATATAGCTATAGATATATATCTCCAAGGAACTGAATAGAGAAGTTATATTTTTCCTTTATTGCAGATTACATAAAAATATATACAATTATATATAATTGTATATACATATAATTATATATACATATATAATATATATAATTGTATATAATTATATATAATTGTATAATTGTATATACATATAATTTTATATATACATGTATATATGTATATATATTTTTGTGTGATAAAAATATAACAGGGGTAGTTTTCACATTTTCATATACACCTATATGTCTAAAACCAAAAAATAAAACAACTTTTCTTTTCTTTTAGACTTGGTTTAGAAAGGATGAACTGAATGCTTCTAGAAACTTTATGTATGGTAATGAATTTATGAGACATGTCTTGAAAAACACTTTTGCATTTTTCCTCACACCTTACTTGCTTGCTTTTCTTTTTTTTTTTTTTTAAGCTCAAAACACTGTTAGATATAGCCATAGTTTCCTTGATGAACTTTTGTATGAAGAGTAATGATAGGTTTTTCAAATAGTTTGGTGTGTTTGAGAACAAACAAAGAAAATCTAATGGTGTCTTAGATCCTAAGGGCTTGTGTTGCTATTCTACAACAAATCTACCGTAAACACTTCCAGGTTTCATTCAATGGCTCAAACATGTTAGGGACAGAGAAAATTTTCTTCTAACCTGCAACAATTTGTGCAGTATGTTGGCTTTCACTATCATAGAAACGACATGGCTCTCACAGTTCCTAGAGTCATGTCTTGTACCAGCGTCCCAATCTGAAAGGAAGTAAGCAGACAGAAAACATTGAGGTCTAATTTTATTTGTTAAAAAAAATTCCCTAGATGCCCTCAAGTAATTTTCCCTTACATTTGAAATATGCATTTCCTTTTGAGAATATTCAATTCTCTTAGATGAATAAGTCTGTAGTTTATAAACATAGGTAAAACTCTTTAAGGCATTTTCATTACAGATAAGTAAACCAGTAAGTGGAGTTTGTTAGACATAGGCAGAATTCATAGGATATGTTACTTACAAGATAAGTAGTTAATAACTACAGCAGGTGTGTGTTAAACATAGATAGAAAGGGATGGAAGGACCAAGAGATACCTAATCTTGGTGAGGCACCTGCATACTAAATATTTATGATCTACTAAATAGGTGTGTGACTCAATATACAAGCATCTCAAAATATTCAGACACTAAATATTCATGAGGTCTTATTTGTCCATCCACTGGTACAACCCATTCTAGCCCATGATTTCTTTGCTAAAGAAATAAAAATACATCCTATGCTATTCTTCAGGATGTTTGTCAAGTTACCACTTTGGCTCAGTGTCCAGAAGTACTTTTTCCATACCTCTCCAGTGGGGGTGGGCCCAGGACACCTTCTGTCTTTTGGTGTAGCTGCTAGAGTTTCAACTCTGGCTCTCATAGCTACACCATCATCAGAGAAGATTGATGTGTAGACAAAGAGACAAATCATATAAACATTGCAAACGTAGGATTCAGGCAATGTGGTCTTTCCATCACTCTTGTGTTTGGCAACTCTTGTGATTGGAGCATTTTTACTTGGTTTGTAAATCTTTTTGTTCCATGGCTTCCAGAATAGCATGCCTGTAGTATGTGTAGAGGGTACCATTGCATCAAGGTTATTTCCCACATGACAACATAAAATGGACCAGAGATGGGTCCCAGAGTCATTCCAACTGGCAAGGGAGATTGAGAAAGTAAAGATCTGTCAAAGGAAACCCATTTGCTAAAATTGGCTGATATCCAGTCAAGGTTTATTCCTTGCCACTCATCACAGTGTTATGGAGAAAAAACAAACAAACAAACAAACAAAAAACTGGGGTTCTAGTAACAAGAAATCGGAGTGTGAAATGACTGCTGGTAGTCCATTTTATCTCTGTCATAGAATTATCCTCTTCATTTGTAAGTCTGTGCTTCATTTTCTAGTGAACATTTTTTCCATATGGAGTGAAATGAAAACTGAGTAATAATCTCCTGCTTTTGTGGGTAAGGAAATACCAGCATGGAGATATATAAATAACTGAAGTCACACAATGGCTATTACCAAATTAAAACAGACATAATTTTGTTTATTAGAGTTAGCTCTGTTACTCTACATTTTATTTTACTTTTTTTTTTTTCATAGAAAGTAATTTCCTGAAATTTTAACATTTGGGATTGAGAAAATTTCTTAATATATAATACGTTTACCATCTTTGAATGGGGTAGAGACATACCAAACCAGTAGAATAGACACAGACAGGAGCTCCTTGGGTGGCTCAGTCACTTACGTGTCTGACTATTGACTTCAGCTCAGTTTGTCGTCTTGGGGTCGTGAGATGGAGCCCCATGTTGGGTTCTGCACTAGGCATGGAGCCTGGTTCAAAAAAGGAAAAAAAAAAAAAAAGAATAGACGAAGAAATGTTCTATGCTCCAAAGAGTTTATTGTTTATGTAAGTTACAAGCTTTGATAGAAAATATATAAAAGTACATTAGTGTAGGAGACGCCTGATTCATATATAAGGTCTGAAGTTTAAAAAAAGATAAAAATAGCTAACAGCTTTGTTTTAAGAAATGAATATGAGATAATTTACATAAAATACCTAGCACAGCACTTGTCTCATATTTGGGACTAAATGAATGGGTAGATATTATTATCATTATTAATACCATTGTTGGCATTAATGAATTTCAATGTCATAAGAAGAATACAATTTAGAAAGAAATACAGGTTTACTGTGGAATAAGAAATTTTAAAACTTACTAAATGTCATTGAAGGTACATTTATTGGCCACTTAGAAAAATTCACTTTAGCATTCATTTCAAGTAAGCTACCCTGGTGCATTTAATATACTATTAATTTGCAAAGCTGATGAGCAAGAGCAAGTGATTTGGGTAGTAAAATTGTAAAAGAAGTGTGTGGACATTTAGTAATTGTGCTGAGGGATTAAGGCAATTATAGAAAAAATTCAGGCTAAAAGTGCCATTGAAGAGAATTTTTTTAAACATTTATTATTCAGATGACTCATCTAAAATGGATAACTGCTCTGACTGATTATTGCTCAAGACTGTTTAATTTCTTTAAATGACTTAATCACTGGAAAACTTCATGTAGAAGTTTGGATTTCAGGTACTTATTGAAGGAGAAAGAAAAGTTGCTTGGCAGTAGATCTCAGTTTGAAATTAGGAATAAAATGAGAACAATAAAACATGCACCATGAAATTTCTCTCAAGGTTAATGATAATTCAGCTTTAGGAACTATATATTCAGACATGGCTGGCTCTTTGCAAGACTAATGTAAGTGGTTTGTCTTTGGTGCGTCCATTCATTATTTGTTACCTTTTGTTTTACTCTCTGGAAACCCTCCTATCCTCTCTCACCCACCTCCATTTTATCTTACCAGTGACAACTTTGCATTGTAACCTGCTCTGAGAATGTATGCACTAATCAGTATGTTATTCATGAGTATTTGAATTTTAAGTCTAAATTCCAACAGTGGAATGAAAGTCTCTAGTTTTATCAAGTATGTTTTAAGAGAAGGAAGAAAAAAGATTTGGTGTTTTGTTTTTCCAGGAGGAGGAATAAGGGAAAAGAAGGTAGGAGGAACTTCTAGGGCTTTGAAGTTAAATGTCTAGGCAGGGTGAACATATGTCCTAGTTTTCCCAGAAGAGTTCCAGTTTACATCCATTTTTCTGGCATAGTTGTTAATTATGTTCTACTTAACATTAAAAAATGTCAGGGCTTGGAGAATAAATTATATGGCCAACTAATTACAGAAACATATTTATTTATTTTAGCCAAAAATTAAGGGATCATTCACACACACAATTTAAACACACTTTACTTAAATACTTAAAAATGTTACCTAAGTATGTAATGGATATATTTGTAAAACTAAGGTCCCAATAAATACGTAATACTTAACCCAAGCTTGTTTGCAGAAGAAGTTCCTACCCTTACATCTTATTCCCAGATAGCAAGCTTATTTTTAGATGTTCCTTACTCATGATATCTTGCTTTCCCCCAACATCTTATTCCCAGATAATAAGACTTCTATAAGAATAGTTCTTTTGATTTTCCATTCTGCAAAAAATCAGTGAATTACCCAACTCATAGGGGTTTTCCAATGATGCATTTTAATATATAAGCTTAATTTTATTAATTATTGTTACTTATTAATATTGATATAATATGATATTATATATGCAATATAGAGATATATAGATATATAAGATAAAATTTACAGCTACAATAACAAAAATGACCAAATTTCAGAGTTTTACCTTAATAGAGGTTTGTTTTTCATCCAGTGAAATTCCAAAACAGTTTAAGACCCTCTAAGACAGTTCTTTATAAGTTGCAATTCAAGAATTTGTTTGTCTATCTGGGGCCTCCATGATCTCAGCTCAAGCAGTCCAGAATTGCTTCGGAAAAGGAACACAGGGCCTGGTACCTGGTGAAGTCTTTTCATTGCTTCAGCCTAGAATTTACACTTGTCACTTGCACTCATGATCCATTGGTTTGAACTAGTAACAATTCTCACCATCAAGTATCCCTTTTCTACCTTATCACCATGAAAGAACACACTCATCCCCTCCCCATGACAGAAAAGTCTAAGTTCTATCCCATCACAGCAACCAGCTCAGAAGTCTAGAAAATCTGGTCATATACGATGGTATCTACATCAAGTAGTAAGTGATGAGATTAGGATGGAAAATTGCAATGAACACTTTCACTCAGAAAGAAGGAAAGAAAACCTCCACAGTCATAAATCCACAATACCTTTTAAATCCCACTGGAAAAACATTATATAAGTCTCTGATCTAGGGATGAGGTAGGTACTTTGATTAACCCCTGATTCTGGTTTCTAAGAGATAACCCCTTGCCCACTGTTCTCTATGACCCTTAGGCCCAGGCTCTGGCAGGTTCTTTCTTTTCTATTATCTCTCTTCATAACACCTGTGATGAGTTTTCAGAAATAAACCTTTCTCGGGGCTATCCAGCTTTCTATACTTGTTTCATATTGGTCTAGATTTTTTGATATAGTGGAGTTAACCTGCTAGAAGATAACAGATAGGGTAGAATAATGGGAAAAGTGTTTTCTGTAGAATTGTTTTCATTATCAAGCCATTTGAGCAATAGGTCTAAAGCCATACTTCTGAAGTTACTTTCCAGTTAAAAGTTGACATCCCCATGCCTGTTTGTGGGTCTCCTATATATTTTATTTTTTACTTAGTTCCCAACTGAGAATGAGAAAATATTAATTTTTATTTCCTAAAATCTCAACATTAGTTACTTATGTTGTATTTTAAAGATATTAAAATTTACTTATGCATCTAATAAAGACGGTTTTGTAAATCAATCTTCTCATGGTTAAACTACTTTGAAGTGTGTCTACCTTAATGGAAATCTTTTGACAGGTAGGAATTTCTGAATGTTACAGTACATTAGGCTCATTATTTTCATTATTCACAAGGAGTATTAGAAAAGTAAAAATAATTTATGCATGTTAAAATAATTATTTTGTGCATTTCTGACCAATTACTATTATTAAATATAAAATAATTTTGATGAAAAAATGTATACACATTTAACATTTAAATGTGAGAAAATAACGTTTAAGCAAAATTTAAATAAAGGAACATATAAGTGCTACACAGTATCCTTTTTATGAATTTTACTGATCTTGATCTTGAACTTCAGTTAATTTTTAATCAACATTTTCCAAGACTGTTTCTAGAGACTGTATGGGATTAATATCTCGCTTAGCTAATGCTATCATTTTCAACCTTTAAAGACTATTTCTGCTGCAAACTCTCTTTTGGCTATACCGTTCTGCTAATTTCATGACTCTTAATAATTATAATCAGTCTCTCCTTTTCTCAGTTATATCATAAATGAGAAATATCTTTTTTTTTAAATATGTATATTTTTCTTCCTTCAAGGAAAGACTGAATCTCAGGCATTTAAATTTGTGTAGTTACCTATCTCATTCAGTGAATTCTGCTTTTATTATTTATTTATTTATTTTAAAGATTTTATTTATTTATTTGACAGAGAGAGACAGAGCGAGAGAGGGAACACAAGCAGGGGAAGTGGGAGAGGGAGAAGCAGGCTCCTTGCTGAGGAGGGAGGCATGCGCAGCTGGATCCCCGACCTGGATCATGACCTGAGCAGAAGATAGCAACTCAATGGCTGAGCAACCCAGGTGCCCCTGAATTCTGCTTTTAAACATACTTTTCCATGAATGTTTCAATAGCATTGTAAATACTATCTAATAAAGGTATCATATAAGAATTTATAAACAAAATTCTTTCTCAATCTCAGTCCAAGTTTTCAGTCTATTTTAATGTTTACTAAGGAACTTGGAGATACAGTTCTCTGAGTTTTTCCTTTGAAATATTTTAAGAACCTGGTGGGTAGGAAGAATATTAACAGCTATTTAAACAGTGTGTTAATAGTTGATACTAAGAGATTTTTGATAGTTCAGTAATAGTAATGACTTGCATTCATTCAGTGTCTTTTCTAAGAGTGATTACTGGGCTGAGACCTTAAGATAGATTATAAAATTTAATCATAACTGCTCAAGGAATTAGACAATATACTTCTACTTTATGCTAAAGAATCTAACTCTTAAGATTGTGTAATTTGGCAAAGGGAATACAGCCAGAAGGCAGAGACAGGATTCTATTACAATTCTAACTTCAAAACTATTCATAAAAATTTGTGTTGTGTAGACCCATTGGACCAAGCACAGTGCTCAGTGCATGCTGAGTGCCTAGTAAATGGAGTTTGGCTTTACTAGAACAGAACAAGTCTAATATACCCAGAAGTCTGCTGTTCAACTTAGGGTTTAGCAATATGTCGACTAATTTGTCATCTAAATTATATTAAAAATCAATGACATGTTTGCTAAAGTCTGGAATGAAAAGAACCATGTAAATGGGAGCTAATATTCATCTGTGTTCTCTAATGCCCCTTCTGTAACAGTCAAGGGAATAATTGATTTTACAGTGTTACTGTTCTAAAGTTTTCCTCTGCCTATAGACAGGCATCAACAGATGATTGTCTGCAGGTATTTGCCTGGGGGAAGCTTTTGAATGTCAATGCAAATCAGGGTAGTTTCCTCAACTGTAGAAAATTACTGACAGGAACTTTGCAGGCGTAGGAATATTTTAAGATAGTAGAACTGCATGGTGTGTCAAGAAGTTGGTATTACCAAATAACTGATTTCTGACCTTGATATCGGTTGTTTTCTAATTTCTCTATGGTACACTTTATTTTAAAGCATATTACTAAGGAAGTGAAAATATCGATGATTGTGGATAATGTTTAAAACATACTTAATGATTTTTAAGAACATAACTTTCAAGTTGCTTGTATTATATTTTTTTGACCAATGTGAATAGACAAAAGTTGAAATAATACTCATAATAATAATTATAGCTAAACATTGTGTTAAGTGCTTAAATGCTAAATTTAAACAACCTTTTTGTAAGATTACATTTTATAAGTACATTTTGATCCTTAAATAATCCCAGAAATGGAATCCTAAACTGGCATTATCATTTACATATTTTATCAGTTACTTTTTGTTCTTCAAAAGAAATGATATAAGTTTCTAATGACTTGGGACCCAGCCACCTGTCATTCTAAAGAATGTTTTCCTCTTCACAAGTAACATGACGTGTTAATTAACTGGTAAAATTTGGGGTAGGAGGTTGAGAAATAAAAATGATAATGTGTTATAGTGAAAAAAGCAGAACACTTTCTTATTTAGATGCATCTATTTTACTATTCCCAGTGGGACAGAAATTGTTGAAATTGTTATGCTAAGAAAAAACAATGTCACCTTTTAAAATGCAATCTGGATGCGCATCTATGAAACACAGTCAGTCACACCAAAAATAGACTTTCTTATTCTCAAGGAAAATCAATACTGGTTCCAAAAGTGTGTGTGTGTGTGTGTGTGTGTGTGTGTGTGTGTGTGTATGTATGTGTTTCACCAACTGTGGTAGAAATATTTAGATATTAGATTTAAATCTAAAATTTTCGGTTTAAGATGCTGTTTTATTAGCTCTCAGACTTAGCCTCTTCATGCTAAATAGTTATCAAGACATAGAAAGTATAAAACTCAAAACATTGGAAACTAAGACTGTCTGACAACTCATTGCCAGAACATGAAAAATATTTTGGCTAATAATACTGCACATGTTTGAAAGTAGTCCTGAGACATAGACAAAGAGAGATATTAGACATACCATCCATTTTCCTGGAGTCATAGAAGGATGCACACAGAATGACCAAAGTCTCAGGCGTTGAGATATTACAAAGGAAGAGTAGATCTTCCAGGATGAGTGGGAATGATGCAGTGGGTCCCAGGATGTATACATTTCATAGAAAAGGATGCTTTGATGAAAGTGGAGTCTTTTATAGGAGAAACCTATTTTCTAGGAAATGTAGGGTTTTTTCTTTATCATTTTTCAAATTATCACAGAAACATGCTGGTATTAGAGCAGAGAAAACTCACACTATTTAACTTTGGTTAATGCTGGGACTTATGTCAAGAGGTGTTTGTACCAGTCAGCTTTCTAGATATGGGTAAGGAAGAGGATTCAACCAGCAACCCTATGACAGTAAATACCAAATGGGCTGTCTCTATCTCATTTTGGTTGGCAAAGTTCATGCCTGTATGTGTATGTGTGTGTGTGTGTGTGTGTGTGTGTGTATCTCTTCATACAAGAAATATTAACAATAAAAATCAATATAGGGTATATGTAAAAAGTTCTTCAGAGTAAAGGAAAGACAATTTCATACTAAAACTCCAAGGAAAAATATACCTTTAAGGTGGTATAATAAATAGACAAGAATCTTAGAACAGTTATTTAGAATCCTTAAAAGACCTGTTCCCTATAAACAGAAATAGATTGTTACCAGAGAGTAAAGGACTGACAATGAATGTGAGTTTATTGAGAGTTACACTGTGAATAATCTAAAACATAAATCAATAATAAAAATTTCAAATGGGGAGAGTGAAAAATTAATCTATTGGATCATCATATCATTTTAAAAGACAAATTTGAAAAAGAACTGTATAATGTAGAAGAGGAAAAAAAAAACAAGATTAAAAATATGAGAGATAAGTTGATAAGTATGGGAGACAAAGCCTAGTGATCCAGTGTAAGAGCTCCAGGAGCTCAAAGAAAAAGAATCAATACCCATTAGAAGTAAGTAAAGAAAATTTTCTGGAAAACAAACAATAACATCGATCTACTATCTGAATGGTTTTATTGTGAAACAGGTATAATCAATCAATAGATTCTCACCCTAGCCCAATCATGTACAAATTTTTAATTATAAGCATAAATCCTACATTCAACTAAAAATAAAACAAAGTAATATATTTATGAAAGGACTAAATTTAATATTGGCTTAAAATCTTCTCTAAAACACTTCATGATTATACATATATATAATATATATGTATATATATTATGTTATATGTTATATATGTATATAAACACTTCATGATCATACATACAATCATAAAGTGTTTTAGAGAAGATTTTATAAATATATATATAATCATGGAGTGTTTATATACATATATAACATATAACATAATATATATACATATGTATACACAAACATAGATGTATGCTATTTGAAAATTTTATATTCATGCATTTTGTTTAATATATAATGACCACATATTGATTTTCTCAGAAATACAAGGTGTCAGAACCGTATCATGTGATTTCCAAATCTTGAAAAAAAGATACTTGAATCCATATTTGTGTTCTGTACAAGAAAAATTAACATTAAAAACTCAAAATTTGGGAAACTGCTTTACAAGGGACAAGCATGGAATACTGATACTAGTAAGCTTTTGTAAATCACAAAAATATATAAATAAATAGATAAAATTGTAAGTTTGATTATAAAACAATATAGTATTGAAATATTGCATATTTCAGAAATAGTTATATTTGTTAAAGTTAATAATGTTAAAATTATATTTATTGTGTTTATACCTTTTTTACCACTTTCTCCCTATTTCCTCTACCCCTCAGCCTCTGATAACCAATTTTCTACTTTGTTCTCTGAGTTCGACTTTTTTTTTTTAATTCCCCATGTAAGTAATACCATGCAGTATTTTTCTCTGTCTGGTTTCTCTCACTTAGCATAATGCCCTCCAGGGTATTTCTACAGACATATATATTTCTATATACAGTATATATTCTATATGTTAATATAAATACATATATATTTTATAATGCAAAGCTGACTTATTTGTATGCATAACAATGGGGATTAGGATACTATATAAAAAGGAAAGTAGCCTTCTGGCAAATGGAGATCAAAGCTCTTTAAGTAACTTAAATGAGGGTCAACTACAATGGGAAGATTCTGTGTCTCCAGAAGTTATCTCTCCTCACCTGACACTTCAGCAGGCCTTTCAAACGGACCTTCCTGCTATTCCTTCTGCTGATTCCTTTTGATAGCCAAGATGGTATTCCAGAGAGTCTATTTTCTTCATCTGTTGAATCTGTTGATTTGGCAACTCACCTATGAAATCTAAGAGGTCAGTATCAATCCAGTCTTTAGGTCTTGCAAGACCTTGCTTAACAGGGTCTCCACCTGCAGAGCAGACTTTAGAGCTTGTATGTCATTTACCAGTTACAAAATTTCAACTATCAGATGAATAAGGTCTAAGAATCTCACCTGTATATCATGGTGGCTAGAGTTGGTAATGCTGTATTGTATAATTGAAATTTACTAAGACAGTAGAACTTAAATGTTCTCACCAAAAAAAAAAAAAAAAAAAAAAGTAAGGTGATGGACATGTTAATTAACTATATCCTATCATTTTATATATATATATATCTCAGATCGTTACAATATACATTTTAAATATCTTATAATTTTATATCAATTATACCTCAGTAAAGCTGAAAAATTAAATTAAACTTGAATATAAAAATAGAAGAATAATTTCCAAATGAACAAAAAAATAATATAGTCCAGTCTTGGACAACGCAGGGTCATAGACAGAATCTTGCTAAATTACTTATCTTGGAGGTGAGGACATGTTTGTGAAGAAGTTAGATTATAATAACATTATAAATCATCATATGAATTAATGCATGCAAATAAATCTTAAAATCTCAATGATGCAATTAGTATCCTGGGTGGGAGGAAATACTGATTCCAGAGCAAGACCTACTTTGATTAGGCAAACAATCATGGAATAATTGAGAGGAAAAAGTCAATGAGTAAACTACTAAAGTATCTGAGGGCCAGTTGTTTTAAACATTTCAGTAAAAACAAAAACAACAACAACAACAACAACAACAAAACAAAAACAACAACAACAAAAAGTAAACAAATTTTTGAATGGCAAAGAAAATGAGGGAAAACTACCACACTCCTTTCTGTGAGGCATAATGATGATGTCATCACTTGATAAAGAATGCAACCACAAAGAAAAGTAAAGCTCAAACTTTCTCCTGGGGGTGCTTGGGTGGCTCAGTGGGTTAAAGCCTCTGCCTTCAGCTGAGGTTACGATCCCAGGGTCCTGGGATTGAGCCCCTCATTAGGCTCTCTGCTCCCCAGGGTGCCTGCTTCCCTTCCTCTCTCTGTCTGCCTCTCTGTCTACTCGTGATCTCTGTCTGTCAATAAATAAAATCTTAAAAAACCAAACAAACAAAAAGCAAAACAAACAAACAAAAAAACTTTCTCCTGTAGGCAATGTCTAAGATGGTCTTCAATGGTTATCATCTCCTGGTGTTTATGTCTTTTCTTAGTTTCTCTTCTTGATGGTGGGTTACATTAGTGTGGCTCATTTCTAAAGGAAAATATATAGCAGAAGAAATAGAATGTGATTTCTGAGATTATAAAAGTTGTAAAGTCATGAAAGCATTATGATTTCTGTCTTGGACCCTTTCTCTCTCTCCCTTTCTTTCTCAGGAAAGTATGCAAGCCTATAGAGAGGCCCAAGTGCTAAGAAACTGATAGCTTCAACCTCCAGTCTGCAGGGTCCTGAGCCCTGCTAACAACCACATGAGAGAGCTTGGAGATGAGGTCTCCTCCAGTTGAATCTTGAGATGTGTGCAGCTAGTACTGACACCCTGACTGCAGTTTCCTGAGGAATGCAGAGCCAGAAGCAACCAGCTAAACTGCTCCTGACCCACAAAAATGGTGGGTCAACAACAAGGAAACAAACGAAGAGAAACAAGCAAATAAAATATTAAACAAAATATTTGTGTATAGATATGTATGTATATTCGTGTACTTTATTACACAGAGCTACAATGCAAAAGAAAAAAAGGCAAAAAATTGAGTAGAGGAATACTCAAAAATATATGTAATTATTAGTCTTCTTAGAGTATGAGAATGAAGCCATAAAAATCAAGCAGAAAGATATAAAAAACAAGTATTAATTAAATCAATGACTGATATTCAGTATATTATATATACTTACATACCCTGTATGTGTGTCTATAAGAATGGAATATTGGAAAATAAAGTTGAAGCAAAATTCCAGAAATAACCAAAAGATAAAGGAAGGAATAATAGGAGATAAAGGATAAAATAAGCAATAACTATAAAAGATCAGCCCAGAAGACTCAATTTCTGAATGAATAAGTTGCAACAAAGGAAAACTAAGGAAATAGAAGAGAGAAAATTATCAAAGAAATATTTCAGCGATCACCAGAATTGAAGGAAATATATTACTAGATTAAAATAAGAAGAACAATAATAACAACAACAACCACAACAACAACACTGAAGACTCAGTAAAATAAATTCAGAACCACAGTAAGACATGTTATTTTGAAAATTCAGAGATCTTGTTAACTTAAGAACACATAGAGTAGAAAAATAAGTGATAGAACTAAAATGTTCTTTAGACCTTTCAACAATAGCCCTGGACACTAGAAGACAATGGGTAATCCCTTTAAAATTTGAGGAAATAAGTGTGATTTTAACCTAAAGATATGGAGTTAGCTGTACTATAAGTTAGGTATGAAAGTAGCATAAAAACATTTTCAAATGCAAAACTTCCAGAACAATTTCTTCTCATGCCCCACCCTTAGGCTGTTACAGTGGTCAAAAACTTTATTCTATACAGATCCAGATAATAAATATTTCAAATTTTGTATGGCCGATCAAGTCTGTGTTGCCATCACTGAATCTGCCCTTGGAATGTGAAACAATCTATAGACAATATGTAAATGAATGAGTGAGACTATTTCCAATTAGCTTTATTTATGAACACTGAAATTTGAATTTCATAAACTGTTACATGTATGCCATGAAATATTATTCTTTTTCCCTCAAACATTTAAAAATGTAACAATTATTTTAGCTTCTGAATTGTATAAAAATAGATGGATAATCAGATTTGTCCAGAAGGCCCACAGGTTGCTGACTCCTGTATCCTGGAAGGTAAGCCTCCCACAGAAGGTTAACTAAGAAAGAGGAAGTTATAAAACCAAGGATATAGAGGATCCAATGAAGGAAAAGATTGAAGTTGAATCCCTGGGATGAAGGTGCAAATAGATCCTAGGAAGACAATGAGGGAGCTACATCAAATCACAAGACCCACCAGCCATCTAGGTTATAACAGGAGGAGAGAGAGCTCTAGAGAGATTTCAACAAGGAAGACAGTCTGAAACCAAACAAAATAAAACAAAAATGATAGATTTCCCAGTGTGTTCACTGCATTGAGAAGAACTTTGAAGGTTTATTGGAGCCTTGGAGAAAAGGAATCATGATAGTTATAGATGAAAGTAGAACAGATTAAAGAGATGATGGTTCATAGGTTAAAACACATGAACAAAAACAGAGAAGTCAGTCAAGAAAAACATTTAGAGATTATAACTAAGTTGCATAGACCTGAAAAGTAGTTCCTTAGTTATAACAAAATCACAGGTTATTGATTTAGTAAAAACCATGACTGCATTGGAGAAACTGTTAGAAGTAAGTGTAAGGTTGGGAATGGGAGGAGGAGGTTAATTAGCTGAAACTGAAAAGTCAGGAAATAGTACTAGAAGCATATTATTTAGAAATATGGACATGATCACCCAAAGAAATAGGTAATAGTAGTAAGTTCCTATTTCTGAGGTATAAAAGCTAAGGAAGGCTGGACACAACCACCATTTTTACTTATATGTCATGTAAATTTATTTGAAATAGTGTTTTTAGATCAATGCATTTTAATACTCTCCCCCAAATAAATAGAATTTATTTATTTATTTATATATTATAGAACACAATTTGTGTTCTATAAATGGCAGTAACCTTGATGATATATAATAAAAATACTATTTTTGATGATATATAATAAAAATATTATTGATACAATAATTCCATTATTTTTCTTAACAATTAAAAATATGAAATGCATTAAAGTAACTTCAAGAAAGGATTGGAGAGAATCGAAAGGAGACAAAACTTGAAGGAATCTTACATTACAAAAAAAAAAAAATATTTTTTGAACAGGCTGTTCCCTCTGCCTAGAACGCCTTGCCCCCAGATATTTGACTGACTTGTGCCTTTCCCAGCTTCACGCAGCACCTCCCTCCCCCCACCCCCACCCCCCGCTAAAATAGCACTTCCTCATTGAGGTCTCTCTTGATCACCCAATACAAACATACTCCCTGTCAGACATACCCTGTATTGTTTATTTCCGCAGGTTTTATAAATGTCTGATATAGTATGTTTTAATCTTTGTTCTTGTTTTTTTCATTGTCTCTCTGTTCTCTTTAGAATGTAAAATGCTTGATGGCAGGGATGTTAATCTGTTTCGCCACTCCTGTTTTCCCAAATTTAGAACTTAATAGTGTAGGAATTTCAAATTTTTCAAATTAATTTATAGATGTAACAAAATATATATCACTTCTCCACAGGGGTTTTTGTTGGAACTTGTCAAACAAAATACATCTCAACTTCAGAGTAATCAGTAATTACTGTAGTAGAGGGAGAAGGGAACTGTCAAGTCTATGGTGGTTAGTACTGTTAAATCAGGGAAAACAAAGATACTTTGAAAAATAATAAAATAGGATTTACCAACAAAAGGTTAAAATATAGTGCAAAATAGAGTAATTTGAAAATCAGTTTGCATAAAAATCCACTGATAGGTTAAGGTAATGGAATATGCAGTCTTAAAAACAATTGCATAAATATTAGCAAACTGACAGGTGTCATAAAAAGGTGCAGGAAGTAATTTTTGGTAGTTACAACATATACGCACCCCCCAATTCCAGAGGCTTAAGTAAGTTAAATAACAATTTTTATAAAAAATAACACAGTATTAAATAGAGGGGAATAGCCCATGCACACATAAATATATAGAGTAATGTTTTATCTGGTCTTTTAAATCTGATACATCGGAAGTCATCAAAATAAAACTGATAATCGATTAATAAAAATACTTTTGAACTTATATATTTTTTAAAAGCTTGAAGAACTCTTCCACATACAAAGTATAATGACATTCAAATTTTAAAAAGAGAGCAGAGGACTAAAACAAAACAAAACAAAAAAAAAAGTTTAGTTTTACCAGTAATTTTTAAAATGCAATTAAAAAAAAAACCAATAGGATAATATATGCCCCCATTCTCATTGGCTAAGCCTAAAATTAGTAATCAATACAGTTAGGGATTCTCATATACTTGTGGTGAAACGAAAGTTGTTTCAAGCTTTTTGGAAGGAAATTTGGTTCTCTGATCAGTATTTTTATTTTTAAGAGTAGATCCTAAGGAAATAATCAAGAATCAGACTATGTTTGATGTTTTAGAAAGTTTCTCAAAGGATTTTTAAAATTAAGACTGAAAAATAATAGAAACAACCTAACATTCAACAATAGAGGAAGAATTTTATAAATTAAATAATGTAATTCAGTTAAGGTTAAATAAATAATGGTGTATTAATGTGATAACATTTTGTAGCTATTAAAAATCGTGTTCAAAGCATGCCTAAATACATGGAAGAGTCCTCATGATATATTGAATACCAAATAAATGATATTAATATTGTTTTTAGAGTGATCCCAATTGCTTTCCCCCATTTATAATGTACCCTATCTACCAATCTATCAATTATCTACTTCATCTTTGTATACATCACCTATCATCTAATTTTAATCTGTTTGTACTGTATTGAACGTAAGGCAAAGTGTAAAAATAAACTCTCTTTTACACACACACACACGTGCTCACACACGCATTCTTTTTTAAAAGTGATTATATCTGGTTATAAGACTGTTGGTGACTTTTAATTCTTCTATGCACTCTTCTGCATTTTCCATTTTGTACAATGAAGATAAAACATTTTATCATTCAATAAAATAATTGAATAAAAGTACCTATAAACTTTTCCTGAGACCTACTGAAATATGATCACCAAACTCTCATAGCTTCAATTATGGCAGTTTCATGACTGCCTTAAAAGAAGGAAGTCAGAAAATAGAATGTGGCAGCTTAGGGTTGGATGTCACAGCTTTCCTTTGCTGAAAAAGCTCTTCTTTCATAGCTATTCACTGTTTATAAATGACAGCACAAAAGAATAATTGGGAAGAGTTGCCTGATACAAAGAAAAAGGGAAAGGTCTGTGGAAGTCTTCTGCCAGAGTTATTTTTGGAGATCTTTAGTGAGCAGAACGGCCCTTCAGTAAGACTTGAGCTACCAAATGCATTGGTGGTTTTATCAATTTTCTCAGAAAGGCTACAATAACTACCACCCACCCAGCCACCACACCAAAACACACATAAGATTATAAGGTTTTATTCTTTGGCTGTGCAACAATCTTCATTCGAAAGTGCCACAGTTAAGCTCTGTCCTTGAAGGGAAAGAGAACTGTAAGCAGAATTTTTGAAGGAAAAGTGCTTTCTGTGACCTAGAGGTGCTGAATTTCGACAGTATCGTCCGGAGAATCATGTCAAGTCTTTGTCTGCTCTTCTCCATTCTGAAAAACCTGTCTACTCTCTTCCTCTTTGTCACCTCTTGTGATATGATATACTTACGGTGGCTATTATTACAAGGTGTCCACAGATAAAAGTGAACATAAAGACTTGTGAAACAAACCTACGTCAGAGTAAGAGAACTCTTCAGAGAGTATTTACTGTCTGCAGGTGTTGTTTTTTACATCTTTAATTGATTAATTAATTTCATCTTTACAACAGCCCTGTGCTACACTGCTAACATCCCTTTTGGTCTTAGATTAAGGTCCAAGGCACAGAGAAGGAAGCTCTTACCCAAGTTTACACAGCTAGAAAATAAATGATGAGCTAATATACAGACCAGGGATTCTGGCTCTTAAGCCTCATAGTGAATTTCCTGACATTTTTGCAACGATCTATTGAGTCCCTGTGTTGGGTGTAGGTTTTCTTGCAAGAGCATGTGAATTCCTACTGTGAATCAGTTTTGGGGATGGTTTTTCCTAAGGCCAAAAAAGTAACTTGAGACCGGAAGAGAGTAGCTATTTCTTTCCTCTCTTTATATTCTGAAGCATGTGAAGTTTTAGAGCATTTTTTTTTTTTTTTTTTTTTTCCCTTTTGGCAATGGTGTTTGCTGTTGCATAATGGCAGTGCCTTTATTCAGTTGTCAGGAAAAACAGTGATTCTCAGTAAGGTAACATCGGCTCCACTTTGAACTGGATCTGAGTCCTAGACCCATTGGCAAGAAGTCAGGGAAGGTCTTTCTGACATTTTGGGTGTAAGGAAATTACAAGAGATCTGGGAAAACGATAGATTTCTGGACATGCTGTTCATGTTTTCTCCTCATTCCCAATTCTCCCTGCACCTGCTCACAGTTGTTCTGCCTTTGGGAAAATGACTATGCGTAAATCCTAAGAGTTATTCCCTCTGACTTATTCTTTTTATGATTCTGAGCCTTTTGGTCTGCATTTTCATAGACAGGGCTCAGCGCTGAAGGTTTATCCAACTCTTTGGTGGGATAGAAACCACCCAGGCCCGAGTCAATCAGCAGAAAACTGCATTGCTGTTCAAGAAAGCAGTCTACTGGGGGACAGCCGGGGTTGCGGCCAGCAGTGGTTATTTTATTCAGGTCCAACAGCATATGCTGACTTCCATGTGACAGATGGCACTATGGCTGCTGTGGATGCAGCTTAAACAGTGGACTTTCCAGAGGCCGGCATTTACAAAATTTGGCGCAGGTGAACACATGAGAATTTCTGCTTTCCTGGAACATCAAGGCAAACTGTTTAATGGGCCAATGTAAACATCCTCAGGAGTACTTCAGAAAGTGTGAGAGCAGACATCTAGTGATGAAGTGGATTTCTTCCTCATCAGTCATCATGATTTGCATATCTTTCTGTTGTAAATGAGATCTTATTATAAGACCACAGGTTAGAGACATCTCTCTGAGTTGACAATGACAGTCAATCTAGAATTGTTGTGCATGAGGACATCCTAACTGCAAAGTCATCATATGTATCTTTATAACTCCTACTGCCCTCAGGGGTCTGACTCCCATTTTTTTCCTGCCATAAATTATGATATTTCTCTCCTTAAGAGCTATTGATTGATGAGTTTTACTTGCTGATTTCCACCGCTAAAATTACTTTTCTAATTTCCTCTGGTGGGGACTAATTCTAAGGGTAGAAGTGATGAGAGAAATGCCACCAAATAGGCTTCTAATGGAGAGGGGACAATAGGGAAGAGTCTCCACAGTCTGGCTATACCCCTGATCCACTCAGATCTGCCCGAGTGTAAAATAATCTTGAATGAAGTTAAGTTGGCTTGAGATTTACAGGTATTTTTTTAATTTTTTAGATCTATATAAAAATTGCATGCTCTGCCCATCTGTATTCTCTCTTGCTGATCTTTATACAATGGAATTCTACAAATAACACTGGATAGTGGGTGGCAAGTAAAGCTATAGCTTTAGCACTGTACTTATTTGCTTTTTTTTAAATCTGCTTTTTGGAACTATTCTAACTCCCGCAAGGGCTGTAAGCAAAAATATCCAAGAGAAAGGAATTTTTCCCCTCCTCCTTCTCTTTTTACTTTGTAAAGAAATGAGCGTTTCTGGTGTATTGCCTTGTTATTTGCAAAGCACATGGATTTTAACCCTTGAAAAAGTTTTAAGGCAAGAATTACAATAAATACTCACCTTGCCCAAAATCACACAATAGGTGTCTCTATATGAGACACAACTGAAACTTGGACATTCTGACTCTAAATTTAGAAGGTTTTGTTTGTTCTGTTTTTTTGGTTTATGTATAGAAATATTCTGAAATATAAATAAATTATAAATAAAAAATTCAAATACTATTAAAGTATTTAAAGTAAAAATGAAAAGCTATTTTTCTTCCTCCTAAATCCATGACTCATAACAGTAAGATGTTTATACTTCCAGAAACTTTCAATGGATATATAAAGTGTATAAAAATACACTTGGATTTATAATGGATATACAAAGTGTATAAAAATACTCACATGCATACGAATATTCTCATATAGTTTTTTTTTTTCAAATTTTGTATGTACTAAATACATTGGTTTGAAATTTGCTTTTCTCACTTAATATCCCAAGACTTTCAGGTTGTAGGTATGAGGCCGACTGTTTTTGATAGTTACATGGTTTTTATGAAAATAGTAGAGCTGACCTTGGAACAACATGTTTGAACAACATAGGGACCATTTCTAGATGGACTTTTAAAAACCCAGTGCAGTGTTGTGTTTTTCTTCCTTACAGTTTTTCTTAATAAAACTTTTCCTTCTTTAATTCACTTTATTATAATACTTTATATGAAGTAACATGTATTAATATAAAAATATGTGTTAACCGACCATTTTCTCTTATCAGTGTCATATAGTCAATAGTAGGCTATCAGTAATTAAGTTTTGGGGAGTCAAAAGTTATCTTTGAATTTTCAGCTATGCAGAGAAAAGGTTGATGCCCCTAACCTCCACGTTATTCAAGGGTCAATTGTATGTATATATGCACATACAACCTTCTATGTTACTTATAATACATACGTATGTGGTAAATACATGTGTAGGTCAAAGAATAATAAAAAAGATTATTATGAAACACCATAAAGTACAGGATTCCTAAATGAGACCTACAGGTTGGAAATCAAATTTTGCTAATAATTTATAAGGGCGCTTGTAATGGTAAGATACAGATAAATTATAGAGAGGTCTGAGACGGTCAACACATTTCTTCAGATTCTTTCTCATTATATTAAAACACACTCTAGGGGCACCTGGGTGGCTCAGAGGGTTGAGCCTCTGCCTTTGGCTATGGTCATGATCCCAGGGTCCTGGGATCCAGCCCCGCATCAGGCTCCCTGCTCAGGTGAGAGTCTGCTTCCCCCTCTGCTGCTCTCCTCTGCTTACACACTCTCCTGCTCGCAAATGAGTAAATAAAATCTTAAAAACAAACAAACAAAAAAAAAACAAGAAAACATGGCTTTCAGTTTCTCATTTTAAATAGTTGTGCTCCACAAATGCCTGGTTATTTTAACTTGTGAGATTTGACCAACGTGTTGGATGCTTATTTACTACTCAATCAGATAATGGCCTAAGCTGTGCCAAGTCCAGTGACCTCAGAGTGTATCATGGTGCTTTGTATTTCTGTCTATTGGCTTAAGTCAAACTTACATTTGGGGGCGCCTGGGTGGCTCAGTGGGTTAAAGTCTCTGCCTTTGGCTCAGCTCATGATCTCAGGGTCCTGGGATCGAGCCCCACATCGGGCTCTCTGCTTGGCAGGGAGCCTGCTTCCTCCTCTCTCTCTGCCTGCCTCTCTGCCTACTTGTGGTCTCTATCTGTCAAATAAATAAAATAAAATCTTTAAAACAAAACAAAACAAAACTTACATTTGCCTGCACCTTCTGCTTTCTGTGGTTCTGGATTAGAGTTGGCCAAAAGGGGAATTTATGCAAGATTTGCAAGTTGGGAGTGAAGCAGCAACCATTGCTTTCTGAACTTCCTTGTGGACAGATGTGAGGGGAGCTTGCCTTCACTCTGCACAGTTCAACGCTCAGATCTTCTTTCAACATGTTGGACTTGCTGAGCAACAGTAGCTCTAAGTCTGTCGCTGGACACTTGGATGAGGACCCTCAGTGACAGCAGCCCCCAATCTATTTCTGAACCATGTTCCTCCTTTGTAGCCCCCTCCAGTGTGATGGAGTCAGTGACTTTGATTCTCCAGTTCTTCCTTTCAGATCTTCACTTCCCAGTTCCTCCAAAAACCGTTCTAAGTAGCATTTCTAAAATAATTCCCTGTTCTTTTGTGCCATAAGTAGTTCTGGCCTTTCCTCCTAGAACCCTGACTGATTCAAGTTTGGGCTGCAAAAGCTATAGCACCAACAACAGGAAACCACAGTTAATCATTTCTTAGCAATTCCTCAGATCAAGAGGTTATTCCTAGCTAAGCAAAGAAATGCTGAACAAAGAAGAAGCACTCCATCCTTTTGTTTACCAGCCCTGGAGGTGTGTATAAGAGAGAGGTGGGGCAGGCCACGTCCAAGGCATGTTAGACCCCCAACACTCACTTTTCCCACCTCCCTATCCACCTGCAGTTTTGTGTTGCTCCGGTTTTACTCCAGAGAAAACGTGCTTTAGAGATCTGAGTCACTGTGAGGGTGGATTCTGGCACTGTTAGTCCCACACAGAGAGGGAAGAAGCAGAAGCAAAATTCCAACAACCCCGGCCTTATTTTTATTTCTCACAATGGGGCAGAGCTGCCTTCTGCTCAAATACCTCCTCCCCTGTGCACACACCTGCTTCAAGCAGCCTCCTTGAGGTTTCTCTTAGTTCTCCCCATGTCAGAGTGTTTTTCTCTAATTGTCTTCAGGGGCAGAGCTTTTGAAATGTAGCCAGCACTGGAGCTTTCCTGTAACCGGTTTCCATATTTTCTGTTTTGTTTGTTTGTTTATTTTGTTTTGTTTTGCTTTTCCTCTTTGTGAATGTATCCATTTTAGAAACATTTGAAGTAAATAAATGTATTTAAACTGATATGTTGAATTGCAAACCTCTTTGGCTTTGGTTACACTTTGTCTTAGATAGCTCTACCTGACATCACAAAATATCATCGACAAAATATCATAGACATGGCTTTGACATAGAAATTTATTTCCACACATTTCTGGAGTCTGGAAGTCCAGGATCTGGATGCCTGTAGGTTTAGGTTTTAGTAGGAGCCCTCTTCCAGGCCTGCAGGTGACTGCCCCCTCATTGTGTCCTCAAGTGGCAGAGTGATAAAGAGTTTCTGATGTCTCTTTAAAAGGACACTCATGCTATCAGATCAGAGGCCTACCCTTAGGACCTCATTAAACCTTCCATAAAGGTCCTATCTCTAAATACAGTCCTATTGGGTGTTAGGGCTTAAACATACGAATTTTGGGTGGACCCAATTCAGTCCGTAGCACAATTACAGTTTTATTTATTCTGTTTTACTCTCCATATTCAATATAGGAACCCAGAATCTTCCCATTATAGCAAGGCTACTCATTTTGTTCTCAACCCTCTTGCTTTGCTTTTAAGTGCTCCCACCCCAACATATGACCTCCTAGAAATTTCTGTAACGTAGATCTATCCTTCTTCTTGTTCTATTTTTTTTCCTTAAGATTTTATTTATTTATTTGAGAGAAAGAGAGCAAGAGAGAGCACAAGTGGGGGGAAAGGCAGAGGGAGAAAGACAACCAGACTTCCCACTGATCAGGGAGCCCTACGACCTGAGCCGAAGGCAGACATTTAACTGACCTAGCTCCCCAGGCACCCCAGAGCTGTCCCTCTTCTAACTTCCACGAACACTAAGTTATCCTCTTTCCCAGTGCCCTTGGCCAGGGAGGATATATTAGTTTCAAGTTTAACCATTTTAGGCATAATGACTAAATCTAATTGAAATGCATAGGTAGATATGAACACCTTAGGAGAACTTTATTAGCAAATTTGTGTTGGCTAAGTGCTATATGGGAAATACTGGGCAGTTATGGAGACACATAAATAGGTAACTAAAATTCTAGCTCCCAATAAATTTATACTAATGAAGGGAATTTGAAGCTCTTTCAGTGATAAGATGTGGGATTAAATACTCATTAAATCACATCACGTAGTCAGAGACTCCTTAGTTTTTGGCAAGCAGACCATGTATTTTCCAATTACGGTAAAGACTCTGAGCTCAGGCCATGTGTTGTTGAGTGTGTATTTGATCCCAATATCTGGGACAGATAATAAGGATATCAAATACTTTCACTCGTAAGTAATCTGTCTAGTAAATATGCTAATATCATTGGTAGTAGGCACACGTAATTGAGTAACTAGCTCATTCCATAAGAGAAATGACCCATAAAGACAAAAAAAACCTTCATTTTTCTGCACAATTGTTTTATATTTCCAGTGGATATTCATGCAAAATGACCTGTTAGGTTTTGTAAAAATTTGATATGGTTAGAAATATAAAAGAGTCACAAAAATTTTATCTGGAATGTCTGGTTTTGAGAAAGCAAAGTGACCTGAGGGTTTATTTAATGGAGTGTGATGGAATAAATGTTGGAAGATTACTTGGAGCCTGATTGCAGGGGTTCTTGGACTCTAAGAGTTTAGTTTGACTTATATGGTTTCTCTGATATGAAACCATCAAATTTTTTTGACCAATAGATTAACACAAGTTTTTTTGTTTGTTTGTTTTTTAGAGTAATTTGCTGACAAGATTGACTTGGTTTTGGTAATTTAGGATGCATCAGGCTCATAGATGAAGCCAGATTGGAGTCTATTACAAAAAAAAAAAAAATCTAGATTATTTAAAAACTGAGTTATGTAGAGAAAAAAATCCCAAATATAGCAAGGTCTCTGAAAAAGTTCAACAAAATATCATAGAACGTTAGTGGTCAATTTAGACTTAAATAAGCATTCAAAATGTGTATCTGTTTATAAATGGAGTCATCAGTCTTTTCATAACATAAAACACATTAAAGAAGAGTTAACTCTATGAGACAAATGGACTTCAATGAAAAGAAAACAAAATAATAATTTAAGGAGGTAATTAAGACAGGAACTTGGGTAGTAGGGTTTTTTAGTACTTTATATGATATATTTTTATTAAAAAGAGACAAAATTTTATTTACAGAAAATATTAATATAGCAATTCTGATTATTTTTAAACAATTCAAAAATGTCATAGCATACTGTCAAAAACTTGTTTCTATGATAAGGTCCACAAGACAAAGTAAGCTATATTTACATCAATACATAGGAAATAAAAGGAGTTGCCTAAATTGCCGTAAGAACCAGAACTGATTTAATCATTCTGCTTCCATTTCCATTTTAGTTATTGTGCTTATAAAGTTAGAAGAAGGCAGCTTTCAGTAAATATTACATTCTATCATATTGGCAAAGTATCAGAAATGTCAGTCATTTGTATTCCAATACCATGAAAATGTATTTATTCAACTTTAAAGAATGTTCGGCATGGTATTAAAGAATAGTTCTGGGAATTTTCATTGGAAATTCTTAGGCATAATCTTAACATACATGAATGTGATGCAGGGAGAAAGAAGAGATGGATGAAAGTGAAGGAAAGAGAAAAGGAGACTGGAAGAGAGAAAGTGGGGGAGGGAGAGAGAGAAAATCAGTTCCCTTAAAAAAAGGAAATTTCTTATCAAATGATGCAAGATTTATGAAATCAAATTGCACTCTAAAGTGTTATAAAAATAAAATGAGATTTACTATTTTACTTTGTAAATGAGGACTTAATCTTTGTTTCTGTGACTGCTATAAGGACATTTGCATCACAAGAAACTGAATATATTGCGTATGATGAGTAACAACTTGTGTCACTGAGAAATGGTTGTAAAATTTATTGAAAGTGTTATGTACAGGGCACCTGGGGGGATCAGTTCAGCATCTGCCTTTGGCTCTGGTCCCAGGGTCCTGAAATCAAGCCCCTGCACTGGGCTCCTTGCTCAGGAGGGAGCCGGCTTTTCCCTCTCCTCCCACCTTATGCTCTCTCTTGCTATCTCTGTCTCTCTCTCTCAAATAAATAAAATCTTAAAAAAAAAATAGGGAAATAGGACTTTGGATGGTCTTCCTTTTATTATTTTGTACATATGGTATTTCTGGAAAACCTAAATGAGTCTAAGCAAAATAAAAATCATATTTTTCTGTATCTACAATTTCTTCACACAACAAATATACTTTTGGAATTCTCTGTTAACAGCAGAGACATTGGTGGTCTCTAGAACAAAAGTTAAGAAAGAATACACACTCCTTAGAAGTAGTGATTTTTGAAATAAAACTATTATAACTGGTTACTTCTTTGCACACCAGTCTTAGGAAAATTAGGTTTAAAGGCAGGGGAAAAACTTAAAACATCTTCATTTTTAAAATTCCATATTTATTTTAAAGGAATCACTAATCTTTGTGATCAATTTATAATTTCTAGTCATTAGAATGAATACGGGCACCTGGCTGTAGAGCTTGTGATTCTTGATCTTGAGGTTTTGAATTCAAACGACATTAGGTCAGAGAGATGACTTAAAAAAAAAAAAAAAAAAAAGAATTACTAAATAATGTCTTGGCTCACACTTTGTTTTTTAATAAAAAAAAATGTATGTGTATTCACTAAAGTGAAAGAAGAAGAAGAAAAAGGAGGAGGAGGAGAATGAGAAGAGAAAGGAAGGAAGGAAGGAGAGAGGAGAGAATGAAGGAAGGAGGGAACAAAGGAAGAAAGAAAGAAAGAGCATCCAAATTGTAAAGGAAGAAGTAAACTTGTCTGCTGATGATAACATTTTATATATAACAAACCCTAATGACTCCATCTAAAACTGTACCTAAAAGATATAAAATGAACATACAGAAATTGATTACATTTCCATACATTAACAAAATATCTGAAAAAGAAATAAAGAAAGCAATCCCATTCACAATATCATTAATAACAATAAAATATTTAGGTATAAATTTAACAAAGGAGGTAAAAGACCTATACATGAAAAAACTATAAGACATTGATAAAAGAAATTGAGGAAGAGACAAATAAATGTAAAGCCATCCTGTATTTGCAGCTTGGAAGAATTAACAGTGCTGGAATATCCGTAGTACCTGAAGTCATCTGTAGATTTAATGCAAAATATCAAAATTCCAATGACATTTTTCTACAGAAATAGAAAAAATAACCTTAAAACTTGTATAGAACTTCAAAGTGCCTGAATAACCAAAGCAATACTGAGAAAGAACAACGCTATAAGTATCATAATTCCTGATTTCAAACTATACTGCAAAGCAATAGTAACCAGAACAGTATGTCGCTGATATTAAAACAGACTCAAATGACAATTGATAAGGATTGAAAACCCAGAAGTAAACCCCTATGTGCACAGTGAACTAATATTTGACAAATGAGCCAAGACTACTCGATAGAGGAAATATATTCTCTTCAATAAATGGGGTTTGGAAAACTGAATATTCACTTCCCAATGAATTAAACCCCACACTTACAAAAGTTAATTGAAATTGATTAAATACCTAATTGTAAGACCTGAACTCATAAAACTCTTAGAAGAAAACATAGGAGAAAATGTCCTTGACATTGGTCTTGGTGGTGGCTTTTTGGATATGACACCAAAATCATAAGCAAAAAAAGGAGAAATACACAAGTAAAATGGTTGATTAATGGAGGTTTTTAAAGATGTATGCACAATAATCTCTATAAATATTATATATATATGTGTGTGTGTGTGTGTGTATACATTTTTAAATGTAACAAATAGTTACAAAGTTGAATGGAAAAAAAGAACAACAAAAATGTCTTAGTGGAACAGCAGATCATATGACTAGCTGAGCACTGAATGAGTGTCCCATGATGGGGGAGCAAGAGCAACGGCTCTGTGAGGGAGCTGGAATGTTCGAGAAACACATTTATACAGCATAAATTTTTCAATCTTACATGGTAAATATTTATATGTTGCATATAATATATCCAGCATTAATAATATACCTACAAGTAGGCATAAAATTAAAATAATTCAAGAAATAAGTCAATAGTATGTTTTCCTCTTGTTTTGCCTCTAATAAAAGTCATGGATAGTATTTTTGTGTTCTGTTGTCTTAATTTTCCATCACAATAGTATGAGGGAATAGTAAAGAAAAATCTCTAAGTCTTATCTGACACATTTTTTTTTCTTTAAATATAATCCTACTATCAGGTTAAACTCATGCTTGAATTATAAAGAATTTGAAAGGTGTCAGTATTAAATATTTTTTCTTTTTTTTACAGAAAATTTTTCTTACATTAAATTATTTTTGGTATAGATAAATCAATATAGACTGATTTATTATTTAAAACATTTACTGCTACCTAGTAGATAATATACTATATTCTAGATTTGCATAATTTATTCTCTAACAAACCAAAAAAAACTCAGCATTTACCTTTCATAAAATAGTAAATTTATTCATTTTCTACTGTTTCTCCCCCAGATTTGATGATGATTTTATTAGTTATTTTGAATTATTCTACTTAAAACAAGTTTTCCAGGACTTTATGGATGCAAATATTTATTAAATTACAATTTGTTAAAGTTCTTATTGCAATAGTGGAGCCCGGAGGTCTTTTATTGCAATAACTAATTGCAATATTTAATTGGGCCCTGTGACAATTATTCATCTGTTTACACACTTGAGAAAAAAATGTTTCCAGAAGTCAGGATTTAATTTTCTTTTGACTGCATTACAGAGTTGTAAGACAAGTACAAAATAATAATAAAGATAGTAAAATTACCCAAGTCAAAAGTTGTTGGAATAACTTAATGTTTTTGTTAAAGAGTCAGCAAGATTTCTAGCACTGAGAACAAAAGCAACCACTTTGCCATATTTGAAAAATAAAGAAAAAAAAGGAAGAGAAAAGGAAATAGTGGAAGAATAAGGAAAAAGGACAGAAAGAAAAGAAATTTTAAAAATAATGAAAGTAGGATGCCTAGATGGCTCAGTCATTAAAGATCTGCCTTGGGCTGAGGTCATAATCCTTGGATCCTGGGATGTACATAATCCTTGCATCCTGCTCCCTGTTCAGGGGGAAGCCTGCTTCTCTCACTTTCTTTGCCACTCCCCCTGCTTGTGTTCCCTCTCTTGCTGTGTCTCTCTCTGTCAAATTAAAAAAAAAAAAAAGTCTTTAAAAATAATGACAGTTATATGAACAATGAAGTGAAGTAGTCTACAGCGTATTTCCAGAATAGGAACTCTTAATGCATTTATACCATGAATTGTCTTCTACTGCCTTCTATCATTCAAACTACTCTAGTAAGAAATGTTAGAAGTGGAAACAAGAATAGTTACTTGTCTGGATTTTAAAAGGCTTTTCCAAGGAGATTCCATGTGAAATTTTTCTCAATGTACTTTTTTTGTATCTCTATTTTAGCATATCACATGATGTTCATACTATCTATTTACTTATTGGTCCCGTCCAATTTGTGTACTTTTAAAGAAGAGAAAATACTTATATTTTATTTTTCTGCTTGGCACATTTCATAGTAAGTGCTAATAAATGATAATTTATTGAATAGTTTGCAATGTCAACTGCAACATATAAGACATGCAGCGTAATTAAAATGTAATCAGGTTGTTTTTTTTATCCCAAGACATAGATAATGAATTAAGAGATTATTTGATCCAATAACTTCAATTTCAGCAGCATGTAAACAGGTACAAAGAATATTGCATCCATACTCTTACAAAGAGGGGACACACAAAAGCTAGAAACACTGCGATCTTTTTAATGAATAAATTGAAGAATTCAGAGTTTTTTCATTGAAATGTCTCCCCATGTTATCAGCTCATTAAAAAAGCATAACCTTTATTTTTTATTTTATTTAATTTTTTTTTGTTTGTTTGAGTATAGTTAACATAACAGTTTCAGTTGTATAACCTACCGGTTCAAGTTGTCTATACATTATGCTATGATGTGAAGCTAAAGTATATATTATTGAACACATCCTAATAATAATTCTAAGATTATTATTAGCCGGGTATGAACCAATGTTAGAATTCTATAGTGAAAATACAAAATAGATTTAAAATTCAAGGGTCACTAATTTATATAAAATGATTTATTATTTAGAACATTTACTGCTACATGGTAGATAATACTTTATGTTCTAGGTTTGCATAGAAAGTGGTACTATCATCTAGTTCATAGTATTTTGATATTCCATTTTGTAAAAGGGATAATAGTTTTATCCTATGTGGCAATATCATATCACTGCTTTTCCCACTCTATATTTATCTCAAATAATCATACCTATTTCACACACTCATAAGTTCTTTTCATTGTTGTTTTCTGTTTAAGACTTCCATTGGTAATCACCTCAAGCTGCGTTGAAATCCTAGAAAGGTCATATTTATGCCCTCAGAGTAAGGACAAAGCCAAAATAATTTCCCTCTAATCAAGTCTCAATATTATAAAAGTAACCCTAAAGCAGTAGCAGTCCACCAGAACAAAATTCTATACTCTTTAAAGGAAGATAACAAAAGTAAACAAATAAATAATTTTAATGTGCAGCATAGATTTGAAAAAAAAATGGAATTCATATGGAAAGAAAAAACAAACAAACAAACAATGGGTCTTATTATTGAGGGAAAGAACAGTTAATATAAGGAGGACCCACAGATAATCCTTATGGTGATATTAGTAGACAAGAACATTAAAGTAGTTGTTAGAAATGTATTCAAAACATTTTGCAGAAAAACTGCACAAAATGAATGGAAATATGTACAATTTGGGGAGAAGTAGAAAAGCTGAAGAAGAACCAACTGAAAATTTTATAGCTAAAAATGAAATATCTTAAGGAAAGGATTTATTCTTAGCTTAATAGCAGACAAAACAAAAATCATCTAAATCAGAAATTACAAAAATTGAGGCAGTGCAAAGATAAAGAAAATTAAAAGTAATAGAGAATGTAAAACCAGTGAGACAATATCAGATAGTTCACCATACATATCATTAAAGTCCCAGAAAGAAATAGGAGACAGAAAGATACACAAATTAATAAAAAAGATAATACCTATTTTTTTTTTTTTTTACTAAAACTGATGAAAGGTATCAACCCATATGGTCGAGAGGCTCAGCAAACCCAAGAAACTCATACATAGACACCACATCGTCAAATTGCTGAAATTAAGGATTAAAAAAAGGTCATAAAAGCCTTGATAGGGAAATAAATAAATACTATGCTTAATATAACAAAAATAAAGATGACTGATTTAACAGAACATTAGAATAAAGAGCACTATGGAATTAAGTTTTTAAAGTGCTTTGCGGGGACAGGGGGAGACCTGTCAACCTAGAATTTTATATCCAGTGAAAATATACCCTTAAATATAAAAGCAAATTAAAGACATGTTTAACAAACAAAACCACCAATAAATGTTCATTACAAGAAATGTTAAGAGAAATTTTTTCTGATAAAGACCATAATCACAGATAAAAGTCTGTATCTGCAAAAATGAATAAGAATTACTTAAAATGGTAAAAATGTGGGGCACATGGATGGCTCAGCGTGTTAAAGCCTCTGTCTTCAGCTCAGGTCATGGTCCCAGGGTCCTGGGATGGAACCCCTCATTGGGATCTCCACTCAGTGGGAATCCTGATTCCCCCTCTCTCTCTGCCTGCCTCTCTGACTACTTGTGATCTCTCTCTGTCAAATAAATAAATAAATCTTTTAAAAAAATGGTAAAAATGTAAGTAAATATGAAAGGGCCATGTTAAAGTCTATTAAAAGACCATTTACTATTTAAATAAAATGTAATATGTATGATAGGGTTTATAACATATGCAGTAGTAAAATTATAAAACAATAACATGAATGGTGGGTTCAATTGGATTATACTGTTTAAATTATTTGTTATATATGAAGTGGTATATTAATTTTATGTAGATAGACTGTGATAAGACACTGATACATATTTTAATCTTTAGAGAACCCAGTAAGAAAAAAATAATAATACAAAAGGGTGGAGCTAAAGCCAGTAGTGGAGAAAACTTGACAAATTATGAAAAAAATCTAAAATATGTAGTCAATTAAAAACAAAGGAACAAGTAGCAAAGGGAAAACAAATAGTAAAATAGTATACTCATATCCAAGTCCATCACAAATTGCATTAAATACAAACAAACCTAACAATCCAATTGAAAGATAGAGCTTGAGCAGATAAAACAACAAAATAAAAAAGCTGCTTATGATATATGAAATTTAAATATAACGACACATTGAGATTAGAAATAAAATGACATATCTGATAAAGAGTTAGTATCCAAAATATATAAAGAACTTATAAAATTCAACACCTCAAAAATAAATAATCCAATTAAAAAATGGGCAGAAGACATGAATAAACATTTCTCCAAAGAAGACATACAGAGGGCTAATAGACACATGAAAAGTTGCTTAACATCAGTGATCATCAGGAAGATGCAAATCAAAACTACAATGAGATATCACCTCACACCTGTCAGAATTGTTCAAATCAATACCACAAGAAGCAAGTGTTGGTGAGGATGTGGAGAAATGGGAATCCTCTTGCACTGTTGGTGGGAATGCAAACTGGTGTAGGCACTCTGGAAAACAATACAGAGTTTCCACAAAACGTTAAAAATAGAACTACCCTATGATACAGCAATTGCTCTACTGAGTATTTACCCCCAAAATACAAAATACCAATTCAAAAAAATATATACTAATTTGAAGGGATACTTGTACCTTGATGTTTTATAGCAATGACTGATGAATTGATGAATAAAGAAGAGGAGGTACACACACACACACTCACACCAGAAAAATCACACAACCATAAAAAAGAATGAAATCTTGTCATTTGCAATGATATAGATGGAGCTAGAGAATATTATGCTAAGTGAAATAAATCAGTCAGAGAAAAATACCAAATGATTTCACTTATATGTGGAATTTAAGAAATAATACAGATGAGCATATGGGGGGAAAAGAGGCAAACCATAAAACAGACTCAACTACAGAGAACGAACTGATGGTTACAAAATGGGAGACGGGCAGGAGGATGGGTTAAAAGGGTGATGCAGTTAAGGAGTGAACTTCTGATGAGCACAGAGTGATGTACGGAAGTGACCAATTACTAAATCGTATACCTGAGCCCAATGTAACACTGAATGTTAACTAACTGGAATTAAAACAAAAACTTAAAAAAAGAAAGAATCCAATGAAGGAGATTATGGTGACAAAAACACTATCAGATCTAAGGAAGATATTAATGAACTGATAAGTAATGATTGACAAAATGGAATACACTATAAAATAGAGTTCTAAAGATATATATATTTTTTAATTTGACACAGAGAAAGAGAGATCACAAATAGGCAGAGAGGCAGGCAGAGAGAGAGGGGAAGTAGGCTCCCTGCTGGGCAGAGAGCCCCATGTGGGGCTCAATCCCAGGACCCTGAGATCATGACCCGAGCCGAAGACAGAGGAGGCTTTAACCCACTGAGCCACCCAGGTGCCCCTAAAAGAGTTCTAGAATTGTAAACACTAAATTAAAACTAAAAATACAAATGATATTTGTTTAAAAAATGTAAAAAAATATAGCAAAGAAAAAGAATAAAATGTTGGAAAAATATGTTAGGCATTTATTAATCATAAGAAGGCAAGTGTGTTTATATTAATATTAGACAAAATATAATTCAAACCAGAATATATTGCTGAATACAAAGAGCAGGGTCATAATTGTAAAGTGATTAATTCCTTGGAAAAATAAAATAGCTTAAAAGATGAATTTACCCAATAACCTCACTTCCAGATATACAGAGCAAACATTTACAAGACTGAAAAAAGAATAGTTGTCACAGAACTGTATTCATCCTCTTACAATAGGGTACAAATGCTTATATATTCCATTTTGTAAAAATATTGAGTCTTTGGAGGAAGATTTTAACATTTTTTAAACTATAAATTTCCAGCAATATTTCTATGGTAAATAATGATTTTAGACACTTGGTGTCTACTTTAGAAGAATAAGAATTCTTCTAACAAACCAGTATTAATATGTCTATAAAACAGACTTCGGTGTTTTAAGAATTAGAAATTTATTTTAGGAAGAGAAAGACAAAAATTGTTAAGAAGCTCTGGGGGCCTCTGTGTGGCTCAGTAAGTTAGGCATGAGGCTGGGTTTTGTCTCAGGTCATGATATCCCGCATTGTGGATGGAGACCTGCATGGATCCCTGCCTCAGGCCCATGTCAGACTCTGTGCTCGTTGGGCAGTCTGCTTGACTACTTTCTCCGTCTGCCCCTCCACCAACTCATGCAAGCTTTCTCTCTCTAAAATAAAGAAATAAAAATTTTTTAAAAGTTCTGTTTAGGTGCCTTTGAAAGAAAAGGGAGATGACCATAAGCTGCATGAGGGGAGGGGACATTTTGCATTTTTACTCTCTTCCCAGTGCTAATAGAGGACCTAGAGCATGGTAGAAAATTATTTCTATTATCTAATTGGTAGATAATTTTAATTATCTACCAATTTTTCAGTAAATAATTCTTGAATAAATGAATTAATCTCCTTAATCAGTGCACTAGTTTCATAAGCTTGTTACCTTCTACAACAATCTAATCCTTTTTTTAGTATGTAATGTAACTATAAATGCATAACATGCAAATGTAACAAATCACAAGAATATAAATTATCTACTAAAGGCAATAGACAAAAGAGTATTTCTAGCCTGAAGTTATGCTGAAAGAGAACCTTAATAATTGGAAAGAAAAAAATAGAATAGTTAATGGGAATACATGTAAAACTAATGCATTATGGAGTTGTATTCCATAGGGAGTTATGTACTTCAAATTTAGCTCTTGAAAAGATGAAGTACTTACTATGTAATTATTGTGCTCTTATATACACCATGATATTTTTGTGGTAGCAGTCAGATAATATATATGAATATATATGCATATGTATACATATGCATGCATGTATATATATATATAATATATTTTATATATATATATAATATAATATGTGAGTTTAGATAAGGTTGCAGCATGAAATTATTTTTATCTACAAAATTAATGGTGTCAAGAATTTACCTCTAGTAAGAGATAATTGGAGCATTTCAAAATTTGGACCAACAAGGAACTTAGAGGGGTTTCTGGGTGACTCAGTTGGTTAAGCATCTGTCTTCAGCTCAGGCCATGATCCCAGCACTCTGGGATCAGCCTTTTGTCCAGCTCTCTGCTCAGCAGGGAGATTGTGCTTCTCCTTCTCCCTCTGCTGCTCCCCCTACTTGTGTGCTCTCTCTTTCTCTCTCGATCTGTCAAATAAATAAATAAAATTTAAAAAAAATAAAAAGGGACTTAGCAAAATAAAATATAATAAGCCCCCCAACAAAAATGAATATATGATATATTTCTACTCTGTTGATTTAAAAGAAAGAGGTTTCTCAATATCTTATTTTTATGTATTTTTTTCCCCATAGCTAAGTGAGATGTTTTGGAAAAAGCAACAAATAAACCAAGAACAGCTTGCCCCTCTATGTCTCACTTACTGCTTCTAGAATAGAATTACAAGATAGTATTAAGACTCCTTATTACATCATCCATTTCTTTAGGATTTCCAATAAGCACTACCACCTCCATCTGTTACTTCATGGAAGAAGAGTATTGTCCTAATCCTTTTTAGGCTTTGCCTTCTACCACACCCTTAGTTTCCATAGGGTAGGTCCCTTGAAAACTTCCCCCCACCTCTTCTTCCTTTGTTTTTCTGTAAGAGTTGCCATTGATAACACGCAGTAGCTCAAATTGTGCCATGCGAGTAGTACAGGCACCACAGTTGACATGATGGTAAAGAACAACGTAGATTTTAGTTGATAGAAAGAAGAAAGTAAAGCTGTTAACACTACTGTTCAGCAGTTGAGGTGCCTCTTTCAACGGCTCTATGAACATCAGAGATTTTGAATGTTGGCTATGTACGTAGTAATTAGAAAGGATTTTAGCTTTCAGATTTCCTGTGAATATTCTATAGTTCTAGTAATAAGGTAACCCATTATATAACTTATTTTTTGATTAACACACCCTGAGATATTTCATTGAAATATTTTGTAAATATGTACAGTTAAAATGTATACATTTTTCATATTTGTATAAAGACCCACAATTTCAAGCTAAGTCAATGTGTAAAATTAGGCTGAACCTAGCGTTTACATTTTGTGGGAGGGACAAGAAAAAAGTATAGATTAATAATTACTCTAAAATATGGAATGGTGCTGGTTTGGCATAACTTCACATGTTCAGATAATTTTGGCCAGTACTGATTTATTCGAGCAATAGAACCTAAAACAATTATTTTGACCCCACTGAGAATATTAAGACTCCTGAGAAATGTAAATGCTGAACCTCTAGTGAGATCTCTGTGGGAGAAATAAAGCAAATTTCCTTCAGTGAAGAAAGGCACTGCTGTGAACTTCTTTTCTGTCAACTTGGCTAAATAAATTAAGTAAAATTTAGTGAATAAGGTACAAAAAATAGCATGTGGTTGAAAATTGATTCAAATAATGAATTGCATTTAATACTGGAAACATGTTAAGGTAATTAAAGTGAATTTTGTTAATATTTGTACCCATTCAAATATGAGTTTCTTGACAAATGTAGTTTGCCTTTTCTAAGGTTGAAACAGCTCAGAAAATAACACACTTAAAGAAGTGTCTAGATTAATGTTAATTTTCTATGACATAGTATTCTTAAAGAAATTCTGTAAAGTGAATACTGATTATGCCTATTATTACATTTTGTGCCTAATCATTTGAAGTCTGTTTTTGCTCAAGCAGGGAGCCTGCTTCCTCCTTTCTCTCTCTGCCTGCCTCTCTGCCTACTTGTGATCGGTGTCTGTCAAATAAATAAATAAAAATCTTTAAAAAAAAATAAATTAAAAAAGAAAAATAACCATGTCCTGCTTGCTACATTCTTCCCGAAGAATGGGTGTGGTGATTGCTAAGCCCAAGAAAAGATTCAAATTATTTTGTAATACTTTTTCTCTAAATGTACATTTTAAATCAACTGTTCAATGCACATTCTCCCCCTTCCTCCTAAGAGATGAATAGTGAGCTGCCGCAAATCTGACTATAAAACAATGTCTTGTCTTTATGAGACTCATGCTACAAATCTTGTACCGAATAGTGCAAACTGCTCTAGAACCTCATTTGTAGTAGCCATCGGTTTCCAGTAAAACAAAACTCATCTAAAATGCAGTGGAATTTCATGTTCAAATTCAATTGTGTAACAGTGACTTATTTTCATTTTGTCTCTTTCTATATAAGAAGATTAAATTGGAATGCTGTTAGATGGTTTGGATAAGGCAGTAAGAAATTATTTCATGTTTGTTTGGGACCAATGTGAAGCCAGTCTCCTTTACAGTTTATACCCCTGGAGAAATGTCAGACGAAAGGGAACAGAAGATTTAGAATGAACTAATCTATCCACAAATCAAGAAGAAAGAATAAGGAATAAGCCGTTGCCATAGCAGAACCTTACTTTTGTTAAACAGTAACTTTATTATTTCTCTCAGAAAGTTAGAATGACAAAACCTATGTAATGGCATCACTTTGTAGCTGATGATATTTTTAAAACGAAGACAAAAATACAAGTCAGAGTGAGAAGATGGTCAATATAAGGTGTTTCATGTATTTTTTTTTAAGATTTTATTTATTTATTTGACAGAGAATCACAGGTAGGCAGAGAGGCAGGCAGAGAGAGAGATGGGGAAGAGGCTCGCTGCAGGGAGCCTGATGTGGGGCTCGATCCCAGGACCTTGGGATCATGACCTGAGCTGAAGACAGAGGCTTTAACCCACTGAGCCCCCAGGCACCCCATATGTAGTTTTTTAAGCGTAATGCAACCATTATGAAAAAAATAACTTTATGTAGATCACACATTCACATTTAATCATGAAAGTAACATTTCATTGAATTTTCAAAATTAAAATAAAAAGTCTAATGAATTATACATTGTGGAATTTTTTATTTTTATTTTATTTTTTTAAAATTTTATTTATTTGACAGACAGAGATCACAAGTAAGCAGAGAGGCAAGTAGAGAGAAAGGGGGAAGCAGGCCTCCCATCAAGCAGAGAGCCTGATGCGGGGCTCTATCCCGGGACCCTGGGATTAAGACCTGAGCCAAAGGCAGAGGCTTTAACCCACTGAGCCACCCAGGTGCCCCTACAATGTGAAATTTTTAAAAACTAATTGTATGTGTCTGTCAGCAAAACCAACATTGATAAAGGCCATAGCCACTATTTCCCCATTTGCATGATAAATGAACATATTGCAAATTCCAAGAGATTAATAGTTTCTTTTTTTCAATTTCCTCACCAAAGCTAGTATAATATTACATGTAGAATGACTGCTACTCACATAAGGTACCTTATCCTTGTGACCTTTTTTCTTGCATTTTAATTTAAAGATAAATTAAGAATATTCTATTAAAATTTTTAGAATAGGGGCACCTGGGTGGCTCAGTGGATTAAAGTCTCTGCCTTCAGCTCAGGTCATGATTCCTGAGTCCTAGGATTGAGCCCCGCATCGGGCTCTCTGCTAGGCAGGGAGCAGCTTCCTCTTCTTTCTCTCTCTCTCTGCCTGCCTCTCTGCCTACTTGTGATCTCTATCTGTCAAATAAATAAATAAAATCTTTAAAAAATTAGAATAAAACTGTTACTCTCTTATTTGCTGCATGCACCCGTTAAAGGAGGACAATTGGTGATCTTCCTCTATTCTATGCTTGTAAGATTTGTTTGCCCGTTCTCTGCAAACCTCAGTAAGCATCATTTATACATCTAGTAAGTAGTAAACAGAAGGAGAGCTAAAAGATAGTATCATTTAATTTAACTTATGCTGATTAACTCTGTGCTAGAAGAATTGTGATGGTTAAAATTTATTTTTACTTCCAGAAGATATGACCTT
This sequence comes from Lontra canadensis, assembly GCF_010015895.1. Taxonomy (NCBI): domain Eukaryota; kingdom Metazoa; phylum Chordata; class Mammalia; order Carnivora; family Mustelidae; genus Lontra; species Lontra canadensis. Next base: position 702,679 of record NW_022631089.1, read on the forward strand.
GTCATTATGAGTCTATTCTAAGAATCCTGATGTCATTGCATGGTGTGGGAATAACACAGTTTAAGGCCAAAGTTAACCTTTCAACAGGTAAATAAAACATGGGATATTATCACCTTTCAAGATGTCCAGCTAGGCTAAATATTGTCTAGCATTAAAGAAGAATGACTATTAGTAAAGTACTTTCATTCTCATTCATATTCTCTTTCATGTGTGTTATTTTTCTTTATTTTTTTTCTCTCTGCAATTTTTTTTCAGTAAAAAAAAAAGGATCTGTGACAGTATGAATAGATAGATAGATAGACAAACAGACATTTGGATATGATGATGATTTCTTTTTTCCTTCTGGTTGTCAGAAAAATAGCTGAACTCACGTGGTTTTACAATATTGCTATTTCCATTTCCCTTAAACTTTTTGTATTATATTTTCATGGCTTTGTTCATGTGGTAGCAGGCATACCTTTGTTTATCTAGAAAATTCGTATTCATCTTTTATAAGTAAGCTGAGATATATCTCATCCAGGAATTCTTTCCTGAAAGCCAAGGGGAATTGAATGACTTGCTGGCACACCACGCTACACATACATCAATCCTATCGCAACCTTTCCGAATGGCATTATCTCTTTGTAAGTGTCTTAAGGAAAAGGACTGTATCTTCATCTCTGAGACACATGTACACAGCAGTGCCCGAACATAGCAGGTAAACATATACTGAATTCACTCATGTTGATCTCACGGTCTTGTAATACACTACTATTTATTTAAAAACTTCTTTTTTAAAATTTTATTTTTTTCAGTGTTCCAAAATTCATTGTCTATGCATCACACCCAGTGCTCCATGCCATACATGCCCTCCTTAATTCCCACCTTCTTGATAGATTATAAAGTTCCTTATATTCTTCTTTTGCTAAAGACAACTTAATGTTCCATCACAGGATTTTAGTCTTGTGTTTATAAAAGTTTTGATATTCTATTTTGATGCTAATGATTTATAAATCATTGACAAGAAGAATGATAAAGTGTGAAAGTACTAATAAACAGAGCAAGTGGAAAATCTGAAGCAAGAGGAAAAAATATATGGCATTTAGATGATTATGATGCTTTTGGGCAAAAATTAAATCACAGATTTATTCTCTACACAAAAATAAATTATAAATATACGAAATACTTTTTAGTTAAATAACACATGTATTAAAACAAGAAAATATGGGTAAATATATATCTTTTGTCTATACAAGAATGATATTTCTAAATATAAAATTCATGCAAAGTTATAAGGACAAATAAGATGGAAAGATTTGTCAGTATAAACTAATGTAGGTCTCAAATTACCTAGATAATATTAAAAATAAAGAATAAAATATCTGTATCATACATAAACTGAGAATTTCTATCTTTATTAATTCTTACAAATAAGGCAAAAATATATAAATAACATAAAGCAAGAAAGACATAGAAAAGGACAGGTTATCAAAGATAAACATTTTTTTAACAATAAAAAAGGATTGACTAAATCATATATGGTATATCTAGTTGATGAACGTCTATACAAACATTGAAAGAAATGTTGCTTAACTTTCAAAATGTTAATGATAAGATAAAAGAGCAGGCAGTAAAACAAAATGCATAGGGTAATTCTAATTTGTGTCTTTCAAGCATTTATATGATTAAATTGATAGTAGTAATTAATGAGGATATTGGAGTTAGAGAAGATTTTAATAGTCAATTTTTTTCATACCTTTTTTTTTTTAAAGATTTTATTTATTTATTTGACAGACAGAGATCACAAGTAGGCAGAGAGGCAGGCAGAGAGAGAGAGAGAGAGGAGGAAGCTGCTCACTGCCGAGCAGAGAGCCCGATGCGGGGCTCAATCCCAGGACCCTGAGATCATGACCTGAGACGAAGGCAGAGGCCCCAACACACTGAGCCACCCAGGTGTCCCAATTTTTTTCATACCTTTAAAGTTCCTACAGTAAACAATGATTATGAGAAAAATGTAGGGGTGTCTGGGTGGCTCAGTCAATTGAGCCTTTGACCCTTGATTTCTGCTCAGGTCAGGATCTCAGGGCTGTGGGATCAAGCCCCACGCTGGGCTCTGAGCTTAACAAGGAGTCTGAGGTCTCCACCCTCTACCCCTCCCCCTGCTTGCGCACTCTCTCTCTCAAATTAATACATAAAATAAATATTTTTTTCTAAAGAAAAAAATGTAGAATTAAGAGTACATGTTGAAATATGAAAGTTCTTATTCTCTAAAAAATCTTATTTACATCTAAGTTGTTATTAGACAATAACTGGTGCATTAAAGTTCACTTTCTAGAGACAATGATCATTTTTTGTATGCTGTATATGCTTTTAAAACACTGGCCTTATAAAAATACTGCATTTAGTGTCTACTTATTATGTTTTCCCTATTTTAATATCATCTTCTGTTCATGAAGTACACACAATCTACAAACTTCTCAAAGCAGACAGTGTCTCCAGAACAAGAAAGATCATATCCAGAAATTGTCATTTCATTTCAGGATTTGACATCACAGAGAATCAAATGCCTCATACACGGATGTTGCAATGCAGTTTTGGTAAATAAGATATCCTTCAGGTTACTTTAAAATTCAGCATTAGTTAACATTCCTTTCTTGCTCATGTGACATTTTCATGTCCCCTTTCACTAACCAGTTTTTGAAAAACTTGTTTCAACAATGTTCAGCTAGATAATAGGTCCCTTAGCAAGTAAAAATGAAGTGGTACAAATATTAAAAGCATTTGGTGCCCTTTGAAAATATTATGAAAGTTACTGCACAGATGGGCTGAAAGTTTAATTACCTCAAAGAAGAGTGTCAGAATCATCATTGCTGCTGCAACAACTGGAAATGAAGCAACCAAAATATCCATCAGGAAATTACTCTGAGAGTATATATCAAATACACTGAAGAAACAGCTGCCATTCCATTTATGTCTCCCAGACAGGAGAATTGCAGGGATTGGAATAACGTGGAGATGCCGCATTGGCTTTTTCTTAATTTGACATTTTCTAGGCATTTCTCAAATGTGCCAGACTGGGAGAAATGTATGCAATAGAGTCACAGTGCACCAAGTAAAAGAAGACCAGTTCAATTCCATGTATTTTTGGTATGCAGGGTTTGTGTGTGTGTGTGTGTGTGTGTTAAAGTTCATAGTTCTATTATAAGATATAAAATTATATTTTTAGTACATTTTTATTATAGAGCTAAGATATCTAATATTATCTATATAGCATTACTAAGTTTTCTTTAAATGAAACTGTTATGTTATTTGGATCTTTATAAATAATATTTAATAATATTGTGTACTCTTACTCTAATGTATTACTATATAGAAGACTTATATGAAATCCTATTTTAACATTATAGCTGTATGTCAGATGTTTAAAAGCATGAGAAAAAATATTTAACAAAGATTTTTTTTTTCCTAGTAAATATTCCTTGCAACAAAGGAAAAAGTGGATAAGGAAATTGTAAGAATATTTAAAAACTGCTCTTAAAACAACTTACTATAAGTCATATGGCTCACTGTGGCATCTTGCCATTCTCTGCATTCTGTTGTTTCTGGCAATGTTTTAGCCAGAATTCTTTGAGCCTGATTTATTATTATAGATAATGGTAAACTATGTACTTAAGGAAGCACAATATAGTAGAAAGCTATAAAAGAGATGTGTGTTCATTTATATTTAGCAGAGAAAGTCTTAAAAGTATAAGAAACAATACCTTATATTCTGGAAAATATTAAGGAAACTATGATAGTATAAAGATGTATGCAAACATCATCAATTTCTGAGAAACGTTACAATTTGTGGTTACTCAAACCTAAGTATGATGAATCTCAACTGAACTGATGATAACTCATTTTTACCTCCCAAACATGTGTTTCATATGTAAGCCAAGTCTTACTTGAGGTCTCAAAAAAATGAGGATAAACCAGGAACATTGTTACATATAGAGTAGTAGCTAATACGTATTTGGTAGCTTCTGTAACTTGGGCATTGTATGTGAGCCCCTATGACCAAGAAGTTTCTGAAACTTTATGTTCAGGAGAGCAGGCAGAAAATAATAAAGTAGCTTGCAAGGCAATTAAAGATCTAGAAGGTATTATAATTATGAATTTCTTGAAACAGTTATTATGCCTTAAAATTTTAGCATGATCTAATGGAATCTCATTTCAATATGTCAAAACACTTAGATTTTAAAAAGTCATTCTATCAAGCAATAAACTCAGATCAGAGATTTATATTGAAGGCGTTATGTTAGCTATGTGGATTAAAGACTATTGTTGGGTGAATAGATTTATTATGCTAAAAAGGCACTGATATTTGTAACTTCAATTAAATGAAGAATACATACATATAATCAATTGGCATCTTGCATGACATAGCACCCATTATTTGTCTGACCTCATGATCTATCACCTGATTCTAGTCCAGGCACACTAGTCTGCTGTTCCTCCAAAATATCAGAGGTACTCCTGCCTCAGGGCCTTTGTACATAGTGATACCTGCCTGGGATCCTCTTCCTCAGTAAGACGCACACTTCACTTCCTCATTCCTTCAGTTCTTAACTTCCTATTCCACCTTCTCAAAGAGGTCTTCTCAGTTTTATCTCCCCATCCTGATCCTTGCCAACTTACTTTCTAGTTTCTTTGTTTAATTTGTGTTCTTCTTATTACTTAACATCCAACATAGTATAACATATATAGATATTACCTTATTTGAGTTTTTGTCTGTTTTCCTCACTAGAATATATGTATCTTGAGAGCAAGGATGTTTATTTGTCTGATTTGCTGTATTTCAGGCCCAGAATAATATTTGTTGTATGAATAAATGAACAAACTGACTGAAATACAAAACGAAGTGAATTTAGTACTGAAAAAATTGATTCAAAGAATAAGTACTCTAATTTTCTAAGAACAATCAAATGAAAGGGCAGATCAGCTACTGTTCTTTTTCTGACTTAGAATTCTATGATTCTATAAGACATAGATTTAATAAAGCTATTCTGTGTACAAACACACATTTTGTATCATTTCACTAAAAAGGATTTAACATTCTCAATAGTATAAATTGGGTGGTAGGAGAAGCCAAACATATACATCTGGTGACACACTCCTGGGGAGACAAGTCATCTTGTCTAATATCTGTATAAGCATGCTGGAAATTGTACCTTCTTATAAATAGACTGCTTCTATTTGCCAGGAAAGGAGGGAGCCCTTATGTAGGAAATGTGCTTATTGTGAAGTCCCTGGTTTAGAATTATTTATGATAACCCAACCTAGAATCTATGGATTTATGAGTTATGGCTCTCCAATGTCTCATAAGTTATATAACTCTCTGGGTTATAAAATGGAGATATAAGTAATGTAAACACTTGCTGCTGTATGAGGTGACCAAAACTTCACTTAGAAATAATATCTATTACTTGAACCAGAGAAAGAACGTCAGATGCAGAAAGGAAAAACCTGGGAGCCATGACGAATGTCCTCAATTCTCACTATTTTCTTTGCGCCTCTTGTCTGCTAGTTTCCTTGAAATTATTAATAATATCTGATAGCTCAGTATCAAACAGCTGTAATGTCTTTAGAGGTTGATGCTAGAGCATCATTCAAAAGGACTTTTTTTTTTTTTAAGTATAAAAAGCTTGAAATTAGAAGACTGGAAGTTCAGGTTTTGTTCTTGAGTGGGATATCTTACAGAATTGACTTAGCATCTCTCAGCTGGGATTCTTTATTTGTAAAATAAAGAGAATAGTTCAAAGATTTGAGATGAGGCATGGAATAAAGCAGTGCATTTGAAATACCAGTTACCAAGTAAATAAGGGCCATATATATTTTTTGTGTGGGCTTATGTTCGACTTCTGGCTTCTATAGAACAAAAAGATAAACATACCAGAGATCTTCTCTCCTATCTTGAGCTTTTATTTATTATCCATAAGGAATAGTTATTAGGCAAATCTGATTCAGGGTGAAATAGCGTAGAGTCAAAATGTGGTGATTTCACACATTCATAATGATTTGGAGATAAAGATGTTATGTTTGTTTATTTTTTTTAAAGATTTTATTTATTTATTTGACAGACAGAGATTACAAGTAGGCAGAGAGGCAGTCAGAGAGAGAAGGAAACAGGCTCCCTGCTGAGCAGAGAGCCCGATGTGGGGCTCGATCCCAGGACCCTGGGATCATGACCTGAGCTGAAGGCAGAGGCTTTAACCCACTGAGCCACCCAGGCGCCCAAGATGTTATATTTGTTAATAATCAACTCTGCGGCCATCAGTGAACTAGGTGTTTCAATACACTATTTCATCTAATTCCCAGAGCAACTTTCTGATGCACTGTAATCCTCATTTTATAGAAGAGAAAACAGAAGTTCAAAGAGGTTATGTAATGGAAGTAAAGGATTGATTTACATTGTGCATTTCTCTCTGCCTCTAATGCCTAAGAGAATGACTAGAAACTTACTAATTAGATTTAATAAATTATATAAACAAACCCTAACAACTGTTTTGTTGTAAGACAGAAACGAGCACATATACATAAAGCTGGAGACTGAAGGAAGACAGCAGAAGTGGCAAGTCACTACAACAGACTAACCTCCTAAAGGGTGTGATGGGTTCTAAGTTAGGATTTGTAGAATATTTCAAAGTACAGCAAAAACCCACAAATAACAAGCCTAGCAAAATATCAGTTAAACCTGCACAGAAAATGTCAAGGCATTTCTCAATTACAAAGGAAAGGAGACCAGGCAAGATATTTTCCTGTAAATAGAAAGACTTTCCACAAGTTTGTGATTTAAAGCATGATGCTACCCATATCACATATTTCTCTAATTTAGGCCATAGAAAATATATACCTGGAAATTTAAACAATAAAAGTAAAGATTAATTTTCACCATTTTCTTCCTAATATAATTACTTAGAAAAGTCTCACAGCTCAGCTATATTTTGTTATCCTCTAATGTCTTCGAAGATTCCAGGAGATAAAATTATTTTGAAATTATTTTCATTTCCAAATGCTATACAGCAATGACAAATGGCAATTTTTTCACTGGGCCTCCATTGTTTTTTTCTGACACTGTTAACAATGATTGTTCTTAAACATTTACATTCAGCGCAATCTGGTTTCAAGGAAAGACCATTTTAAATGAACTTCTTTAAAGTTCACCTTCTCAAAACGATCTGTTCTGCAGTAGGCAGCAACTTAGCAACTTTCTGCCTTAAATATCGTCAGTGAGAGGAGAAAAAAAAATGTCTTGAACGAATGTCTCTCCTCAAATGGGAGAAAGTGACATTGTCAGTGAATAGAGGTGCTGCCTCTTATCTGCACTTAATAACCTCTCTTACTGGCTCCCATTCAGGTGCCACTTAGCACAAAGACAAGTCTGCATGTCATTTAACAGGTCTGCATTAATACACCTAACCAATCAATGTCTTCTACCCATTCCACAAGGACACCGGTCTGTTACCATTACTAGACACTGTCAACAGAAAATGACACCAGAGTCACAAAAGGCAAAATGATGTCAGTTTAATCAGTGAGCAGACAAAAAGGCAAACAATGCTACCCAGGATAGAAGTGTAACAAGGAGACTCAGAGGTTGGCATAAGCCACTCTTGGCAGGTCCCAGTGAAACCGGCTTGAAATTCAATGATATAAAATCCAATAGAATGACATAGACAATCAGAACTGTTTTCCTCTATTCAATTAAAATTGGTGACTGCTGTTGGCAGAAGGAAAACCTGTAACAAAATATTGGAAGAAGGTGCAACCTGAATAGATTTTATAGGAAATCAAACTATTTTTTTTTTCATTCTAAGAAAGGGACCAGCCGCCTAAATTATATTATTTTAAAATTTGTTTAATCAATTACTTCAGTTTTCTTTCAATGGGAATTAAATCGACGTTTTCAAAAAAAAGTCTTATGAAGCCAACAGATTTGAATTGGTATATGTATACACTGACAAGATAGCTATTCACATTAAGTAGTGATAATAATGATGGATCTGTACAATTATGCATGTGGAGCAGGCCTCGGAGATTATCTTGCCCAACCTGCTCATTTTACAGATGAGAGAACTGAATCTAAGACAGAGTCAGAGAGATGCCCCGCAGCACCATGGCTGAGCCAGATTCCTGGCTCTCAGTCCAGCTCTCTTTCCATAACACGGTTAAAGATTCATGTTTTACAATCGTAACGTAATTTTTATCTAGAAAAAAGAAAGAATATTTTATTAATTTTCTGTATGCATGGAATGCGTGATACTGTCAAACAGTGAAAAGGAAATTATTTTAAGAAAGTTACTTCAAATTAACCATTCACGAACAAAGCGGCATCGTTTTACTGACCCTGGAAACCTTGTGAGATTCCCCTCCACCCCCTCAAAATACCTGAGGATGGGCAGGGCCCCGAAAATACGCTAGAGATGAACACCACAGCGAGGCTCAAGGGAGCTGCCCGAGAGCAGCAAATACTTGGGCAAAATCTCGGAGGTTCCGTATCCCGATCTCCCACTGCTCTAATCTGAGTTGTTGGACTGGCTCCTCACCCAGTTTCCACAGGGTTCACTATTTTGGCTTCATCTCTGACTTTGTTCTCAGCACCCCTTTGTGTCGAAGTCCAGGGCTGACTGTGCTGCCCACTTCAGACAGTGCTCTCAGCCACGGCTGGCGTGTCCTGCTTTCCAGTTCAGTTTCCCCCAGTTCGATTTCTGCAAAGTCCTGTAGCGCTGGGACGGGTTGTCCATATGGAGAGCCAGGTGGATAGGCCTTCTTCCCCCGGATGCATTCCAGACAGCTCCCTGCCTTAGGCTGACAGCTTTTCCTGACAGCAAAAAATTGAAATTTGGTTTCAAAGCTGACTATTCCCTTATTGTCCGAAGAGGTCTATCTCCACCCTTGAAAATCCATGCCACCTTTGAATAAAGAAGATGTATCTCAAGGATCTCCGGCCTCTGCCACCAATGCTGATAGAAGATTAAAGGGTGATTTGTGACACTAAGAATAGTGGTAACTGCTGCTCATGAAGAATGTGTTGAGCATTGATATTGGGAGTTCTGTTACCAAAAACTGTTTCTTTGCATTTGAAAAATTTACATACAAAATATTTAAAATATTTATTCAAGCTTCACAGACCTTCCCATGGGATTCTCTAATTTCCTTCTTCCCGATCTTCAATGTGGGCCTTACTGGTTTAGAGGGGAAATGTACCTTCTGTGTTATAAACTCTTTGTCCTTTTCCTTTTCCCTCTGTCTTTTACCTCTCCCAGAATGGGTAAGTTCATCAGGAAACAATTTAATTCTCACATAGTTACATAGAGTCTTCCTCCTAGCTGTCTTTGTCCACAACCACCCTTGGCACCATATCCTCAGGAAAGTCTGTCTTTTATTTATCCTCTTAAGTTCAAGATTAAACACACACACACACACAGGGAGAGAGAGAATTATAATTATCATGGCTGATTAGTGTAAGGATATTCCCAGTAAAGTCTTTTTGAAAAAAAGATTCTACTCTTTCCTTTATATTATGATGAATAATCATTGACTGCTATCAACTTCTGGATTCCTTTAACATTTCCAAAAACAGTAGCGAAATGCCTCCCTATCTCTGCTTTAATTCCGTAATCACCCAGATTTTAAGATTTTATTACCCACATAAATTGTCATTCTGCTTTGTTTAGTTACAATATTTAAATATTGATAACTTCCTCACTAAAATTATACAGCCATATATCCTGGGTTAAACATAAACCTTGTATGTAAAGTACATGTACCCTAAATTCTAAATAATTATCTTATAACAGTTTCCCAAAGCTGCCATTTTGTAAATTGAGGATTGTCTGGATAGGGCAATTTTTTATAATCTCAAAAACAATGTAGAAAAATGGCATTTCATGATATTAGCTACGGAAACAAAGTTAATGTTCATTGACAGATGAATGGATGAAGAAGATGTAATACATACATATGGTGGAATACTATCAACCTTAAAAAAGAAGGAAATGCCACCATTTGGAACAACATGAATGGCCCTGGAAGACGTTGCTCTAGGTGAGATAAGCCAGTCACAAAAGGGTGAATGGTACATTATTCCACTTATACGAGGTATTTAAAATAGACTTGTAGAAACAGAAATAGAATGGTAGTTACCAGGGGATTAAAGTAGCAAGAAGTGAAGCATTGTTAAATGGGTATAAAGTCCCAATTATACAGATGAATAAATTGTAGAGATTTGCTGTACAACATAGTGCCCATAATTAATGGTATAATATCTGGCATAAAGAAAGTTGTTAAGAGGGGTGCCTGGGTGGCTCAGTGGGTTAAAGCCTCTGCCTTTGGCTCACGTCATGATCTCGGGGTCCTGGGATCGAGCCCCCCATCGGGGTCCCTGAGCAGGGAGCCTGCTTCCTCCTCTCTCTCTCTGCCTGCCTCTCTGTCTACTTGTGATCTCTGTCTAATAATAAGAAAAAAAAAAAAAAAGAAAGAAAGTTGTTAAGAGAGTGGATTTTATGTTAAGTGCTCCTATCACACACACACACACCAAAAAATTTAAATTAAAAAAAAAGCAAAGGGACACAAGAAAACCTTTAGAGGTGATAGATATGTTTAGTACCTTGATTGTGGTGATGGTTTCACAGGTGTATGCATATGTTCAAACTCAACAAATCATATGCATTAAACACATGCAGTAATTTGTATATAAATTATGCCTCAAAAAAGTTATAAAAAGAGATACAGTCTGCTGAAGAGTCAGGCTATGGATAGTAAGGCTATGTCAAATTTTAATCTGTAAAGAAATAAACCATAAGAGGGTTATTTTTCTAATGTGTATCACAATAGGGTAGAGGTTAAGTGTGGAGCCTAAAGTCAGACTCACTGTGTTTAAAACCTTATTCTACTATGAACTACCTTGAATAAAGTGCTTATATTTTATTTTCCTCTTGCTTAATCTATAAAATGAAGACGATAATAATACTGCCTTCCTAGGGTTGTTAGAAAGGATAAATGAGATAATACACACTAAGCATTTGGAACCATGCCTGCCATCACTAAGAGTTAGCAGCTATAATTATAGTAACAGATAGTAATACTCTCTAGCCTCTTAAGGGCTGTTCTGATTTCAGTGACGTCTCTTTTCTTGTGTATTCCTGGTGCAATTCCACACAAGGAAATGGAGGTAATCGTTCAATTCCTGGTACCCGAAAAGACATGTACTGGTTACCTGATTCCTTTGCTGTCCAAGTCAACTCTTGAAAGAATGAAGGACTTTCATATCAGGCACTCATTTAAATGTGAATGGATGCATCATTACCATAAAGTATGTAGTAGATTATTTTTATTAAGATCTCAGTCATCCATCCATTATAGGGATATCGAATCCATGCTTTAAAATCATAGGATGCTGAATAGCCACAGCAAAACCATATGCTTCTACAAATGCAGCAATGTTTAATTTATAAGTAAGCCCATTGGGTTTAGTCTGTGGCAGCACATTTCAAAATTTGATGTGTCTGGCTATCTTACTGATATGTGGATTCTAGTTCTGGGGCCCATGAGTCTTCATTTCTTTTTTTCAAAATTTTTACTAAAGTACAGTTGATACACAATGTTCTATTAGTCCAAAGTACACAACACAGTGATTTGACAATCCTATACATTATTCAGTGCTCATTCTACTAAGTGCAGTCACTATCTGCCCCTATACAACATTATTACAATATTATTAACTATATTATCTATGCTGTACTTTTCATCTCTGTTATTTATTTTATAACTGGAAGTTTGTACCTCTTAATCCGCTCAATCTATTTCATCCTCCATCCCTTCCCCTCTGGCAACCACCAGTTGGTTCTCTATTTATGAGTTTGTTTCTGATTTTTGTTTGTTTTATTTTTTCGGTTCCACATGAAAGTGAATTCATATGGTATTTGTATTCATATGGTATCTGTCTTTCTCTGACTTTCTCTAACTTATTTCACTTAGCGTAATTGGTTCAACCATGTTGTGGCAAATGAGTATCCACTTCTAATAAACTCTCAGATGACGCTGATTTTGTTGGTCAAAGCCACCACACTTTGTTCCACATGAGGATCTATATAGGACATTATGATCTTTCAATATATACACAATTTAAAATAGATCTATTACATGTTGGCTAACTGAACATAATAAAAAATAACAGATCTAATTTTAATTTTCAGATTCAAACTTTCTGGGTTTTGGAGTCAATTTTACTTAAATTCTAGTCTGCAATTATTTGATGCCACAGAAAGCTGGGTTGATGGTGAGTTTGTCTGAATGCCTATTGCATATTTCAAATAATTATATTTTTAGTATGACTATTCTAATACTTCACTTGGATTCATCAATCTAGAAGATATTTTCCAAAAGAGAATGTGAGAAATGATGTGACAATAAAGTCCAAACATGGATTTTGAACCAATGTCACAAAGACAATGTCTTGTCTTCTTATGACAAGACTTAGGTTTGAGGTACAGCAAGGTTTTAAAAAAAATACCTTTGGTTCTTCTAGAAGTATACACTACAGTTCAGGAGCAGTCAAACTGGTACTTCACTGTAAAATTTCTTTAAATAGCACTAGTATAGAGGCTGGAAAAAAGCAAGCAATATTAAAAATATGACAAGAAGAGAACAGTAGAGAGGAAAGAGAAATGTCAAACTGTGAAAATACATTTGAGTGGAAAAGAAACATGTTCTTCATAAGGGTACATCATGTTGGGCTTATATACTGCAATGAAGATGAATAAAGTATGAGAAAAAGATCCTACTTATAATTAATTGAGCTTATGAACTCTTGTGTTTTTTCCCCCTGATTCAGCACATTGATACATTTTTAAAATATAAAAGCCTCAAAGGGAAAAAGACACCCATAGCTGTCATCATTCCTTCTGGCTATAATCCTAAACAAGATATGTGAGAAATAGAAATGCAAGTGAATTTTTGTAAGATTCCATCAGATATGACAGTAGGGAGACTAAGTGATTACCTCTCTTCTTTTGAATTTTTCATTTTGAAATAATTTTAGATTTTCAGTAGACTTCCAAGGATAGTACAGAGAGCTGTTACACATCTTTACTCTGCTTCTCCTAACGTTGGCATCTTTATGAAACCTTGGTGTGTTTATCAAAACTAAGAAATTAACATTGGTGCAATGCTGTGAGCTAAACTACAGACTTTATTTCACATTCATCCCCTTTTCAAATAACATCATGTCTATGTTCCAGAATCCAATCCAGTTTACTGCATTGTATCTGTTCATTATGTTTCATTGATCTCTTCCAATTAGTGACAAAATAATCTTTCTCTGGTTTTAATGTCATTGATATTTTTGAAAAGTAGTGGTGAGGCATCCTATAGATTGGGCCTTAATTGGAATTTTCTCATTATTCGACTGGGGTTATGGGTTTTTAAAAAGAATATCGTGGAGGTGAAGCTACCTTCTCATGCGGCACATCAGAGGGCCCATGGTATCAACTTGACTTACTACCGTTGTTGAGAAACGATCACTTGGTTTTGATGGTTTCTGCATGATTTCTTCACCAGGAAGTTATTCTTTCTCCATTTCCACACTATAGATATAAATTGATCACTCAACAGAGCCCACCCTTAAAGGAGGGTTGGAGTTTATTGAGACCCATCTCATGGAGGGAGGAGTACTGTGATATGCAAAATATAGCCTTCAGAGTTGTCCCTTTCCTAATCCCCAGAACCAGTGAATATGCTTTTCTCTGGCTGTCTTCAAGGTTTTCACTTTGTCTTTGTTTTCAGCAGTTTGAAGATAATGTGCATTTTGTATTTACCTCTCTTGACTTTATCTGAACCCCTGGGATTTGTAGTTTGACACTATCACTCATTTGGGAAATTATCAGCCATTATTTCTTAAAATAATTCTTCTGGGTTTTTTCCTCATTTTTCCCCCTCTTTCTGGAATTCCCAGTTATGTATATTTTTAGATAATTTGATATTGTCTCACAGTTCATGGATGCTTTGTCACGTTTTCCTTTTTTCCTACCATTAACTTCTCTTTGGTTTTCGATTTGGGTAATATATACTGAATTTCTTCGTTCTTACTGATTATTTTCTTGGTTGTGTTTAGTCTGCAGATGAACCCTTAGAAGACATTCTTTATCTCTGTTACTAATGTTATTGATTGCTAGCATTTCCAATTGACTTTTTCTTATAGTTTGCATCTCTGCTGAAATTATCTGCCTGCTTCTGAAGGTGTTTACATTTTTTATAAAACCTTTAACTATTCATGGTGGCTTTTCAATTTCTTTACCTGAAAGTTCCAAGATTTCTGTCCTGTATGAAACTTGATCTGACGGTTGATTTGTTTCTTCAGACTGTGATTTTTCTTCTCTTTTTACATGCAACATATATTTTTTTTTTCTTTTTGGATGCCAGATATTTTGCACAAACCCATCAACACTGATGTTTATCATTTTTATGTTTGGAGATAAATATGTCTTTTTTTCCTGCAGGCTTTTAACTTGGGAAGATTGTGGCTAATAGAATCAGGAGCTAGGTTTAAAGTGTATTGTAATACTTAACATCAGTGCACCAGAAGAGCCAAATTTTAACAATATCTTGTCTTTATGATGTTGTCTTCTGTGCCACATGGTTTTGTCTCTGTACTGCCCTCAGTTTGAAGTCTTTCTTTGCTCTGTAGAGAGATTCTATGCTGCGTAGCCCTTTCAGCTATTTTCTACTCTCATTATTTTCTGACCATTGTTAGTGTGATGGAGGTAGAGAATGTACTCTCTTGTTTTGATTAAGCCTTAATATTAGGCAATCTATTGAACCCATGAGCCTAGATCTTGAACCTGGATCTCCAGGCAAAGGCTCTATAACTGCCATTGTTTCTTTTCTATTGTAGGTTTGGACCCAACACATAGTGCTACCCTTCCCCCAAGACAGTTTCTTGTTCATAGTCCCATCTTTCAGCAGTTGAGTGTCCACCATGCTGTCAGTGTCCATTCTTTCCTTCTTGCAGATCAAGACATTCTTTTCTTAGGTGATATAAGAGGGATGGGTCTGGGCAGGGATTCTCTCCCCTCCTCCAGCTGTGGAAGATTTCTACCAGAGTCCCAAAGCTATAGGGCTTTTTAATTTTGTTTTATTTTATTTTATTATTATTTTTTTTTTTTGTCTTCCTTCTTAAGATGCTTTTCTTTTTTTTCCTTAGGACATAAGGACTAGATATGGGCAGAGTTTCTGAAGTGGCTACTTTCCCATCCAGCCAGCATCATGAGGAAAGATTTTTCAGGACTCATCCTGAAAATCCTGAGGTTTCTCATTGAGCAACTGATGGCATTTCTGAGAGGAGAAGCCTGAAAGTGGTTGGGAATTCCTTCTTGTGTCTGTGGTCCTTACACTGTCTTGACAGCCCATACTTGGAGGTTTAGCGATTTATTAAAAATTTCTCACTGAATCTTCTTTTCTATTTATATGATGGTCAGTGGCATCTGACCCCCATAAGGAATTGCTTGAGTTTCTTTCTACCTACTGCACCCTCTCCAGACTTCAGGTTAGTTTGCTCTGTGACCTAAGTTCTTTGATGAATTTCAGATAACCTTTGGTTTGAAGTTTGTCCGGTGTTTTCATTTGTAATGGTGAGAGTGAAACTCTTCATTTCTTTCTAGCTCTGAACTAAAATTAGAAGTCAGGCACCTAGCTGGCACAGTAGGTAGAATGTGACTCTTGATCTCCAGGCTGTGAGTTCAAACCCCATGTTGGGTGTGGAGATTGCTTAAAAGAAAAAAATAAACATAAAATTGGAAGTGGATTATTTCTTTTTAAATCTGAGAAAGTATTACCTTGCCAGTGTTTTTTGGTATAGTTAGGTCACTTTGTAATAAGTCTGGGAGATGAAGTGATTCCAAAAGTCAGACAGAAGTCAGGGATATTCTTAATTTCCCTGGCTCTTGCCCCATGAGACAGGAAACAACAGGATTCTCATAAGTGTTGTTCAAAAAATATAAGAGAGATGCATTTGTCAAATGCATTTGGAAAAATGATTTCTTTATAAAATGATAAAAATCATTTTATATTTCATCCAAATTTTCTTACTGCAAATTTTCTAAAGCTTTTTTTTTTTTTTAATATTTTCATTCATTTATTTGAAAGATAGAGTGAGACAGCAAGCAATAGAGCACCAACGGGGTGGTGGCAGAGGGAGAGGGACAAGTAGACTCCCCACAGAGCAGGAAGCCTGATGCAGGGCTCAATTCTAGGACCCTGGGATCATAACCTGAGCTAAAGACAGATGCCCAACCTAATGAGCCACCCAGGTGCTCCTTCCCAAACTTTTAATATGTAAATGTGTCTGGTAAATCAACAACAGTAAACTTATTTCCACAAAAAATTATTTATCCCTCTTTAGAAATGTCTGGGAAGTTATTAATAGGCAGAATGTGCTTTTTAAAATATCTCCTTAATTAATATACAAAGTACCATTGACTCATGTTTTCACACTGTGAATCTTCATATCCACTCCTGCTTTGATGGGACTTCTTCATTGAAATAGACTCTTGAGGTTTCAGGCAGGCCTGGGAGACATGCAACTCCTGACACAACACCTGTTTGAATGGGCCTAAGGTGGGGGGAGGGAGGGAGACTTCCCTAGAAACCCAGTGGTTACACAACATAATTACTACTTATACTGGCTCCATCTGAAGTTGACTCTGAAGAGGAGAGACAAGTTCTTATGTGTTATGTGGGAAATGGGTAGAAAATATAGCATCGAAAATTGGGAGTAATTTTTTCTGCCTTACATTGAGTCATTTCATTGTCCTAGCCAGAGCTTCTGCAACTGTGCATAAATGCTGTGGCTTCTTTTGAAAGAAAAGCAAGAAACAAACTGAGGGTTTTAGAAGGGAGAGTGGGGGGATGGTTTGGCCTAACCCATTAAGGGGAGCATGGATTGCATGGAGCCATGGGTGTTATACGTAAACAATGAATCTTGGAACACTACATCAAAAACAAATGACGTACTATATGGTGACTAACATGATATAAGAAAAAAAAGAAAACCATTAGTGTACATCTTTATTGACCACTTTTATTAACATTTCTTAGCCACTTAGTTGCAGTGAAGCTAATTCTTCCTGGGCCTTGATATTTAGAATATGAGAAAAAGGATTTTTTGGGCAGTATATATGTTAGACACACTTTTATTTTACTTTCATAAGAAATTCAAGGATAAAACTGGATTTAAAAGCTGGTCAAACAACAGTAAGAAATCCACCAATGTTATGATAACTAAAAACAAGTGATTTCAAAAGGCAACTTTTTTCTTTCTTTTTTTTTTTTTTTTTTTTAAACAGGAAGCTGAGAAGGCTATGGTCAAGAGTTTATGTCTCCTGGATCCCAGGTTATGAAGAGATGCTTCATCAATGGTTAAGTGGTGGTTTTTCAAGGTTAAAACTTATTTTTATTCATCTCAAATTGGTTTCCTGCAAAGGTCAGGTAAGTCAGCTAGTGAGAACAAAGAAAATATTCAAAATCCAGATAATCACACTCTCTTCATTTTATTTAATGAGTTATTTTCTGTAGGAAAAAATATCATAGGTTTTATTTTATGGTCATTTCTGAAGGATTTTGGAGATATCACGTAGACATGGTCTCAGGAGAATTTCTTTCCTAGCGCAGGCAACTTCTGTAGTTGGCTGTGCAGTCTTATATTACTTTAAGAGTGTGTAACTTTTGAGTCAGAGGTTCTTATGGCATGAAAAGGCTGGGTTGCCCTCAGGGGATTTGTCATACTTTATTTAGCTCAAGCATGGACTCAGAAACCTGGAAAATGTACTCTAGTTGGCAGCCCGGTACTTCTTGCAAGTCGTAAAGTTCAAGCTATCAAAGAACTTTTCAAGGTGACAATTACATAACATAGTACGTGACCTTTACAACAAGACTTAGGTTGGGAAATCTATGCTGAGAGGTTTCCCTCCTGCTGGAAGGTACCTTGCCTCCTCTCTTAAACATACAGTTTGGACAGAAAACAGTCTGGCTATTATGTAAACCATTTGTTCTATGCCATACTAGCTAAGGGAAGGGTTTTAATGTTACAAAGATAGTAACACATGTTACCTCCCTGCTACCTTACCTGAGAATTTGAAATAATCACAGCATCCAAATAAATCCCTCTGGTTTGTAAGAGATGATAGTGGTTTAAGACTGGCTCACAAAAGAAGTCCCTTGAAA
Organism: Lontra canadensis; assembly: GCF_010015895.1. NCBI lineage: Eukaryota > Metazoa > Chordata > Mammalia > Carnivora > Mustelidae > Lontra > Lontra canadensis. Next base: position 720,916 of record NW_022631089.1, read on the forward strand.
GGATTACACTGACGGCTATTATAATCGGACTATTATAGAGGCAATAAACTGGCTTAATCTATAAAATAGAAAAATCTAAGAAGGTCCAGAAAGAATGGAGACTCTATTTGATAGGGAATGCAAGCTAAGAGAATGATATACAGGTTTGATTAGGCAAAGTTGAACTAATTTTTTGCAGATAATTTTTTTTTTCAGTGGCATTCCATGACTTTGTATTAAGTATTTGAAATTGTATAGAAATGTATCTCATATATAAAAACATTGTTAGTTTTTAAAATTTTTTTTTTGTATTTAGTTTTTAACACCTTCTATTATAGGGAAGGAATATCGGAGTATTTGATGTCAAAACAGTGTCAGGCTTTGAATAGGTATCATTTACAACCCATCTTTTAGGGATCAGAAGGCTAGAAGAAGCATGAACATGCATCCTTTCCTTTAATGTACATTCACTGAGCACTTACAATACTTAAGAAACGTTTCTCTGAATCACAGTGCAGCAGTAAGGGGAGAAAAGGTAGAAAACCTCTTCCCTTCTTTGTTCTTGTCTTTTTCAGGTCATGTTAAGATAGCAGTTGGTTTCTTCTCTTTTAGTCAAACTTGTAGAAACTTCACACTCTTGCCGAAAAATCATAATAGACTCTGTAAACTACACCCAGGAATGGCAGGAGAAAAAGGAGAGGCTGCAGGAGTTGACAGTGGAGTAAAGGAAGTTAGAGTACTTCTAGAACACTTTGCTTCAAGTGCAGTCAATGGTGACCCTCGAGGAATGAGCACGTTCTGTGAAATAAGCCCGGGGGACTGTGGTCCCATCCTAAAACCTGATATCCACTTGTATTGCATGCAGTAGTATTTTACAGGATCAGGGGTTAGAACAGAGTCATTTCTTAAAAGAAAATATTCTTTTCTTGAAAAAACCCTTTTTTTTTCTTTTTTCTATTTTTTACTTTTTTCTCCCATATCATCAGCATATTGTTTTTCTTTGTAATGCCATTTTTATTCCATTGTACCAAAAAACAAAACTAGCAAACAAAACTCAACCAAAATATAATAAAGCTATTCTTAGGAACTACTTCAATCAACTGAATTGAGTTTGTATTCTAATTTTTGAAATGACTTGCCTTTAAAAATTGTTTCTTTGGGCACGTTGAGGGTTTTGATATGACAGCCTATTTAGTTGAAATATTCTGATATATTTTCATTCTAATTCTTTTTTTTTAAAGATTTTATTTATTTATTTGACAGACAGAGATCACAAGTAGGCAAAGAGGCAGGCAGAGAGAGAGGAAGGGAAGCAGGCTCCCTGCTGAGCAGAGAGTCCTATGTGGGGCTCCATCCCAGGACCCTGGGATCATGACCTGGGCCGAAGGCAGAGGCTTTAACCCACTGAGCCACCCAGGTGCCCCTCATTCTAATTTTTCAGAAGATAGAGGCATCCATCCCTGCTTCAGTTAACATGTACCAACTGTACAGAATTTAAATTTCTCACTTTGAGTCAATATCCCTTTAAAAACCTGTTTTGTTTCTAGGATAAATGTTTGCTCCTTATCTCAACATTACAATTGGGAGTATTTCTTGATATTTACCAAATAACTCTTGTGTCTGAAGTTTATAATGAAAACTCAATAAGATTCTTCTTGAGAGAACAAAAACCTGAAATTTTTATAGCCCCAAGAAAAAAATCCTATATGATAGATATAATAGAAGTAAAATGAAAGGGATCTATTTTGGTATTAATATTTTTAAAAAATGAAGGAAACATTCTTCATCATTAGGTCCTGATGATGTATAAAGTGCATATATCCTAAATAATTTTGACATCAAACCTTTAGTCAAGCTACACTTCATTTTCTTGGAAATTGGTTGTCCTTCTGAAGACTTTCAAGATCTAGTACCTTGAAAAAAGAGATCTTGGGAATTAGTGGAGCTCCTCTCAGCTCTGGAAATCTCGGATATAAATGGGAATGAGTACCTCCTTGAGATTTGAGATGATGGCTTTGTGTATAATGAGAATCTTGAACCTCCAATTTACACTGAGCCCATGCAACAATGAACTGAAAGTTACCTGAAAAATGATGCTAGTTTTCCTTAATACCTACCTTTGCCACTTCTTAATTTATTTGTGTTTGTTTTTTGTTTAAGAGAGAAGGAGTCTGTGAGTGTGTGTGAGTAGGGGAGAAACTTTAAGCTGAGTGGGGATCCCAAGGACATGGGGCTCCATTCTAGGACACCATGAGATCATAACCTGTGAGATCACAACCTGAACCAAAACCAAGAAGTGGATGTTCAACTGACTGTAACATCCAGGCACCTCACTTCTGCCATTTCTAATTGACTCTATGGGTATTACTTTTGGTCATATCTCAGCTGTGTGAGTAGGGGGAAGGGTCCCTGAATAGAAGAAAATAGCGTATGCCAGAACATTGCAGGTTCTGGATAAGTATCCAGAATCATGAGAAATATATGGGAGTGGATTGTAGGTTATAGTATAAGGAAAATTTAAAAATATAGAGGCAATTATTCTTCACCCTGAATTCATTGTTATGGCCAAGGTACTTGACTGGTTCTAATGATTTGTCTGCATTCTTCTATTAAGGCATACAAATGATTATAGCTTTATATCAATATGATGTAATTGCTAGAACTTCTTTAGCATTTTTATTTATGAAGGGGCAGAAGGCTAAGAGAAGTAGATATATCACAATGGATTTATATGTAAGACCCGAGAATCCATCATTTGCCTATATTCTACTAAAAGGCCCACAAGACACTTTCTTCTCTAAGACAATAAAGAATGTACTGGTGGGAACACCATTCTTTTATCTGATAAAATCAATGCAGCCTCTGTCAATTGTCATAAAACTGTTGATTTGGTATGTATTCTTTTGGGTTTTACTAACAGGCAGGAACAAAATCTTACTTTCATATGGCAAGGACAGAAAAAAACACATTTTTCCCCCATTGCTCACATTAACTCTCCCGATCACCTGCAGTTACTTTAATTATGTTAGCATTCAGTAAACACCAACCAACCCACTATATTTTTGACATTCATGCTTCCTGTCCCACAGAAAGTAGTAAGTAGTCTAAGTGCCCTAGTAACAAACATGCATGACAGAAGCTGGGAGATAAACCTTTCAGTGATTCAGGGATCTTTTAAATAAGTGAAATCTGGCAGTATAGGTCTTGTGGAGACATATCCTTTAAAGTAAATGAAAGTGATATAAATTTTTATCCTTTTACCACTAAAAACCTCTGTGGTTTTTGTTCTTTTGGTAGACCTCGTTGGATTGCCATGGCAGCATTTATCTCATTTAAAACTCCTGCTCATTGACTACTACTCCAACTCATTGACTAATTGATACAGATTGGTCCTGGGGATGACAACCCATCTCTCCCTTGGTCATACCAGGGTTAGTGCAATAGGTAGGTGAACACGGATGCATAGGTGCGGGGTGGAGATTATGCATTAGCTCAGAAATATGGAATTAACCTTGCCAAGAATCCTCTCGCTACCGTCACTGATGGATATCCAAGACAGCATGGTATTGGCACAGAAACAGGCACAGAGACCAGTGGAACAGAGTAGAGAGCCCAGATATGGACCCTCAACTCTATGGTCAAATAATCTTCGGCAAAGCAGGAAAAAATATACAGTGGAAAAAAGACAGTCTCTTCAATAAGTGATGCTGGGAAAATTGGACAGCTATGTGTAGAAGAATGCAACTTGACCATTCTATTACACCGTACACAAAGATAAACTCCAAATGATATCCAAACATCAGTAGCAGAAAATGTGGCTGAGATTTGATCTGACACCATAACTTAGCAAGATTTGCCAACAGATTGATTACATAGGCTCCTTTTCCCTCTGGAAAGACAATGATTTTGTCCCTACTGAAATTGACAAATACTCTGGCCATAAATTGCATTCCTTACCTGCAACACTTTGGACTTCAGTATCATTTAAGGGCTTGTAGAACACCGAAGGTAGCCAGCACAGAAAAAAAAAAAAAAAAAAAAATATATATATATATATATACACACACACATACATACACATACCACACACATATGTACACACACACACACACACACACACACACATATATATATATATATATATATATATATATATATATATCTCCTAGTGATGATTCTACTTATGGAAAAATAGACATGTACAATGATTTTATTTTATAACACAACATGCATCAGTGGGAAATATGTAAATAAATTATGGCATATTAAGATGGAGTGCTATACTTTATTTAAAAATGAAAGTTAAATCCAATTCTATCAATAAAGTTTGATGTTAAATATAGTACTCTTTGTACATTTCAGCATTCTTTTGTTCAACATTCTGAAAATTAAATGTGTGCATATTTTTTCCTAAAATTATCTGAAATAATCTCTGTTTTTAAACCAAATCTGGATACTCACTAGAACTCCAAAATATGAGGAATATCAAAACATTTCTCTGGTATAGCTTCTTTTGAATTTGAAGCTGACACCCAATCAGGGTCCAGTATGATTACATTTAGGGCACGTCTTATGTGTTATACACAAACAATGAATCATGGAACACTACATCAAAAACTGATATATTATATGGTGACTAACATAATAAAAAATAAAATAAAACAGTATTGAATAATAAAAAAAGACATTATCAAATATTCCTAAGAAGAAATAGGTGAGGAATGTATTAAATGGTAGAATCCCAAGACTTCCACATGGATATTGATATTTATTTAGTTATCTGGGGTAAAACTAGAATTTTGATTTTGTAACTAAACTAATGTTGCTCATAACATCAAATCAATTGGGACAATAATTTACTGAATATAATACTAGGGCAGCCTCAACAACAAATTGAGGGTATTAAGACTTTAAGCATGGAACTGATAATAATTTTATGACAGACATGTTTAATTATAGTATTTATTGCATTTTCTTTTTGTTCTCCTGGTTCTCATATTTAAAATTTTATTTATTTATTTTTAAAGATTCGTTTACTTATTTGTGAGAGAAGGGGCAGAGAGAGACAGTGAGTAGGGGGAGGGAACGAGATGGAGAGAGAGAATCCTCAGGCAGACTCCCCGATCAGCTGGGAGCCCCAATGGAGCTTGATTCCAGGACCCTGAGATCATGATATGAGCCAAAATCAAGTATTAGTTACTTAACTGACTGAGTCACTTAGGCACTCTTGGTTCTCATTTTTTAAACTTAATTTTTATAATTAAGCTGTGAGATCAGTTTATATTTTATTTCTTGACAATTAAGCACCATCTTATATAAAGTTCGAAATTTGAAAGCCTGTTTATTTCTGAGTATATGCTATGCAAATGATAATAGTGTTACCAAATTACTCACATGGCCAAAAGTTATGTGATGAAGGGTGAAATATTTCTGTTTGATACTGAAAATAATTTTAGTTAAAAACAAATAATCCCATCCTTCCTTAACATGTAGTGGATGTAGTCATCTAAACAAACAAACAAACAAAAAACCAGAAAATATAGTTGACTTATAACATGTCAGTTCATATATCTAAAAGTAAAATGAAAGAAATAGATATCTTCCTCCTTACACTAATATTTCAAAGCATAAAATAATCTCCATAAGCACCTGGGAACTGTTAGGGTAGTTAGCACTAAATTTCAAAGTGATAAACCACGTATATTTTTGTACTATGAAGTAATAGATTGTGTCACATAAACACAAGGAAAAAATAGACATTATATGTTTCTTTGGCTCTCATTTGCATGAACAGCTTCAGAGTTTTCAGGTTCCTGAGAATAAGGATGTATCTTTCATAGAAATGTAAAGTTACATCTGTTAGTATTATTTCCATTTTTGTTCATAAGTTAATATCTCTTGATAATCCAGTATATGTAATATTCACAATACACAAATTTTCAACCTGAGGTGACTTCTATATAGAAAACTATTACTAAAAAATAAATTATATCCTACAATTTCAAGTTATAATTTTTGTAGAAAATGAATATCTTATTTGTTGCTAAAATAGGAGAAATAATCATTTGAGCTAAGTTAATAAACTGAAGGCAACCAAATATTTCTTACTATTTTATTTGCTAATCGAAGTGTTTCTTAAATTTGTATTTCTAGAATCTATGTTTTATATGAGTAAAAACATGTTTGCTCTATTCTCCCATGAGAATCTCAAAGAAAATTTTGCTCATTATCTGACAAAATGATTGCATATTGTATATTCTATATCTTTTCAATAAGGTTTTCTCGAGACAATTAAGGAACACTAATTATGTTCAGAGTAGACAGTTTTAGCAAGAATTACTTTAATATCTGTTACACAAGGCAATTAATATTGAGTATTTTTTAAATTAAGACTTTAGATAAGTATTCACAGTCATAGGTCCTCAAGGTGAAACCCCATGATGTTTTAACCAAAAGAAAACACCATCTTGCAGCAGATCATAGCAACTATTTAGGTCATTAAGGGTATTTCATAAAGAATATAATTCACAACTCTGATCCTTCTTACATCCTACTTTTCTAATTCTGTCTTTCTCTTACTTATCATTATCCATATTTGAGATATTATCTGTCTTAAGATATGAAAATGCCATTGTTTTATGTTCAAAGGATTTTGAAGTGCTACAGTACTATAAATACTTGAAAATTCTTCATGAAATCTAAAAGAGCTTTTTGGTGAGTTTAAGTAAGAAACACTTATTCAAGTGGAAAAATATTAAATTAGATCTGTCCCTAGGCCATATATGGCTCCAGGTAGGTTAAAGACTAAATAGCAGAATACAAAATTTAAATTTGTTAGTAATTTTTTAAAATTAATTATCTTTTGAATATTGTGTAGGAAAACACTTATTGAATAAGATAAAAAATAAAGCTTATCAAATTTGACTATTAAAATTAAGAGCTCTTATTTATTAAAATATATATGAAAGGAAATGAAGAGGGATTGTTTACAACAGAAAGTATATTGATAATTGTCTTCTATGAAAAATATATGAAGAAAAACATGTATGAAGAGCATCTACAAATCAATAGAAAGAATATAGACACAAAATAGAAAAAAAAATAGACAAAAGACACAAACATGCATGTTACTTAAGGCCAATTAAAAAAACCAAGATGATTAACCTCATCTATGGTCAGCAAAATATGCAAAAATGACTTCATGACATTCTGTCATATTTCTATTACACTGGCAAAATTTAAATCTGACATTACTGGGCATTAAGGACAAGAGGATCCACAGAATCTTTTATCTAATTTTAGTGGTAGAATTCATTGATTTACCACTGAAACAGTTTGCATTGTTTTCTTAAGAAATAATGATGTATCATTTCATTATTTCATATCTTATCACAGAAAACACATTTCTAAGTGTGTACACAAAAGATTGTCTTGCATCTGTACAACAAAGACAGACTCAGGAGTATTATATCACTAATGTTCACAAAAACAAAAATTTGGAAAGAATTCAAGTGCCCACCAAGAAATAAATTCATGAAATAATATTCCAGAAATAAATCATGAGTATATAATCAGAAATGATATATTATACATTAGCTAAACATAAAGCCAAGACTATGGATGAATTTCAGCAATATTAATACCAAGTGAAAAATGTTCAAAGGTTGCATATTCTTTTTTTAGTGAAAGAAAACTCAAAATACAGTTTTTAAGAATACACAGAGCTGAAGATTTAGAATTAATAGTTGGGGGAGGAAATGGTATAAGAACAAAAGACCATTTGGTTAGCTGTCATTTATTTTCAAAGTACTAGATTTTATTTTGGATGATATTTAAGATTGTTTATTACACAATTAAAATATACAAGTACATAAACAAGTACATAGAAGCCAACTATATCTAGAATTTTGATTAAAATTTTTCATAGAACAAGCATTATGATTAGCCAGTTCTGAACAATTACCATCCACTGCAAATTAATAAGTATGGAGGAGTAACTGTCCCATCCCATAGCTCAATAATACTTAAAAAAATTTACTTTTGATTCCACACTATTATACCATTTATGGAATTATGTATGCCAAACAGGTATTTCTCATTTTATATAGGCTTAAATGATATTTATCTATGCCTCTTTTCTATTTTGCGTGTTTATTTTTATACTTCCATGTTAATAGGATACACTTGAACATATAATGAAGGAATACAAGGGCTATCTAGTCAGATGTCTTCCCCCTAAAAGGACAGGCACAATTGCACACATAGGACAGCGTGTGCAATTGTGCCATTTACTGTTACAACCTTCTCTTCCTTTATGTTGTGGATATAAGAGGCTTAAGAGGGAAAGATAAGATTTTTTTCTGGGTTAGGTGTGATAAACCATTCTGTAGGTTTATAAGTTGTATATTTATCAAAACTAAGGTAGTACTTTTTTTTTTTTTTAATTAGCAGACTATTTTTTGGAGCAGTTTTAGGTTCCTAGCAAAATTCAGGAGAAAATAATTTCCATATATTTCCTGCTTCTACACAGAGCCTTTTTCCACTATCAACATCTCCCACAGACTGATAGATTTGTTACAATTGATGAACCGCATTGACACATCATTATCACCCAAAGTCTGCAGTTTACATTAGAATTCATTCTCTGTGTATATTCTATGGGTTTTGACAATGCATAATGACATGTATCCACTATTTGTTGGTAACTTTAAACTACCTTTTAAAAGAATTATTAGTGAAATATGGGACGCCTGGGTGGCTCAGTTGGTTAAACAACTGCCTTCGGCTCAGGCCATGATCTTGGAGTCTGGGATCAAGCCCCACAACAGGCTCCCAGCTCAGCAGGGAGTCTGTTTCTCCCACTGACCTCTGTCCTCTCATGCTCTCTCTCTCTCTCTCTCATTCTCTCTCTCAAATAAATAAATAAATAATTAGTGAAATATAGTTAACATACAATGTAGAGATGAAAAGTACTACATAGGGAATGTGGTTAATAATATTGTAATAACCTTGTATGGAGACAGGTAATGACTACACTTATCTTGGTGAGCACTGAGTAACGTACAAAATGGCCAGATCAGTATGTTGTACACCCAAAGCTAATATATCATTGTATGTCAGCTTTTAATTACCTTTTTGAAAGCCTTTTGGATTCTACAATGTTAGATTATATTCTCTACTCTGATAATAGGTACAGCATTGTCTTGATTTTTTTTATTATGTATTTGTCTTCCCTACTATCCCATTAATAAACCCAGGGAAGGACCTAGGCCTTACACTTTTACAGAGTCTCAGAATTTATCAGAATGACTTAAATATAGCAGAATCCTAATGCTTATCGAATAAGTAAGACCTGGACCATAATTCATATTATGCCCTCTTTTTCTGATGTACTTCATCAGAGTGATTCATGGTTTAAAAAAAAAAAAAAATCAAGCTAGGACAGAGTGATCATAAACAATGTCTTGTTTTTATTATCAAAGCAGAAATAATTTTTTCTCATAACAAAGTAATAAGGACAGCAAAATGGATTGTCCCTTGAAAGAAAAATATATATATATGTATATGTATATAGCTAAGTGTAAAGACTACTGAGAACAAGCTGTTCTAACTCTAGGATGGTGAAGGGAAGGGAATTAGAGGAAGTCAGCACACAATGAGCACTAAAAAGAGTTTCCAATACTTTGTTATGAAAGTCAACTTTTGGAGAACTGTAGACAGAACGAAGCCTGCGGGGACTGTGGCGTTTTCAGAGCAAGAGGATCTGGGCCCAAGGTGAGCTTGAGAAGCAGAGTTGCAAACAGTGACAAGCTCTGCAAATAACAGCTGCAAATCAAAGAGCAATCTCCGTGTGTGCACAGTGTGGAAGGGACTGGAGGTTACAGATTGGTCTTTTCCGCTTCACCACCCCCCCCACACACAAATAGCAATCACGGACAGTAAAGTCCTCTTTGAATAGGAAAGGCCCAGGGAAGTTTGTTTGTTTATTTATTTATTTATTTATTTATTTATTTATTTATTTACTTACTTATTTTTTTTATCCTTTTGCTTGCTATGAGGCAGTTTTATCATGAAGGATCCAATTTAATAAACCTAATACACAAAATCTGAAATAAGATTATTTATGTTCCAAGAATGAATGACCTCTAATAAAGACATTTTATTTAATCTGATTCTTTTCAAAGTTGTAACTGCTCCCGGCATATAGATCCAATAGCGTATTACAATTATATAGCTGTATTTTTGAAATGGTAAGATGCCGAATCAAAATCGCCATCTCTGGGGAACGCTTCTGACATGTAACCTGTGTTATGCATCACCTTCCCTGAGAGTGTGAGGAAAACTAATTCTGTTCCTGGAAGGATAGACTAACTCAGATGCAATTCACATTCAGAGTACCTCTAAAAAGAAGATAATGAAACTCTCTATATGGAATCCAAGCATTCTCAGTGTCTGAAAATAAAAGTAATTAGATATTCTTAATAAGTTGTTACTCTCCATTCTTTTTAGAAATACTAGGGGGAAAAACGTGCAAAGGATCCATTTCCAGAAAGTGATTATTCAGAATTGAAATTATTTTTACTCAGATTCAGTTGAAAATTCCCCTTAGGTATATCCCAATTGGGGGGAAGCAAGAAAAGAGAAAGAAGTACCACTAACTTCCAATTTGTTCTTGGCTTCCATCTCTCCACAAGTGAATTAGTTAAATATTTTCTTTTATGTAAGCAGAACATGTAACAAGAGAAACTCACTCAGTCATCATCAGGCATGTATTAAGCACTTTTGTACTGTTCACTTTGTCAGTCACTAAAGACAAAGAGACATGAATAAACTAACATTCCTGCCCTTGTAGAGGTCACAGCTTAGCAGGGGAAGACAGATGTGCTAACAAAAATGTACAATGCTTTAAGGAACGTTGTCATGCAAAAATGTTCTGTTTGCTGGAGCCACAAAGAAAGTACGCCATGTTTTGTGTGGGGTGAGAAGAGCTAAGGGTCGAATAAGTAAGGCTTCGTAGAAGAGGCAATATTAGACCCCATTTTGAAAGATGAATAGGAATATTCATGAATGAAAAGGGGGCCAGAAGGAAGGGCAGGGGCACTTCAGGCTTTGGGAATAGGACTCAAAGGCAAAAAGAAACATTACTCATGCTGCATGTGTGTATTTCCTGGAGACTTAAAGCTTAGATCACAAGAATGAACTTTGCCAGTAAATGTATTCTTGAAACACGTGAAACTTTTTTTTTTAAATAATATATTGCCCCCTCAGGGTTGTGAAAACATAACCATCCTTGCTCTTTGAACATAGAAGCATCATGAATAGTGGAAAAAGTGCATCAGCTTTGAGGTCTAGTACACTTGAGTTGAGATACTGCTCCTGCAACTTATGGGCTAAGTTACTTCTGACATGCCCCTTCACTCTCTGCTTGGATTTCCTCAGGTTTTCCTGTAATGAAAGTTCTACCTCACAAGGTGTGGTGTGGAGTAAAGGAGACCTTCCTTCCAGGTCTGAGAATACAGAACACGGGCAAAAATACACCCTAGCATGAATCCTTTGCTTTCCACATCTGTTTGCCTCTTCTAAATACATTGTTTCATTGCGGTCACATCCTTTCACTTTAACCTGTTACTTAAAGTATGGTTTTCAGTCTTGTTAACAAAGGTGATACTTTGAGCTCTTAGCAGGACTTTCATTTTTGTCTAAATGCATTACACAAACTTCCTTGGGATCAAGTTTATGTGGAAAAAGTTCAGTGGGACATATGGAAAAGCAAGACTAAAACCTGATTTTGAAAGCCAGAAGCAAGATCTAGTTCTCATGCCTGTCTATCTCCTTCTGGGTTTGGCAGCTCTGGTTAGTTACTACATAGTCATATTTCCCAATCCAGGTTATTGGTAAATGCTCTTTAAAGGAATTTGTGAACAAAAGTAAGAAATATGCCTCACATTTACTGTATTTTGCTTAAATTGATAATTACTAGTTTAGAGGGTTAAGTAATCAAGAATTTTGTGAAATAATTATACCGATTGTTCTAGAAAATGTACAAGTACCTAGTTAATATTTTTAATGACTTGCAAACTCAGGATAAATGTTACTATGGCAGGAGGAAATGCCTTAAAGTGAACCTCACTGAATAGACTTTGGAGAAAACTTGTGGCATTCAAACTATCCAGATGTCTCTGAAATACTGTGTTCTTGCTTAGAACCTGGAAGCACCAATTGCTTTCCTTCTCATTTTCCTGAAAGAAATAATAGCAGTGATATTTACAGCAGGTGCAATAACTGAGTATCTATTTTGTGCTTATATTGTCACACTGAATCATTACAAAAGTGTGAGATAGTTATTATTACCCAGGTTTTGCAAGGAAAGAACTGAAAGGTGAGTTTCAGAAATGACACAGGGAGTAAGGAATAAGTAGTGGTTGGCGCAGTATTGTCTGATTCTAGTGCAGAGGATGTCCCCATGCGCCATCGCTTCTTACCCTTCCTAAATTGTGAAAATGCAAAAAAGCAATGTTCCCAAACTCTTTTTTTCCAAAGTTTTCTTGAAATTCCATAATGTTTTTCTACCTAGTTTTCTACTCTTTTCATTTTCCCCAGAAAGGTTAGTTGCAAGAGTCCCAGACACTAAATTTCTATACTGCCAACATAGTCTTTTCTATTCTTGTATTCTTCTATCTTCTTTCACATAATCTGTTGGCATGCTCCAGGCCCTTCACTACTCTTATTGGTTCCTCCAGATAAAAGCAGGATGTGACCCTATTTAGCCAATGTAAATACCAACATTAGCTTTGTGTAATCATGTTTTTACATGAGATTCAACTCTCTCTCTCTCTTTTCCCAATATTTTATTTTTTTGACAGAGAGAGAGCACAAGCAGGGGTAGCAGCAGGCAGAGGCTAGAGGAAGAAGCAGGCTCTCCTGCAGAGCAGGGAGCATGATATAGGACTCGATCCCAGGATCCTGGTATCCTGACAGAGCTAAGGGCAGTCACTTAGCCAACTGAGCCACCCAGGTGCCCCATGAGATTCAACTCTCACCTTTGCTTTGGTGTGTTCTTCCTCTCTGAAAAGCTGACTCAGGTTCATTAGAAGACTGTTCTAGTAACTTGAGAGACTCCACACTGTTTCACTGTCAAGAACATTCCATCTTATAAATCATGAATCTTGGATCAAATTCATGCACACCAATTCTCATTCTGTAAAGCAGATTTCTTCTCTGCACTAGACTTACTATGGGCATTTTAATGTTTTTTTTTTTTTTCTTTTTATTTGACAGAGATCATAAGTAGGCAGAGAGATAGGCGGTTGGGGGGGCAGGCTCCCTGCTGAGCAGAGAGCCTGATGTGGAGCTCAATCCCAGGACCCTGAGTTCATGACCTGAGCTGAAGGCAGAGGCTTAACCCACTGAGCCACCCAAGCCCCCCACTATGGGTATTTTAAAAAACATGTTTATACTAACCAGATGTTTTTAGATTTGGACCTATAATCTGATAATTAATCTTAATAAATTACTTTATGGCTAGTTTATGGGAGCTGAGAACCGTAAGTTTTCATCTCCAATCTCAAATATTTCTGAATTTTTGTTTTGTTTTGTTTTGTATTGTTTTGCATACAGGAGACTTACAAAAATCAGACTATGTCTCCTCAGGAGTTCTAGCGAGGAATTAGGTCCTAGATAGTTTTATCCACCAAAGACGAGATGTAGAATAATATATATTTCACAACTTTAAAGAACTGATAATACCTTAAAGTGGCTTTACTGTAGTTACCATTTTCAGTAAATGAGGCAACTGACACCAAGTCCATTTAAGGGAATAAGCCAGTGATATAGATAATAGTATGAGAAAATTGGCAACTACTTCTACCCTTGTTTTCTTCTTAAACTTAGAGAATTTTCTATGTTTTCTAAGAAATATTATATACTGGGGCACCTGGGTGGCTCAGTGGGTTAAAGCCTCTGCCTTCAGCTCAGGTCATGATCCAAGGGTCCTGGGATCAAGCCCCGAATTGGGCTCTCTGCTCAGCAGAGAGCCTGCTTCTCCCTCTTTCTACCTGCCTCTCTGCCTACTGTGATCTGTAGCTGTCAAATAAATAAATAAAATAAGTGAAAAGAAATATTATACACTGTTGGACATTTGTGGGCCATACCCATGAGCATTAGAATCTCCTAACTCATTTGATAGTCACCCACAGCAACATATATTTAATCCTTTAAAAATAACTGAAAAACAAAATGCACCGAAGCCTGCTTTACATACTACCTTTCAAAACACTTCTTAACCTATGTTCTGCAATTCTGCTGTAAGGACAGTAAAATAGCTTTGCATGTAGATAAAACAGTGTCTAGGGCTATGTAAATATAATGAAGATTGAATCAATAATGGATTGATATTTGGAAAAAGTCTGGCACTTTTTATGGTTTATTATTAAAGAATTTTAAGTTAGAAAATACCTACATAACAAAAGCTTGTTTTCACCAAGGTCAGACTGCTTTGAAATTCCCCATCCCAACATTTTCAGCTGTTTCTGTACTATTATAGACATTTGTTTCTTGATGGTTGTAGTGTTCTACCTCCAAAGTTTGTTTTTTTTTAATGTGTTTATGCTCGCTCTCTTTCTTTTTTCTTTCTTTCTTTTATTATGTTCAGCTAGCCACTGTACAGTACATAATTAGTCCTCAGTGTAGTGTTCAGTGATTTATTAGCTAAGTACAACACCCGGTGGTCGTCACAGCACATGCCCTCCTTAATGCCCATCACCCAGTTGTCCCATCCTCCCACCCACAGAGACCTTCAGTCCCCTCTGAGACTCCCAGATTTTTTCTCAGAGTCCATAGTTTCTCATGGTTCATCTTCCTCTCCGATTTCGACCCCTTTGGATTTTGCTCCCTTTCCCTATGGCTCTCCATGCTATTATTAATGTTCCACATGTGAGTGAAACAAGAGGATAATTGTCTTTCTCTTTTTGACTTACTTCATTTAACATAATCCTCTCCAGTTGCATCCTTGTGGATGAAAGTGGTGGGTGTTCATCTTTTCTGATGGCTGAATAATATTCCATTGTGTATATAGGCCACATCTTCTTTATCCATTTGTCTTTTGAAGGACATCTTTGCTCCTTCCATAGTTTGGCGACTGTGGACATTGCTACTAAGAACATTGAAGTACACGTGCCCCTTCTTTTCACTACATCTGTACCTTTATCTACTCCCAAAGTTCATTATGATTTTCTTAAAAAAACCCAACAAAACAAAACAAAACAAAAAAACAAAAAATACTTGTGGTTAGCGTTAACTGTCCACTTGGCAAGAATGGAATCATAAATAAAATGAAATGATATGGCCTATGAAATATATATTTGTACTTACTGATGTATAAAGGGCAGAAACATGAAGGAAATTGAACTATGCTATGTTTTTAACAGAAAAATTACAAGTATCATTAACATTTTAATAAGTCATATAATGTAGACAATAATAATTAGTTTTAAAAGGATACTAATTGCAAATTTTCTTATTTAATTTATTTTTTAACTATATATGTAAATAAAGATGTTTAAATTATCTTTAAGTTCCTTTCTGAATAGAAGATTTACTAGAACTAACAATAATTTTTACTTGCCTTTATTAACCTGGTAAACTTACCTGCATCTGAAAGCTAACGGTACTTTTTAAACTTACCTTGGTTTTCTGATCGTAGTAAATTTGATATGATTGATTTTCTGCCCTAGTTTCTTTATGTATTTGTTCTTTAAGCAGAAAATATATCAAACTAACTTAAAGGTGATTCTCTTTTGGAACTTTTAAGTCACATAATGAATTTTATTTAATTTTAAGTAGTGTTTCCAAACTGTACCAGTTTGAGTCTCAGTAATTTGATGAACCAAAATCTATTAACTAAATTAAGTTTATTTTCAGACAATGTCACTTTAGACCTCATACATGAATGCAGTTCTCAAAAAAAATTATCATGAAAAAGCAATTTACTCTTACCTGAGTCTGATTTATTTCATGTAACTCTTTTGGGTTTGGAAAAGCAATTAAAATGAAAGTATGTGTCCATGCCTTCCATCTGGATGCATGTGTTGCACACAGATTGTCCTGAAGGCAGAAATACATGTTTATGTAATAATCACAATTGAAAATTAATAGATGCAATATTGTTTATCCCTTAAGGACAATATTTGCAATAAGTAATTAATGGATGAGCCTGCAAGTGTTGTGTAAGAACTAGATCCTCCATTGATAAATTGTACTATTGATTAATTTTTTTCTCTCAAATATGGTAATATAAATCAAACCCAATTCAAACCAAGAGATATTTATTCAACAACCACTATTTTGTTAAACATTTTTCAAACATACAAGACACTATTTAGACATATAATTCCACACAAACACAAATCTGTATAGTCATACAGTCAATACCTCATTAGAACCTTCAGTGTGTCAGGCTGTATGTTTAGTGATGGGAATAGCATTAAGAACAAGAATAATATGATCCTTATTCTTATGGAATTCACAATCTGGGAAATTTCTCTCTTTCAAAGAGCTTCCATTTTAATAATGAAAACTATTAAGGGAATTTGACAGATTAGAATAATTTTAATAGATATTTAGCTATGAAATAAGATTTTTTAAAACATTAGCTCTTATTATGATTTACCTTTTGAATCCTAGTAAATATGGGATGTGGTCTGTCTTCATGTCACCTATGAGCTGACGTAAATTACATTTGCCATGATTATAAAACATGTAATTTTTTATTTTTAGCTTGGATGATTGCACACAAATGTAACAAACCATTGACTACTTACTTGGATAAGATTTATCTAAATTTTTCCTTTGATATTTCATCTGAAATATTATTAGTCATTTACTTGAAGAATAATTAGGAAGCTTAGAGTTATAAGGTTTAGATTAAAAAAATTAAACCACTGATCTCTTATTTTCCTAGCACTTCTGAAAGTTAGATTCTTATGAACAAAATATTTTATTTTGAGCACTTGTATTATATATGCTATATATTGTATATATGCAATACTTTCTATATATTATGTATATATTATTTATCCTATATTATGATATACTTAGAACAACTGAAGATCATAAAATATTTATATTATGTAAATAATATGGGAATTTATTTAATATAAATTTTAGTGCAAGTCCATTAGATCAATACTTCTCACAAAATTAAAGTGCACATAAATCATAAGGGAATCTTTTTAAAATACAGATTCCTGAGCCCACCTCCCAATGATTTTCATCTTGTAGGTTTGGAGGCCTGCCATTAATCTGGATTTCTTACTATCAGGTAATACTGATACTTGGACTACGGTTTAAGGAGAGTTACACTAGATTAAAACTCTCCATTAGATCACAATCAGTTTGGGAGCCTTGTCCTCTGGTATTTTTCTTCTCTAAGCTGCTTGTTTTTATCACAGAAGAGCAGCTGAGATGCAGGAATGCTTACATCTAGATGATGTGTGTACCTATGAGATCACAGGGTAATGAAATATATTTTGTCACTAAAAAAAAAGAAAAAGAAAAAGAAAAAAATATATGTATATATATATATATATTTATAAAATAATCAAAGGCACTATGGTATTCTACTTAAACTTAAGTTTGTATTCTCATATTGTTAAGGATGTTAATTAAAAAAATAATTTGCTCCTATGTTTAGAGCTATGTCTACTAGGAATATTTTTAAAATATTACTCAAGGGATATCAAGGAATTATGCAATGCAAGAATCAGTCCCTGTTTGAGCTTCCAGAACAAAGTGCATCTTGCAAAAATATGAACTTAGGTGCTGAATTCTATAGTGTTTAACAAAAATACCCTTGTAAAGAGTGGTAGGAAATTTGGAAAGAGTGGCATTGTATAGCCCTTCTGGTTATTTTGCAAAACAAGTAGAGACTATCCTGCAGAGTATTTAGGGAAGAAATAAGGATTTCCATAAAACTTATTTGAAGAAAATTTGGTACTTAAAACATTTATTAAAAAAAAAAAACAAGTTAGTGCAGAAGCAAACACATAAAATTAGGGGTATTTATATGATTCTTGACACACAAAGCAAAATGGATAAGAACATTGTTACTTACTCAAAAGTCAGCTTATATCAGAACATAGCCTATTACGAGTATACAGGTTCTAAGTGATTTTTTTTAGTGAGGAGGAAGTGGATCTTTATGACCAAAGTCATTAAATATGACTTACGGTTAGTTATAGATTAATTTGTAGCAAATGCATGTAGTTCTCAATTTAAGACAGAATTCAAACATTATTGGTAAGCTTTTTTTGACATTAAAATATTTTAGAAGATTTTCAGGTATTATTTTGCCATTTGTTTTAGAGGATTCTACTTTACAATTAGAATCAGGATATTATGATACAGAGTGAACAAATATAGTTAAAACACATCATATAGAACTCAGCATTAACAAGGCTTATTTCTCTGGATATGCTGTAACTTATGCATAATTGTGAATTCTTTGCCCTTTCCTTTGTCAGCTTCCCAAAACAGTTTTCAGTTCTACGAAATTTTCTCCAATTTCTGAATGTAGGAAATCATCTTAGTAATACACACTTTGTTGTTCTAGTGTAATATGCTTTGTCCTTTTAACAACAACAACAACAAAAAGCTAAAACAAAATACTTATGATAATAGTCATATATTGTTCTTCTCTATTCTTATTGATGACCTACCTAGTTTCCTTTACAATAGATGTGAAGACTAAAAGATGAAACTATATTTTAATACAGTGATGTTTCATTTAATAGATGTCTAAGCATATCAATTTCCTGGTATTTCTGACGGTCAATGTAGAAAGACTATAAAACTGAAGTTATTTTGAGACTGGCATCCACTCTAAAATCTGTTTAATGAAACATTTCTACTAAAAAAAACAGACCACTAATGTTTTTGAATGATATCTGAGTGCTTTTATTTAAAAACTGGAATAGTTATTAGAAAAAGTAAAGTGAAAAAATGTATCAAATATACTAAATGTAGCAGTATTATCACAGTTCTGGATTTCATGCAGACTTGCAATTTATTATTTATACTTATAGGAGAAAACTCTTTAGGAAGCTCTGGAAAATTATCCAGTCCATGTTAGTCATATGCCACACACCAGAGTGTCTGAGCAAGATCCATCTACCTAGAGGCCCTGTACCTGATTATAGGTTGAGCTGTTTCATTCCTTATATCTATTAGTTTATAACCTCCTGGTGTCAGAATATTTTCTTGCTATAAATCCACTGAATCATTTCAACAACCCCTGGGTAAAAGCTACACATTCCATATATAAATGGCCTAACAGAGAAGTGCAATTAATGTATGAGCAACACATAGTAAAAATAAATGTTATTGTTATGATATCAGGAGTTTGTGATGCTAACCATGAACCATTATATATTTTATTCAGTTTTGGCAAAAGAAAATGGAAGACTGAAGAAAAGTTCAGTTAGTACTTGTAATATATTCATTCTCCAAAAGACCCCAGACTTTTTGTGGGTGGAGAAAATTTTTTATAGAACAGAGAAAGGGAAAGGGTGTCAATTTCACACACCAATGCCATGTCTTCCTTCAGTCAAGTGCTAAAGTGAATTACAGATTTATTTCCTATGCTCATTATTTATCATTTCTTCTCTGTCTCTCTTTCTCTTAACTCCTACTATGGACTGACAAATTCATTAGACTTATGGATAACCAATGTCCAGATATAATTACTGTGAATTACATAAAAAAATTACCCCAAATTATTAGAAGGCTTATAGCTTGTCTATTAACTTTTTGTTTTAGAAATAATAAAGAAAGAGACATGTTCTGTCCTGATTTTTATTTTCTTTATCCCCACTCTCCTTTTACACAAATCTCCTCTTTAAGTTAAACTTGAAGTCACAATATTAGAGGATTTATAAAATCAGCTCTTCTAATATATGAATAATATGTATTACTTATATATATTTGAGAAGTGCTGTGAGAAGACTATGTCATTAACTCTATGATCGTTTTAGTAAGCTATCAAGAACTATATGCTATAGTTGTATGTGGAATAAATAGCATTTAACTTATAAATTTTCTTTCACTTATGACTTGTCAAGCCACTTATTCTTATCAGTGACTAGCTTATGTTTTTTTTTTTTATGGTTTTGATTTACTTTTTTTTTTTTTTTTTACAGTTGTTGCCATTATTTTACACATGAGCAGGTTGGTCATTGCTGTACTTGATGAAAAATGACATGCTATTTCAATTTTGCTAATAATCATGAGCCAAGAGTTGAAATATTTTATGATAAAACCTTAATATATGTTATTAAATGAGCAATGTTTTTAATTGACAAATGTAATGAAATTGTATGACTGTACACTAATACATTTTAATATTTCTGGTATATATGTAGTAATCATTATATTGCATTTCACTTTTTTTTTAATGGTGGAAAGAATTTCAACAAAGTTTGGGAGCTATTTATAGTTTTACCTCTTATGGTTTTAGAATGGGAAGTTCAACAAGAATAGGAAAACATAGTGTTTAAATTAAATGAATTTAATTTTTATGCTGTTGACTTACTAATAAGCCTCTAGGTTTTAGTCAAATCCATTATTTAATGAAATGTCAAAATAAAATTTTTGTTATTTTTGAATAACAACTGCACGTAGGAACATGTTGTCTCAGAATATTTACTCCCAAAGGTAATTCTTTCGACTGAGAAGGTCATTGGGGAATTAGGATCTGAGCTGCTATTAGACTAAACACTTTATCTATTTTTGCAGTGTGTTTTATTTGTTGTGATCACTGTGACTGCTCAGATAACACGTCTCCATTTTTATGCTCTGCTTAAACATCTATGTGTCACCTTCTCTATAGAATGTCAGTGGCTGAGCAATCAGAAATGGAGGAATAAAATTTTTCAGACCATTCAGATATAGTATTTGTGACTGTAAAAGATTATGTTTGAACTTAGTGATATAAATCAGAGTAAGCAATAGAAGGAAGAAGAAGCTGCATTAGCTAGTGCTTATCTAGCCTAAGATTTACACACATGGGTGGTCAAGCTGAATGTTAATATCAGACAATCCAAGATTTGGTAGGAGGACACAACAAATGGTTAGGCTGGTCCCATTAGATAAGGAAAAGAAGGAGGAAAACAAAATGGAAGACAGGCCATATCCTCTCTTCTTTCTCCAACTAGTTTTTTTTATTAGTACTTTTTGTGAAACTTGAACAAAACAATTTAGTATTTCCTGAAACACATTGATTTCATGAGTCAGCTTCCATTAGTGCAAGGAGAATGATGAACATTTTCCAGGCTACTAAGTCTTTCACCATGGATCCCCATTTTGCAAATTCAGAGAACTGTTTATGCCTTAATGTATTTACAACTAGAAAAAATATTTTTAAATAGGGGTTTAATTTAAAATAAACATAAATATTGAAAACAGTTTTTTTTCTCCCAATGACAGTTGGTAAACATTTGCCCAGAAATGGTGTATGCTACAACCCTCATTCCCCCATGGTTTTGCCGTGTTGGTTACAACCTTTACAACCCTAGATTTTTTGTTTGTTTGTTTGGCTTTTTTTTTGTTTTTTGTTTGTTTGTTTGTTTGTTGCTATGTGCTGATCTACACATGCTTTTGGAACTATTTTGTTACCCTTTAACAATGGTTATTTAAAAAGTTTCCTTCAAACTGATGATAATGTTCAATATGATATAGCAATATGATTGTTATAAAAATAACAATTCTAGATATTTAAACAAACATCTGAACAAACCCAATGAAAAATAACAATGATTTCTTTTCTAAGTAATCAAAATCATTTAATGATATAATACCTTTAATAGTTGGTTTAAGGACACATCAGTGTTTTTTTTTTCTTCTACTTGGAGCAATGAAAAAAATGTATGTAGTGCAACCACAATTACTTTCAATCTCATGTTAAACTAGTCCATGCATTAAAAATGTATAAGCTATGCCTTTCCCTTGAGGGAGCGATTATAGATTAGGATTTAGTTCTGTGTGGCACCTTAAATTCCTCAAGAAATCACTGATACTAGATTTTATTCCAATTTACAGACTTCTAAACCTACAGAATAGGGAACCAGCTGCCTTTCTCCACATATTTTTCTATTTTCCCGCTCCCCCATGCTGTGCACTTCTGTCGTATTATGCTGAGAAGTAAAAAGAATCAGCCCAAAGATGTGTCTGCCTGTCCAGCTGTTTCCAGGGAGAAGCCAACCCCCTTCTAACTCCCAATCACCCCTCCCCATCACTCCTGTACTTATTAGTGAAGAGGGCGGAGAGTCCTCCAAATGTTCAGAAAACTGGTTTCTAAGGGGGGAGACAGAAGCATAAGAAGCCAGCCTGGACTTTCACTGTTTGAAAAAATAAAAATTCTGATTATTTTTTATTTATAACTATACCAAATAAATAAACATCATTAGCATAAGAATTCACATTGGGTTTTTATTGCAAAGGAGTTATGTATGTGTTCATTGAATTAAAAAAAAACAGTATTCTTTTACATACAGAAAATTTATCACCTGTCTTTGAATATTGTTGAGTATTATTACAGTATTATTAATATACAGGTTAGAAAAAAATAGAAAAGAAAGGACTTGGTTGTAAAAGACAGCGCATGTCAAAGCAGAAAGGTACAAGGAAGAAGACTGTGGAAAGGGAGAAAAAAACAAATCGCTATTTAATAAATAAGACTCATGTTCTAATATCCTGGCATAGTGCTCATCATGTGTCTCTATTTGACAGATTTTTCCAGCATAGCTCCTGCTGAATTCTTAGTGTATACTTAAACATGAATTTTGAACTATGTAAAGTCCAATTTTTGAACTATATAAATTTCAAACAACTTAGGCTAGAAGTTATGCTCCTCTATAAGGTGCCCTTAAGTTTATTATGTATTTTATGCAGAATTCTCCACCTGAGATTCTTTTATCTCTGTCTTTGCAAATACAAATTTTACCTGAGTTTTGAAGTTCTGATAAAATGTTTCTTGTGACACTGAGATTTGCTTGACCCTTGAAATTTTCTTGGTATTTTTCTCTGCCCTAACCATCCTCAGTGGAGTGGGGAAAAGACAGAAGATAGAGAAAACAGCTTCTATTTCTCTGAATAGTACAGGATTTTCACCTCTTCTGGAGCTGAAATGGGCTGAACCGATGAATTACTATTATTAACTTAAAGTCTGTATTAGAATATAAACATTTTACGATAATGTTCTGGTCTGATAAATCTTCCTACTACTTAGTGATGGTTTAAATAGGTGATGGCAATTAAGGAGGGCACTTGTGATGAGAACCAGGTGATGTATGGAATTGTTTTTATTTTTGTTGTTGTTTTGATGTATGGAATTGTTGAATTCACATATTGTACACCCAAAACTAATAGAATACCTCATGTTAACGAACTGGAATTAAAATAAAAACTTTTAAAAAATCTCCCTGTTACTCAGTGATCATACCCTGTATTGCTCATAGTAAGTGCCCATTCAATGTATAGTAATTACACAACATGTTTTTGAAAAATAGCAAGCAGATCTTCATATTTATTACTTAAACATCTTCTTTTAACAAGTATTCAAAAACTTTTATTCCCTTGGTATTTCATTTGAAATATTGTGATGAATTTTCCACTTGCCTGAAGAGGGTGAGAAAATAGTTTCCCCATCAATGTACTTCCCTCCTTTTCAACCAACTTGGGAATCATTGTGTTCAATGATACCATGGGTATATTGGGTGGGGTTAAATGGAGACTCTTTATGGAAGATTATGAAATCTATATTTAGAATAGTTGATGTAAAAATCAGTGTTATGGGGACTCCTGGGTGGCTCAGTCAGTTAAGTGTCTGCCTTAGGCTCAAGTCATGATCCCAGGATCCTGGGTTCTTGTCCTCCATCAGGTTCCTTGCTCAGTGGGGAGCCTGCTTCTCCCTCCACTTGCTCTGCCACTCCCCCTGCTTGTGCTCTCTTTCTCCCTTTCTCTCTCTGACAAATAAATAAATAAAAATCTTAAAAATAAAGTAAAAAAAATAAAATTCAGTCTTATGTTAAAGACTAATAAAATGGCATACTTGAGATTGAGTACTTGATTATGAAAGTAAATATGACAAATGACAGTTTGTCCCTTAAGTCTTCTGTCATCAATTAGGGAAAAGTGAGATGGCGATAAGACCATCTCATTCAAGGTCATATGTAGTGACATTGAATGGGAAAAATGCTTATAGATTATAATATCAAATATTTTATGAGATTCTAATCTTCCTTATGTACTAAGTAGTGGGATCTAAATTAAACTTTAATCAAGTCTTAAAAAATGATGCATTTGCCACCCACGATTTCTGTTACATTTATTAAGGTGCACAGGATCTTATTAAGACTCATAACTGTCCTTTAGTTCCATCTTGTCATGTTGTGGTAGCCACTTTTGGTGACCGAACCCTCCTTCTTTCTGGCCAGGAGAATTGCAGTGTTTGGCAGTGCCTGAGTGTCTTAGTCAGTTAAGCACCCGCCTTCAGCTCAGGTCATGATCCCATGGTCTTGGGATGGAGTCCTGCATTGAGCTAGCTGCTCAATGGGGATTCTGCTGCTCCCTCTCTTTCTACCCTTCCCCCTTCTCATGTTGACTGTCTGTCTCTCTCTCAAATAAATAAATAAAATCATAAAAAAGGATTAAAAAATAAAGAATATAGTGTTCATTCTGGAGTTTGTCAGATATTGAATAATAATTTCCAGAGAATGAACTTTTTGGACTAATGATTGGTTTAGGGATGGTTATATGACAACATCTGGCAAAGAAATTTAAGGGGAATTTTTACTAACAGAGAAAACTTCTGCAAAGCATTTATTTAAGAAAGAGAGAGAAATGCTATGCAAGCTGTCTCACCATACTTCATCTCACACTTCTTCTTTGGTTTGAGACTTTTTTATATGGCTTAGAGATGCTATAAGGCATTTTGTAACCATGAGAAGTTCAAGAGCTGTACAGAGCTGACCCAGATTCCTGACATTATTGATCCATCGACAGAACAAACTCTGGAACTTCTGACCTATGGATAGTTATCCTAGGATAACTGTATATGGATAATAAGTCTTTTATACCTGAAACTTACTTAAAATAACTAATCTATTTGCAGGAAAAACAAAGTTGCCACAAAATAATTTTACTATGACTACATTGTCATATAAACGATCAATCATGTGAAAGAGTATTTAAGACTACTTTAAATAATCTATAGCCTCTTGGCAATAGTAGGATTAGCATTTGGAAGCTATATCTACTATAGTATAAACAAGATATGACATCTTTAAAATACTAAAGCCAAATAAAAAGCATGCTAGTTGATATTTATGGCAGAGGAACCACTCAACGAAGATCAGAGGCCTGACTCTAACTCTGGGTCTTTACTGCCATTTCCAGTACACCTTCAAGCTCAGGGGCATGTGGTCTGGCTTTCAAGTCATTAGTAATGATGAGTTGCCAAAATATGTGTCAGTTCATGATGAAGATGGCTAGCTTTCCAAAGTTTTTTCACACTGCATGCCATTATGAATAAGTACCTTTGCATTACCAGTGTTAATGAGTAGGGACTGAAGGGGTCGTGAGGGACAAAGGTCTTACAAGACTTTTCATTTGAGCAAATTACTTATATCACAGAAAATATTAAAGCTTATTGTTTCAGGTTAGAATTTCTTGTTAAAGATTCTAGCCTTTATTTCAGATGACCTAAAGTAGACATCACATATTAAGAGTGGTGGGTGAAAGTGGAGGCCAGGAAGCCAAATATAATAAAATTGATGTTGAAAGTGTCTATAGGAAAGGACTTTGAATATGGTTACTATATATGGAACAGTTTGAAGAAAATAAATCATATAAGCCATTTATAATTTTTAAATATTGGAATTATTATAGGTGCACAGGTAGTTGCAGATAGTGAAACAGGTCCCATGTATTCTTCCCCCAGTTTCTCCAATATAATGTTTGCCTCATTGTAGTACAAGGTCAAAACCAGGATTCTGACACTGGGGCAAGTGTGTGTATGATTCTATATCACTTTATCACAAATGGAGCTTACCACTGCAATCAAGATAACCAGCTATTCCATCACCACAAAGATTTCCCTCATGTTATCCCCTTACAGCCATGCTCATACCTTACTCTTCTATCTCTATAATTCTGTAATTTCAGATATTTCATAGAAATACACTCCTTCAGTATGTCACCTTTATGGATTTTCTTCTTTCACATAGTATGCTTAATATACTTCTCTGGAGACTCATCTAGGCTGTTGCATAGATTAATAGCCAATTCTTTTATTTGCAGTATCATTTCATGACATGGATGACCATCATTTGTTTGGCCATTTGCTCACTGAAGAACATTTGAGTTGTTTTAGATTTTTGGAAAAACTACTTTGGCTGTTACAAAGGTGCTATAATCATTCATCTATAAATTTTTATGTGAATGTACACTTTAATTAATCTGGGATAAATGTCCAGAAATGCAAATTCTAGACCAAATGGAAGGTACATGTTTAGTTTAAAAAGAAACTGAAAAAGTGTTTTCCAGAATAGCTGTACAATTTTGCATATCTCAATATGGTTTTGATTTGCATTTTCCTGATAATTAGTGATATTGAGCACCTTTCATGGACCTGCTGGCCATTTTTGTATCCTATTTGGAAGAAAAAGTCTATTCAAGTCTTGTGCCAATTTGAATTCAATTTTCATTTTCTCACTTACTGAGTTGTATGAATTTCTTACATATTTTGTATAGTAAGTCCTTATCAGAATAATGGCTTGCAAATATTTTCTTCCTATTCTGTAGGTTGCCTTTTATTTAAAAAAAAAGTTTGTTTTTTACTTTGATGTCCCACTTGTTTATTTTTGCTTTTGTTACTTATATTTTCTGGTGTTATATTAAAAAAAAATCATTGCATATCTGGGTTTGTTTGAGAAGAATGTGTATTTCACTACTGTTGGAAGACATGTACTGTTATATCTATTAGGCCTGTTTGTTTTATAGTATGGTCCAAGTCCAACATTTCCTTATTTCATTTTCCCCCACTCTTACTCTCTTCTTTCCACTCTCTCTCAAATAAATAAATAAATAAATAAATAAATAAATAAAATCTTTAAAAAAATTAGTCTCTCAACTTTTATAGTAATCTTAAGTGGTTAATAAATATTTTACAGAAATAGAGTATTCTGATTCTGATATATACTTTGCTTTGCCAGAGTGCTGTTTATTTTCATGTATTCACGTTACTAGGTAGCATCTTTTGTTTTCAATTTAAAGAATTTCTTTGAACATTTCTTCTAAGCCAGGGGTAATGGTGGTGAACTTTATCAGCTTTGCTTTTTAGGAAAAGTCAATATTTCACCTTCATTTCCTAAAGGACAACTTTGCTGAATAAAATATTCTTTTTTTTTTTTTTTTTTATTTGACAGACAGAGACCACAAGTAGACAGAGAGGCAGGCAGAGAGAGAGAGAGGGAAGCAGGCTCCCCGCTGAGCAGAGAGCCCGATGCGGGACTCGATCCCAGGACCCTGAGATCATGACCTGAGCCGAAGGCAGCGGCTTAACCCACTGAGGCATCCAGGCGCCCCTGAATAAAATATTCTTGATGCGCAGTTTCATTCTTTTAGCACGTTGAACCTTATATCTCATTCTTTCCTGGTCCAAGGTCTCTACTGAGAAATGCACTGATAGCCTTATTGGTTTTCCTATGTATGGGATAAATATATTTTTTTTCTATTGCTGTTTTTTAAAATTCTCACTCTGTATTTAATTTTGGAGAATTTTATTATAATATGTCTTGGGTAATATTTTTTAAATTGAAATTTAGGCAGCAATTATTAGCTTCATGAACATGGATGTCCAAATCTCTTCTCAGGTTAGGGACATTCTCAACCATTCTTTCTCTCTTTTTTAAAATTATTTATTATTATCAATTTTTAAAATTTTAACTTCAGTATAGTCAACATACAGTGTTATATTAGTTTCAGGTGTACAATACAGTTTTCAGAGTACAGGTCTTTCACCTCTTTGGTTAAGTTTATTCCTAGGTATTTTATTATTTTTGGTATAATTGTAAATAATGCTGTCCTCTTAATTTCTCTTTCTCCTACTTCATTGTTAATGTATGGAAATGCAACATATTTCTGTACATTGATTTTGTATCCTGAAACCTTGCAGAATTCATTTATCAGTTCTAGTAGTTTTTTGGTGGAGTTAATGTATTCTATATTTGGTATCATGTCATCTGCAAGTAGTTAAAGTTTTACTTCTTCCTTACCAATTTGGAAGCGTTTTATTCTTCTTTCTTGTGCGATTGCTATGGTACGACTTCCATTACTGTTTTAAATGCAGTGACAATGGACATTCTTGTCTTGTTCCTGATCTTAGGGGAAATGTGTTCAGTTTTTCACTACTAAGTATGATGTTAGCTGTGGATTTTTCATATGTGGTTTTATAATATTAAGGTGTGTTTCTTCTAAACCTACTTTTATAGAGCTTTTGTCATAAATGGATGTTTATTTGTCAACTGCTTTGTCCTTTGTCCTTTGTCAACTGCTTTCTCTGCATCAAGTGAAATGATTATTTGGTTCTTATCTTTTTTCTTGTTGGTGTGTTGTATCATGTTGATTGATTTATGAATATTGAACCAGTATTGCATGCAGGGAATAAATCACACTTGATCATGGTGAATGTTTTTAAAAAAATTATTATTGGGTTCTGTTTTCTAATATTTTGTTGAGGATTTCTGAATTTATGTTCATCTGAGATACTGGTCTCTGGTCTATAATTCTCTCTCTCTCTCTTTTTGTTTTTTTTGTAGTGTCTTTATCTGGTTTTGGTATCAGGATAATGCTGGCCCCCCAGGATGAATTTGGATGCTCTCCTTTCTCTTGTATTTTTTTGGCACAGTTAGAGAAGAATCAGTATTAACTCTTCTTTAAATATTTGGTAGAATTTATCTGTGAACCTGTCTGGGCTTAGACATTTTTCATTGGGTGCTTTTTGGTTACTGATTCAGTTACATTGCTGGTAGTCAATCTGTTCAAATTTTCTATTTCTTTCTGACTCCGTTTTGGGAGTTTATCCATTTCTTCTATGTTGTTCAACTTATTGACATATAATGTTTCATAATATTCTCTTATAATCCTTTATATTTTTGCGGTGTTGGTTTTTATTTTTCCTCTTTCATTTCTATTTTTCTTTATGGAATCTTCTCTCTCTCTCTCTCTTTCTCTCTCTTTCTTTTCAAAGAAACAACTCCTGCTTTCATTGTTCTGTACTATTGCTTTCTTCAGTTTCTTTTTTGTTTATTTCTGTTCTATTCTTTATTATTTCCTTTCTTCTACTTAGTTAAGGGATATTGTTTGTTCTGCTTTTCCTAGCTCCTTTAGGTGTAAGATTAGATTGTTTATCACAGATTTTTCTTACTTCTTGAGGTAGTCCTGTATTGCTACATACTTCCCTCTTAGGACCACTTTTGCTTCATCCCAAAGGTTTTGGACAATCATGTTTTCATTTTCATTTGTGTCCATGTAGCTTTTTATTTCTTCTCTGATTTCTTGGTTGATCCATTCATTGTTTAGTGGCATATTATTTAGTCTCCTTTTTTTTTTTTTTTGTGCACTTTGTGCACTTTCCAGATTTTGTTATTGTTGTTGTTCACTACTAGTTTCATAACATAATGATCAGAAAAGATGCATGATATAACTTAAATCCTTTTGAATTTCTTAAGACTTGTTTTGTGAGCTAATATGTGGTATATTCTGGAAAATATTTCATGTACACTTGAAAAGGATGAATATTGTGGTGTTTTAGAATGCAATATTCTGAATATATCTGGTCCAATGTGTAGCTGTTTTCTTGTTGATTTTCTGTATGGATAACATATCCATTGATATTAGTGGGGTGATAAAATTTCCCTATGATTTATGTTTGTTCTTAACTGCTTTACATATTAACCTAAATAAATATTCTCAATACCTGTTCCTAAATTCCAATGGTAGTGCATAATTATTTACAATTGTTATATCTTCTTGTTGCATTGTTGCCTTTATGATTATATAGTGTCCTTCTTTGTCTCTTATTACAGCCTTTGTTCAAAGTCTGTTTTGTCAGAGGGCGCATGGGTGGCTCAGTTGGATAAGCATTTGCCTTCAGCTCCTAGGGCTTGCGATTGAGTCCTGTGTTGGCCTCCCTATTCAGTGGGGAGTCTGCTTCTCTATTTCTCTCTGACATTCTCCATGCTCATGCTCTCTCTCTCTCTCTCTCTCACTTGCTATCTTTCTCAAATAAATAAAATAAAATCTTTAGAAAAATACAGGCTGTTTTTTTCAGAAATAGGTTTTGTTACCCTGGTTTTCTTTTCACTTCCATTTGCAAGATAAATGAATGCTTTTCATTCAATTTCATTCAATCTGCAGGTGCTTTAGGTCTGAAATGAATCTCTTGAATGTAGCATATGGATGAATTATGCTTTTTTTAATCCATTATGTCACACTATGTCATTTGATTGGAGAATTTAGTCCATTCAAATTCAAAATAATTATTGATAGTTATGCACCTATTGCCATTTTGTTACTTATTTTATGGTTATTTTTGTATATTTTTTTCCTCCTCTTGCTCTCTTTTCATGTTTTCTGGATTCTTTTAGTGAAATGTTTAGGTTATTTGCTCTTTATTTTTTGCATATCTGTTGCTGGTTTTTGATTTGTGGTTACCAGTTGGTTTGTATATAACATCTTATGCAGTCTATATTAAGTTTATGGTCCCTTATGTTTGAACCCATTCTTTACTCTTCTCCCCTTATATTTTAGGTATGTGGTATCAAACTTTACATCATTTTATTTTATGAGCCCCCTGACTAATTTTTATGGATATACTTATTTTTACTGCTTTTGTGCTTCTTATTTTTCTTACTCCTACTTATGGTTTTACCTTTCTACTCAAAGTGCCTCTTTACATTTCTTTTAATGCTGGTCATGAAGATTTTTTTAGTGGTTTTAGTGGTCATGGATTCCTCTTTGTTTGGGAAATTCTTTATCTCTCCTTCAATTCTTAATGATAGCCTTGCTGGATACAGTATTCTTGGCTGATTTTTTT
The DNA here is from genome assembly GCF_010015895.1 of Lontra canadensis. Classification (NCBI taxonomy): domain Eukaryota; kingdom Metazoa; phylum Chordata; class Mammalia; order Carnivora; family Mustelidae; genus Lontra; species Lontra canadensis. The sequence goes on from NW_022631089.1 coordinate 752,042, forward strand.
TTTTTCCCCTTTCAGTAATTTGAATATGTCATGTCTCTCTTCTGGCCTGCAAAGGTTCTACCAAAAACTTAGCTGCTAGATTTGTGAGGTTCACTTTGTATGTAATTTATTTATTTTCTGTTACTGCTTTTAAAATTCTCTCTTAACCACTATTTTTTAAAAATATTTGTTTATTTATTTATTTCATTTATCTGCCATTTTAGTAACTGTGTCTTGGTGTGGACCTTCTTGGGTTGATTTTGTTGGGGAATCTCTGTGCCTCTTGGATCTCGGTATATCTATTCTTCCTCAGATTTGGCACCTTTTCAGCTATTATTTAATCACATATATTTTCACTCCCTTTCTCTCTCTTCTCCTTCTAGGATCCCTGTAATATGAATGTTATTATACTTGATGTTGTCATCACTGAGTTATTTAAGTCTATTTTCTTTTTTCTCTTTGTTCACCTTGGTTGATTTCCATTACTCTATTCTCCAGGTCACTGATCTATCCTTCTGTTTCATCTAGTCTGCTATTTATTCCATCTAGTGTATTTTTAATTTCAGTTATTGAGTTTTCATCTCATTGGTTCTTTTTAAAAAAAAAAAAATATTTATTTTTTAGAATTTCTTTTCAGTGTTCCAGAATTCATTGTTTATGCACCACACCCATGCAATACATGCCTTCCATAATACCCACCACCAGGCTCACCCAACCTCCCACCTCCCTCCACTCCAGAACCCTCTGTTTCTCAGAATCCACAGTCTCTCATGGTTCATTTCCCCCTCCAATTTCCACCAACTCACTTATCCTCTCCGTCTCCCCATGTCCTCCATGTTATTTCTTATGCTCCACAAGTAAGTAAAACCATATGATAATTGACTCTTTCTGCTTGACTTATTTCACTCAGCATAATCTCTTCCAGTCCCATCCATGTTGATACAAAAGTTGGGTATTCATTCTTTCTGATGGCGGCATAATACTCCATTGTATATATGGACCATATCTTCTTATCTATTCGTCCACTGAAGGACATCTTGGTTCTTTCCACAGTTTGGTGACTGTGGCCATTGCTGCTATAAACATTGGGGCACAGATGGCCCTTCTTTTCACTACATGTATCTTTGGGGTAAATACACAGTACTGCAATTGCAGAGTCATAGGGTAGCTCTATTTTTAATTTCTTAAGGAATCTCCACACTGTTTTCCAAAGTGGCTGCACCAAGTTGCATGCCCACCAACAGTGCAAGAGGGCTCCTCTTTCTCCACATCCTCTCCAACACATGCTGTTTACTGTCTTGTTAATTTTGGCCATTCTAACTGGTGTAAGGTGGTATCTCAATGTGGTTTTGATTTGAATCTCCCTGATGGCTAATGATGATGAATATTTTTTTATGTGTCTGTTAGCCATTTGTATGTATTCTTTGGAGAAGTGTCTTTTCATGTCTTCTGCCCATTTTTTGACGTGATTTTCTGTTTTGTGTTCTGCTGAGTTTGAGGTGTTCTTTATAGATCTTGGATAACAGCCCTTTGTCTGTACTTCATTTGCTAATATCTTCTCCCCTTCCGTGAGTGTTTCCTTTGCTGTTCAGAAGCTTTTGATCTTGACGAATTCCCAAAAATTCATTTTCGTTTTTGTTTCCTTTGCCTTTGGAGACATATCTTGAAAGAAGTTACTGTGGCCCATGTCAAAGAAGTTACTGCCTATGTTCTCCTCTAGGATTCTGATGGATTCCTGCCTCATGTTGAGATCTTTTTTCCATTTCAAGTTTATCTTTGTGTATGGTATAAGAGAATGGTAGAGTTTCATTCTTCTATACATAGCTGTCCAATTTTTCCAGCACCATTAATTGAAGAGACTGTCTTTTTTCCACCATACATTTTTTTCCTGCTTTGTTGAAGATTAGTTGACCATAAAATTGAGGGTCCATATCTGGGCTCTCTACTCTATTCCACTGGTCTATGTGTCTGTTTTTGTGCCAGTACCATGCTGTCTTGGTGATCACAGCTTTGTAGTAAAGCTTGAAATCAGGCAACATGATGCCCCCAGTTTTCTTTTTCTTTTTCAACATTTCCTTAGCAACTCAGGGTATCTTCTGGTTCCATTCAAATTTTAGAATTGTTTGCTCCAGCTCTTTGAAAAATGCCAGTGGAATTTTGATCAGAATGTCATTGAAAGTATAGATTGCTCTAGGCAGTATGGACATTTTAACAATGTTTATTCTTCTGATCCATGAGCATGGAATGGTCTTCCATCTTTTTGTGTCTTCTTCAATATCTTCCATGAGTTTTCTGTAGTTCCTTGAGTAGAGATCCATTACCTCTTTGGTTAGGTTTATTGCCAGGTATCTTATGGTTCTTGGTGCTATGGTAAATGGAATCAATTCTCTAATTACCCTTTCTGTATCTTCATTGTTAGTGTATAAGAAAGCAACTGATTTCTCTACATTGATTTTGTATCCTGCCACATTATTGAATTGCTGTATGAGTTCTAATAGTTTGGGGGTTGGGTATTTTGGGTTTTTCATTTAAAGTATCGTGTCATCTGTGAAGAGAGAGAGTTTGTATTTGAATACATTTTATTTCTCTTTGTTGTCTGATTGCTGTTGCTAGGACTTCTAATACTATGTTGAACCAGAGTGGTGAGAGTGGGCATCCTTGTCGTGTTCCTGATCTCAAAGGAAAGGCTGTCAGCTTTTCTCCACTGAGCATGATTTTCACTGTGCGTTTTTCATAGATTTTATGAAGTTGAATAATGTTCCCTCTATCCCTATACTTTGAAACATTTTAATCAGGAAAGGATGCTGTATTATCTCATTGGTTCTTTTTCATGTTTTCTACCTCTTTGTTAGGCATCTTCCTGAGTTTCTCCACTCTTTTCTCAAGACCAGTGAGTATCCTTATGACCATTACTTAAAATTCTCTATTAGGATATTAATTATCTCATTTCATTTAGATATCTTGCTATGATTCTCTCCTTCTTTCATTTGGGGCATATTCTTCTGTCCCCTCATTTTGTCTAACTCTGTGTCTGTTTTTGTGTATTTGGAAAGTCAGCTATGTCTCCTGCTTTTAAAAGAAGTGGCTTTATGAAGAAGAGGTTAGGTTCTATAGTGCCCTGCACTGCAATGTCCCCTGTTCACCAGAACCTGGGACTTCAGGATGTCTTATATGTGTGTTATGTGTGCCTACTATTGTGGCTGAAGCTCATTTATCTTCAGACAAGACATCTGCAATGTCTCTACTTGTCTGTTGTGGGAAGCATTTGGAATCAGTTGTTAGTGGGCCAGTGCAAGCCTGCCTTGGGTTTAAGTTCAGTCAGATCAGGAATTTATGAAAGATGTGGTAGGGCCAAATTGCAGGGCAATCACCCTGTGTTGTGACCTGAACAGCTTTCACTGGTGGGCAGGGCTTACATTCAGACCAGGTATCGGCCCTCAGGCCATGGCTGGGACAGCAGTCAGACTGGTTCATGGTTATCTTCCCCTTTCCCTATAGCAGGATTCACTTTGGAGTGGTGCTTGCCCCTGTTGGGGCCATTTGTGCAGCACCAGGTCTATGACACTTTCTTGAATGGTCTCAGCCATACGTGTGTTAGAGGGGCCAAGTCTGTAAGAAAACACCAAGGTAAAGTGTGAGGTGTTAGGAAGGTTTGTGTAAGTCTTCTGTGGGAGGAGACCAGGAGCTGCTTTAGAAAAGTCCTTCCACAGAGTTAGAGGGGGTGGATCCACAAAAGAACTTGAGGGCATGGTGTGTGGTGCCAGCTAGATCTGCTGGTCCACTGCAGGAGGGGAACTGCAGCTACTCAAAACTCTTGCCAAGGCCAGTTGGTTTGGAGGTGGTGGTTCAGAAGTGTGTGAGGGCAGAGTACACCGTTAGCAAGTTGTATGGAAAGTGTTGTCCCTGAGCTGGTTCCCACAGTTGTTTGTGTGTCTAGGCTGTGGGTTGGGGGGAGGGAATTGGTGTCTGCCAACTCTTTTGTTCCTGGAATATTCTCCCAAAGATCCCTGCCCCTCCAGCACATACTTTGAGATTCATAAACAAATCTCCTTCCTGTATACCCAGGGTATTTTCCAAACTTCTGCTTCTATGCTTATCTTCCATGGGCTGTTTGTTGTGCTAGCTCTTTAAGGGTGGGGGCTCAGTTTCCTCTTTCCCTCCTGGCTCTCTCAGAGCTAAGCCCACTGAGTTTTAAAATTCAGAATGTTAAGTCCTACTGATTTCAAGAACTCTAAAAAGTATGTCCTTCTGGTTTTCAAAGCCAAATGTTATAGGGATTTATCTTCCTTGTGTGGATTCCCCATACCTGGGATGTCTGATATGAAAGTCTCTTTCTTTCCCCACTCCACAGCTGAGGTGTCCTTCCCTCCTGTGGATAGTCATCCATTTCTTTGGGGCCAGTTACTGGAGAAATATCATTTCCTTTGGAGGAGTCATGTTACCATGACACTCCATGATCCCTGCAGCTTTCGACAGGTGTCTTTGCATTTTAAGAAATAATTACCTCTTTCACAGTTAATGGACTAACTTCAGTAGAGAAAGATCTTCACCTGGGGTTGGAGGGAAGCTGGTGTTTGCTATGCTTAGTGCAGGGCACCCAGTGTGGGAACAAATGACAGGACCATATCAGGAAGGCATGGTGACTTGTTGGCCCAGACTGTTATGTCCATAAAATCAACAACTGTATGGTCCTGGAAAAATGCTGTGGGAGACTGTTGAGGTGCAACCAGGTCCAGTGGCTGGGGATCAGGGAAAACAGTAGTAGTGGCTGTAGTCAATGCATATGCATAAGCTCAGCTGTGAGGACTAGCTGCAATACTTGTGTAGTAACAGAGACTTCTTGCAAACACACTTATAGTACTGAGGACCATGGCAGGCAGCAAGGGCTGGGACCAACTGCGGGGCACACTGGCTGTTGTCGGAGCCCTGGCTGCTAGTGTGTACTATCATGGCTGCTGGGTCTTGCAGTAAAGATCGGTGCCAGGGATCTGGGTAGGGGTGTGTAGATGCACAGCTGCAGAGTCTAACAACAGGTGAGTGTAGTGGCACACACTGGTATTAAGACAGAGCAAAAGTTGATGAAATCTCTAGGGGGTCTGTGGTGGCTCTGCTGGTTCTGCTGGTTGTTGATTTCTTAAGTGGCAAAAGCTGCTAGGGTTATCTTCAGAGCATGTCCTTGGAAACCTTGTCACCCTCACTGCATGACTGACACTGGTAGCCCCTACTTTCCTTCTTTGCTCTTAGTATTCATTATATGTCTCAGCTTTGCCTCTCTTTGGGTAGAATGAAACCAAAGAGAGTACTTTGTGATGTGCCCCTAATAGTGGGGGAAGCTGCTCATTCACCCTGCTCTTCTTTCCCAGTAAGAAGAGCCCTTTTACTGGGGAGTTCCCTCTTTGCAAAGAGCAGTTCTGGATGGGGTGATGGGATGGTACAGACAAAATGAAGCTGTTCTTTTCCCCCATTTTGTGCTGTTATTCTCAAGTTGTTTGTTGCTGTTGTTGTTGTTTGTTTGTTTCAGCATGTTGCTGAAGCTTCTTAAGTGGACTCCAGAATTCTCTCAGAACGGATCTTGTTTGTGTATAGATTTGCAAGTGTTGACCTTTGTGAGAGAATGTAGGCTGGGGTCTCCTGCTTTGCTATATTGGGAACATCATTCTCTTCCATCCATTTCTAATGGAATTTCTACCTCTATTTGGTTTGGTATTGCAGAGTCTATAAATGTCATTTGGGGGCTGAAGTTATTAAAAATGAGCTTACCTTCCTCCTGATCACTACTCATTAACTAGCAACTTGAAGAAACAAGAGACAAGATTTGGAAGGAACCTGACTCCTTGAATCTCCTCATAGAAGTTCACTTACTAGAAATCTACATTGCACTGTTCAGAGAATGAGAAAGAAATTCCATTGGGGTTTATCTGTTAAAATAATCATCACTACCCTATTACCCTACTCCAGGACCTACAGAAACTATCGCAGTTAGTAGCCATATAATCTCACAATTCTCATATTTTTCTGATGAATCTGGAGCTCCAGGAAGTAGATAGACACAGTGAAATGGAAAGAGTATAGCTTAGTTTTCATAAGGTCTAATGATTTTTTTTGTTACTTTAAATTATTTTTATAAAGTTAAGTAGGATTTCTTCTTCAAAGCAGGTAATAAAATACTGTAGGAACTATGAATATTCAACCATTTTGAATCTACTAAGTGAGCTAAGGTGTAAGGAAGTTTATGTGAATAGTACATAAACACAAGTAGCTAAATAAATACAGTAGATTTTTCGTGAGCATGGCTCTAGAATGTATTATCTTACTCTCTAGGAAAGAACACAAATCACTATTATTTTCTATCTAAATGCTACAGTCCATTCCAACTGTTGAAACTGCAGTGAGGAAAGGTCTCAACAGCCCAGATCTTTGAAGGGTGATCCTTATCTCTTTCAGGAAGAATAGAGTACAATGTTGAAATAGTTTATCTCCTTTCCAGTCTTTAAATATGTATGAAGAGTAGGTGTTTGTTTTGATATATGGGATCACTGGTGTTAATATTTAAATAGTTCCTCTTTTATTCCTAAAGTAATGCTTCATTAATATGTGAACTATAATATCACCTTTGGTCATATTGTTTTAGCCTTTTTGGCTGCAGGCTTAGTGTGACAGTCTTGCATCAATTTACATAGTGAAGATTATTTTTTGCTGCTGAAGAGGACTAAAATTTCACGTATAAGCATAGGTTTTTTGCAAGGAATAAGAGAAAATGGTTAGGATCCATAGACTTCAAATGGCTGTTAGATTTTCAATATGGTGGTATGACTGAAGATCCTTTTCTTTGATTAAGAAATACATATCAGCATCTTCTTAATTATAATAGATCATCATTAAACTGACAAAGACTCAAAATTGATGTTCTCAAACTATTTCAGGATTAGTAATATTTAACAACTTTCTATCAGAGAGTCAAACCCAGCAGTATAACTTGTATGCCTTTACTTAACCTTTATTTATTTTTTTTTATTGAAGTCTAATTAACATACAGTGTTATATTAGTTTCAGGTGTACAATATAGTAATTCATCATTTCTATACATTGCCAAGTGCTCATCACAGTGGTGTACTCTTAATTCTCTTTATCTATCCTAACCTTTTTTTATGAGTAAATCTCCTGCATTTAACTTTTAATTATGAAAAACTTCAAACATATAGAAAAAGATAACGAATAGTATAGCTAATCCCCAATTATCAATTCATGGCCAATATTTTTTCATTTGTATTCTCACCCATTTCTCCTCCCCCAAAATTAACTTGAAGTAAATCCCAGATGTCATACAATTTTTTTAAAAAATTTTATTTATTTATTTGTCAGAGAGAGAGGGAGAGAGAGTGAGCACAGGCAGACAGAAGCAGAGGCAGATGGAGAAGCAGGTTGCCTGCCAAGCAAGGAGCCCAATGTGGGACTCGATCCCAGGATGCTGGGATCATGACCTGAGCCAAAGGCAGTTGCTTAACCAACTGAGCCACCCAGGCGTCCCTCATAAAATTTTCTTAAATAGATATTTTAAGCGATTTAGAATTATGGAGAGTGACAAAGATTATTAGTCAGAAGAAAGCTAAAAGAAAAAATTGTATGTATATCTTCCACAGTAATACCCAATTTGAGTGTGTATATATATTGAATGTTTACTGCTTCCCTTCCTTAGAATCACTGATTGGGAATAATTATCACTTTGTCAGCCTACTATAATTCATTATGATTATTAATTTTGCCTCAACCACTTACTAATATAATTAGTTAAGATAAATGCAAGATAAATGCAAGATAAATCTTGCCATTCTGGAATTCACATATAGAAAGGTACATGGACATGGATAAGAGAAGAACAGTGATGATAAGCCATATATCAAATACATGCTGCAACTTTTTAAAATATTAAGGTGAGAGTATTGAAATTAAAAAAAAAAAAATCCTGACTCCGTATGTATGACCAAGTCTTCTTACACATCTGTGGGTAGATGCAGAGAAATTACCACTTCAAGATGTAGCAGCCAATACCCAAGCCCATTTTTAGTGGTACTGGCCAGGGATAGGTGTAACCTACTTTGTAAAATAAATGATGCAACCTCTGGATATAATTTTTAATTGTGAGCTCTTCTTGATGTTTTGATGTCGACATTTTAAATTTTAAATTGAACACCTGAAGATATGCTAATGTAAGTAAGAGATAAGTACAAATATTATAGAATGAATATATGGTATACTGAAGATGGCTCCATATTCCTAGACAATCCTCCCACTGAAAAGTAGGGTGTGTGCCAACCCCCTCCTTTTAATCTTTGAGGGCTCTCTGACTAATTAGCCATGAGGAATATAGGGAAAGTGGACTGTGACTCTTTCCAGGATGATACCTTATGAGACTGGCAGCTTCTACTTCCTGTCTCTTAGAATACACCTTTTTGGAACTTAGCCACCATCTAGCGAAGCAGCTCAAGCTTCCCTCTGCAAAAGGGCCCACTAAAGGGGACCCAGTTCCTGCTGCTAACCACAACCAGGCCTCCAGATGAATTGCGCACACATTTTACCCATCATATGAATGAATCATTTTAGAAGTTGTCCTCTAATCCAAGTGAAGATGTTGCATCTCAAATTGATTAAAGCAAGGATGAAGTTTCTTCACTAGCAGATTCAGGAGCAAAAGAATTGATAACTGTTGTTTTAAACCACTAGGTATTTTTGTTGTTGTTGTTGTTATGAAGCATTAGATAATACTAGAAGGCTAAATCTCCACACAAATTACTTTAGGAGTGGGCTATATGAAGGAGAGCTATTTCTGATGTTTACACCATATTCTCAAATATTGCTATCACCATTAAAACACCAAAGTGTGTGTTTGTGAACTGTGTCCTTCTTAAAGCCTCCACTAATTCTGTATATGACTCTTCAAATTCCATTCATTCCCCGCCCCATGTATATCATCTTGTATTTCTCTTGGCTCATTACTTAAAAAAGTTATGATGTATATTTGATATATTTTCAACCTCATATGATCTGGTGTCAAGCTGTCCTCTACATGGGATATAAAATCTTTGAAAATAAGAACCATGCTTTTAATCTCCCAAAGGAACATATTTGTCACATAACCAATGTTTATTTTTGAATGAATGAGTGATTTAAATATTGCTTTGCTTAAGGTTCTTATTCAGTGAGTGTATATAGTTTTTTCTAAATAAATATAGCTCATTGTGGTAACTTTATAAACTCTAATCTATCTTTTTCTCAATACAATTTCTTGAAGTAGATTATAATGAAAATGATACTTTTTTTTTTAACAATGATGAATGTTGAAATAAAAACTAGTAGAGTAACTGTAAGATGCAGCCTTTTTTTTAACCCAAGGAAAATACTATAAATCAGTCCCATGATCCAGTGTTTTCTAAGGGAAATTGTACATGCAGGGGAGTTGAGGGGAGAAATGAACATACAGCTTTTATCTCTCTAGTTATTTACACTTAAATACATATAGCTAAGAGTTAGTGGCCTGAAATAAATCGTATATCAAACATCATCCATTCAGGAGACCAGAGACGACACTATTATTTTAACAAAGAGAATTTAATATAAGGAATTCTTAACCAAGTATTAGAGAAATGAAAACACAGGAAGGAAACACTATGGTAGTAACTATAAGGGATAAGTACCACCAATGGGGTGAAAAGAGGCTGAGATTATTAAGCCTCACAAACTTGGAGAACGTGCTCACCCTGCAGAGTTGGGTGCTGGATTTCTGAGAAAGGTCTTAATGGGTTGTGACTTGTATTCTGAGAACAATGGAAACAACTGCTGCAGGAGGGACAAACTGCCACTGTCAGGATGAAGAGCCACTGCTGAAGTTTTGCAGGAAGCAGGGTGTTCTTCTCCCTCCTTCAAGTGCCCTGTTACATTTCTGCAAGGAATTTGCTGGAAGAACTGAAACCTGTTTTCCAAAGTCCCAGTATTCCAGGGCAGAGTATGAAAGTATTGTCCTTTTAAGCTAAGGGACAATAGCTTAAAAATCAATCCATATGGGGTCCCTGGCTCAGTAGGCTGAGCATCTGCCTTTAACCCAGGTCATAATCCCAAGGTACTGGGATGGAGCCCCATGTCAGGCTCCCTGCTGAGCAGGCAGTCTGCTTCTCCCTCTCCCTTTGCCTCTTCCCCTGTTTGTGTGCACTCTCTCAAATAAAAAAGTAAATTCTTATTTTTAAATTAAATAAATCAATCCATATGGGTTGTTATTAAAACCATTGGTTACTCAATTATCATGTTACTATTGGCAAGAGGGAGTAATTAACATATCAGAAGAGTGGTCCTTTACAGCTTTAATAGTTATCATTTAAAATAAATGGGTCCACCTTCATATTTATGGTTTTAGTCTGGAGTAACTTTATTCAGTTATGCAATGGAAACATAACCTGTAAATTTTAATAAATTTGGTCTTTTAGTTTGGTATTTGCAAGAAATGCATACATCAAAGTATATTTATAATGTCCAGATAATTCTATTGCTTAATTGCATATAAGATATTAAGATAATTCAGAAATATATGAATCTAAAATATCAACTATTCTAATGAGGGAACTAAGAGAGAAAGAGAGAGTGAACAGGTTGCCATTATCGAGTTTGTTTATTAATAGAGTCACAATTAAAATATTTGAAGTTTTTTTCTTTTAAAGGGTAAGAGACGGAAAAAAGAAGGGGAGCAATGGCTAGAACAAGGGGTAAGGACAGAAGAAAAATGAGAATTAACAGTGAGAAGAACATTGAAATGAGCAGAGATAGGAGACTGAAAGGAGGTAAAGAAAGGGAAGGGAAAGTGGTAACAAGCAGGTAAGAGAGAAAGATATTATGAAAAACTCTTGCCAAACATTGTCTAAGATTATATCTGCTTAGCTATTAAATAGAGACTCTGTAGAGTCATAGAAAATCCACCAGTTTAGAGGTTGATTATATATATATATATATATATATATATATATATATATATATATAAAACTGAATTTTCTAATGATCTTAATCAGGGAGTAATTTCTTGTGCATGAAGCCATTCTGGTATTTTTAAAGAGCTTTACATAAGTATTTCTATTTTCTTCAGATTCTAAAATTTCACAAAGGCCTAGATTTTGCCACTTTTAAAATACTCAACACACTGTAAATTAATGCACCATTTTCTTGTTAAAATCAGCCTTGCATAAAATGATCTGTAGCTGAACAGGAGCAATAGCAAAGGTGTGAACTACTTCAGGGAAGTGCTAACTTCAGAGCCCAAATGAGAACATTTAAATGCTAAAATTTTTCAGCAACAGCAAACAGATGTTTCTGCAAAATATCATTTTTTTCGTGTTTTCCAAACTGCTTTTTCTATGTACATTCACTTCTTCATTCTTCAAACTTGGACTTTCCTGCCACTTTACCAATTTTCAGTGCCCATTCATCCTTGAAATGTTTCATTTTTACTTCTCAATCTCTCCTCCTCTGCAGTAATTGCAATAGAAGATGGGTATATGGCTTTGCTCTAAAAAATGAATTCAGTATTAGTGACATGTACCAGGCTGATGACAGTGCAAACTGAAGGCCATTGTTTTAATCACAGTAACCCAGGCACCAAACAACATATCTCACAGTTGCCTGAACAACTATTCTCAATTCTATCCTGAAAGAAGGGACAATGATTAACCCTTTGGCTTAAAACATAATTTGTGTTAATTTTTGAAATGACTGTGCATGATATAGGTTTCTGCTTGAAAAGACATATTGTATTGATGATACCAATCAAATAGCCATTAAATGCTATTGAATTTAGATGGCTCACTAAGGGAGACACCTGCCTACTAATTGTAAGTTCCAATTAAATTTGTGATTGCATAGAAATTAACTCTCAAAAAGAAGGTAAACACATATTTCAAAGACAACTTGGATGGTTCTAATCTCATCATTAGCAAATTTTGTATTCCACAGGACATATAAATTTCTAGTAATGTGTGTTATAAAACATGATAAAATAAAACTGGTCTCTCCATGCATAAGTAGACTATGTATGGACTACATCTAAGTTTCCTGCTGTCTAAAACAGCACCCTAGCTCCACAAATATCAACTGAGAGTGGTTTCTTGGGGTTAAGAAAAAAAAAAAGGGCATAAGACTCAGGAAGACTAGATTTAAGTAAGACACATCTTCACAGTGAACTGATGGCATGACCCTGTGCAAATTTCTAAATTTCTCTGGGCATTACTTTTGTCAGCTATAGAAAGATAGGGTAGAGTAGGTAATCACAGAGGTCCCATACTCTTTAAATGCTCTCTGACTGAAATGGCCCTGGGCTCTTGAATCTAAAACAAACCCTATAGAAAAGTAGAGAGATTGAGAGTCTGTCTCAATGAATCTTTAAAAGAGTACGACCCCTTGTGGGTAGTTAGAGTCAGAAGTTTTCTCAATGTTGTGATTTGATGTAGCTTTAAACTGTCTATTTCTAAAATATAACCCCCTCATATAGCTTCACCATTAGAGCTTAATTACTTCGTACTTTAATGGGTTTTGCTTATCAAGGTTCCCCTTGATAAGCAAGGGGAAGCAAATAACCTTTAGGACACACCATACTTTATGTTTGTCATTAGTTAATATAATAACTCAGATTGGTTTATAACCCAAACCTGCAGAATAGGACATAAACAAAGCAGATGGAGCTAGAGCCCTATCTTTGAGGAAGGGAAGGGGATCAGAGAAGGAAAGAATAATTCCTAGCTTCTAACTCATGTGTTTGGTGAAAGCCAGATTACATTTCATGAATTAATGTAATGATGAGATTATTTGAATTCCAATTATGAGAGGTACAAATGACCAAATTAGAACGTTTTAGTTCAAAGGAGAGGGAAAAAAAAAAAAAGCTAAAGAGGGAAGAATGACAACATCTTGAAATATTAGAATGAGTATTCAGGATGTCAAAGGGTTGAAATCAGTACAAATAAGTAGAAATTACATAAAATAAATTGCAAGTAAATATCAGCATAAACTTCTTAATATTTATAGTTGTGAAAAATCAGAATAATGTGTTTTTAGAGGTAATAAGTTCTTCACCCTTGAAAATTTCAAGTAGAGTTTGGACAGCCACCGCCAAAAAAAATATACAGACAAGTTTCTTTCCTAAAATTAGCATTTAGACCAGCATTTAGAAAAAGTATTCCCCAAAATGTTAATTCCAAAGAACACTAATTGTAATCTCTAAGGGGGGAAACAGATTCTATTATCCAATAAGTATGGTAAATGGCATTTGAGTAAAGTTAATCATGCAACTTAGATATACATCTTCCCCTAATCTTTAAATTAATAACACACTATTCAAATCCCCAGTGGGAAATCGTGCTTTTTTAAGTAGGTAACCATGGAATCCTTTTCTGTGAATGATCATATGACATAATGTTTTATATATGTTGAAAAGTATAATATGTTTCACAAATTATATAAGCTCTTATGTTCTTTCAGAATTTAATCTGGTTCAAACTATTAATATTCCCTATTGGAGTATAGTGTAGTAATTATGATTTAAGTATAAAACACTTTTGAGCCCTACAACTTTTTTCCCCCTAAATTGTATCTCATAGATAAATGCCCAGCTTGCCTATACAGAAGACTGGGTGATGTCACATCTTTAGAAGGTGCAATCTTTTTTAGGAAGGCTATGGCAATATTAGGGATATGCACAATGCTATTTAGAGAATCAACATGGATTATGGCAGTTAATTCTTACAATAAATACATGAGAATGTATTAGTACTGTGATTTTACAACTAAGAAAACCATGCATCAGGTAATTGAAATAACTTGTTCAGAACCATACGTTCAAAAAATGGGTAAGACTCAGTGTTTTTGCCTTCAGAATCTGTCTTAAAATTCTTACTATTTTCCTATGATATCAAATATGTGTGATGTTTCTTCAGGAAGCTGTCAGGCAAAGATCTTTAAAAACAGACAGCAAAGTAATCTTAATGATTCAGCTATTTTCTCCCATGAAAACACTAAGGTGAATAAATTATCCCTGGAATTTCTTTCTGGCATTGTGATGGTAGAGATAAACTGAAAAATAATCTCCATACAATCGAGACATACACACACCGTTATTAGATCAAGAGGCCTCACCGTCACCTGTTACAGACATCTGTGGAAAACAGGATTGATTTTTATCAATGTGAAATTGTTTAGTGGAAATAGTCATTGCTTAACAGAGAAGAATGGATCAAATTGCCTCTAAGCTTCCTTCATCTATATGAATGTAGAAGCCAAACTTTAAGATTTTATTTATTTATTTGACAGACAGAGATCACATGCAGGCAGAGAGGCAGGCAGAGAGAGGAGGAAGCAGGCTCCCTGCGGAGCAGAGAGCCCGATTCGGGGCTCGATCCCAGGACCGAAGGCAGCGGCTCAACCCACTGAGCCACCCAGGCACTCCTGTAGGAGCCAAATTTTAACTACTCTTCCTGAAAAAGATACATATGATGAACATTAAAAGAAAAGACACATGGTCTTTTCAGAAATTTAGCAATTTTTTTCAGTGGGTAGCACTGCCAATTTGCTAAGAAACATAAAGAATTTTAAGAAAATTAGCTCTAAATTCAAGGCTATGAGGAAACTAACGTTACCATACATATGCCAAGATGGTTTTGAATTCTTTGGATTGAGTATTTTAATTTTTTGAAATTGCCAACAGTTTGTTAGGAGATAACCTAAATTAGAAGTTTCTGTAAAAAGAATGATTGCATTTCCCCATTCATTGACATTGTTAAACATTAAATTTGCATTCATTATGGATCCGTGAGATAAGTAGTTTTAGTAATTTTTTTCCTACTGTGGAAAAGTGATAGAAATTGTAAAATATCAAAGGAAAAATTTTATACTCAATAGAAGAAAGCACTAATAAATCAAAGATAAGGAGTTAAGGCTCATTCGCTTTTCAGACTTTCGCTGTTTTGCTGGTAGCTATATAATATAAACCTTGTTCTGAATCTATATTTAATAGAGCTTTCAGGACTTATTAGATCAACTCAATATGTCTTTTCCAGAAAAAGTACACTGTCTATGATTCTTAAGGCTTACATGATCAGAATCCATAAATAAGAAGACCACTAAATTCATCTATCAATGCTATTTAATTTTCTTTAGTTTTATTTTATGGGGGAAAAGTTTACATTTGGCTAGTAAATATGACTTCTGGGCTCTGTAAAGGTCAGCACCCTTGGTTTGTCTAAGACCTCCTGAAAAACTCATGACTAAAAGTATTGAAACCCATTCTGTTACTTCCTTCTACTGCCTTAGTTTATGGAGGTGTTCTGAGGACATGCCATATGCTTTCTGAACTTTTCTGAATGACAGCTACCTAGTTAATCAAGGGTAGACTTCTGAAATACTGTAAAATGCTATTTTCATCTGCTTTCCTTTCTTTGCTGCTTCTTTTTGCATCTCAGAAAAAGAACAAACGAGAAGAATAGAAATAAATTAGAGGAATAAATCCTATCACTTTTTCCTAATCGATGTCTATGGAAAATGTTGAATCTTTTCATAATTCTTTCAATTTGTAAAAAAAAATTAAATAGGCAATTATGTTACTAGCATAACTCAGATAACTTCTCCTATCCTGCTTTATCCACACTCTGAATACCTTCTTTTTTCTAAAATCTGCAGTTTGATCAGAGAAATTTGTTCATTAAAACATGATTTTTTAATACTTGACACATATTTGAAATTAATATTTTAACCTTTTCCTTATAACAACTATCTACTAACAATGTATGTTTTATTAATATATGATTTAAGGATTGTGGCTAGTGGCTTCCTTCCTACCTTCCTTCCCTCTTTCTCGGAAGATTCATATTTCATTGCTAGGGCCTATGCTAAGACATGGGATAGAGTGTATGATGCAATAATTGTGACCCTTTTCTTCACGTCACTTAGAGTCTAAGGGGGAGACTGGAAACTATCAAAATTGTATACAAATAGCCTTTCAGTGTTTATACTGTATGTTGTGGCAACAGTGAAGTCAATGGCCAAAGATTTTGGAAATAGATTAACATCGATGGAGTGCAGCTACAGCATTAGATAGAATAGTAAAGAATGCTTCTCTGAGAAAGTAGCACTTTAAACTGATACTTGAGGAATGAGAAGGAGACACCCATGGAAAAGAATGTGTGTGCTTATGAGAGAGAATGATTCACTCTAGAGACTGGCATAAACAGTCTGACTCAGATCAGTGAAAGATGGGCTATGGGGATTAGTAGAAGAGCGATCTGGCTTGAAGTTGGAGAAATAAGCTCAGGCTGCATCAGATAGGTCTTGCAATCTATGTTAAGGAGTGTGAATTCCCGTATGAGTGCCACAGAAAAATACAGAAAATACTAGGCAAAGGTGTTATAAATTTATTTTACATTTATTTATAATTACATTACATTATTTATATCTTACATTTATTTTACATATATTTATAAATTACTTTTCTCTGCTTGGAAATACAGCAAGAGTGAAAGGGGAGACATTAGTTCTCTATTAAAATGAGCTAGAGTAGTGTTGGTGGTGAGGACTAGTACAGTAGAGAAGTAGGACACTGGAAAGAATGTAAGTTTGATTTTGGAGGCAGTTTGGCAGAATTAGTGATGATATGGGGTCCTCTGGGAGAGGGAGAGTGGAATCCAATGTGATTCCTGAGTTTTTGGCTTGAATGACTCAAGTAGACCTGGTCATTGCGATGTTGGGTGCCTGGAGTTGTTCTGTGAGAGGAGGAGGAGAGAAGTTTTGAGGGGAAAATTAGGAGTTTACTACTGGGTATGTTAAATTCTAAAGTAATTTTTTGTTCATTTGTTTGGCTTGCACATGAAGAGAGAGACAAGTGTTGGTAAAAGTTTGAATAGAATATAATCTTAGGAAGAAAACCGCTCACTGTATTAGTTTCCCAGGGCTGCTGTAACAAAGAGGCACAGATAGAGTGATTTAAAACAGCAGAAATTTACTCTTTCACAGTTCTGCAGGCATGAAGAAATAAATCAAGGCCTCTCCAGGGCCATGCGCCCTCTGAGACCTCTAAAGAAGGATATTCACTTTTCTTTTCCAGTTTCTGGTTTGCAGCAAGACAGCTACTATCTAAGCCCCCATTTTCACCTGGCCATCCTCCCAGTGTGTCTCTGTGTCTTCACTCGTGTGTCCATCTCTCTCTTCCTGTTAAGGCTACCAGATACATTGGAATAAGGTCCCAGTCTGATCTCATCTTAACTAATTACATCTGCAATGACACTATATCTAAACATGGTAGCATTCTGAGGTCTTTGGGGTCAGGACTCCAACATGTCTTTTTGTGGAACAAATTCAACCCGTAATTCACCTATCAAGAGACTATAGAGAAAGAGAAAAAAAAAAAAAAAAAAAAAAACAAGCGTAACAATGAACACTTGAAAAATGCCAGCATTTGGGTTTCTTGTGGTGAAGGCTTTGATGAAATTCTGGAGTGTTTGGTGGGAGGAAGTCAGACATGTATTTCACCACATCAAAGTAAGAGAGTATTAAAAGCAAGAGGGAGTAAACAGAGTTCAATTCTATGGTGAGGAGCAAAATGAAGGCAGGAAATGGCTAAGGTCATCAATGAACAATGGAAGTACTGAGGTCTGTAATGATAATCCTGGCCATTAATAAAATAGTAAGTTATGCCAAGTCAACGTTATTAACAAAGCAATGTGTAGTGTCTTGTAGAAGGATTTACATAGAAGTTATTATTCATAACATTATTATGTAATTTAGGTGTTGATGTTCTCTGGAAATTCAATGATGAATAACAACTAATTTCCAAGATTAAAAGGATTCTATATGGCTAATTAGCGCTATGTTGTCTATATATATGATGGAATAGAGAAGCTCTCTTTCCTTTTAGCTCACTATGGAAGGAAATAAATGTGGACTCTGGTTTTACAGAATAAAAAGAAATTCTATCCTCACAAGTGAGATAAATGTAGAAAATAAAATGAAAATTTGAAAAGAATATAAAAATACATACATATAATACAGCTTTGGGAACTAAAAAAAAATACTGGAAAGCTAAAAGTTATAGAAAAAAAAGACAGAAATATTTGATTATATATTAAAAAATGGCAAGAGATACCATGAGCTAACACACTGATTGATCTATTTTTTCTAATGCTAAAATGTGTAATATATAACTCTTATGGATTAATTTTACAAACACCAAAAATGAAAGATATAGAGTAGAAGTGAGGTAAAATAAAGAGAAAAATTGAAAACAAATGTGTATATGATAAAAATAATACTGTATTAAGTAAGTGTGTTTATGTTTTTATGCATAGCATATACATCTGCATAAAGAGATAGACACAATTATAGTCCCTGAATGATGCTTAATTTAAGGAGATGAGAATTTGGGTAATTTTTACATTCTTTCATCTAATATTTGTATATTTAGTATGATATGGAGAAAAGCAACAAATATCTTTTCATTGTGTATAAATGAGCTGATTCAGTTTTTCTAGATTTTTTTGGTATCTACAATTCACCCTATTCTTGCTCATTTTTAGAAAGATATACTGACTGGACATTTATGATTGTCTTCTCCGAGTAAGGAATTATGAATGAGAACTATATACATGCCCTTATGGGCCTGATATTGTAATGGATAAAACGGATCTCAAAACAAGTGCATTATTTTTACCTTTTTACTTTTTACTTTGTAAGCACCATGATGTGAATCAAGGATTTCCATATATAAAGATTTATTTTGTATGACTCTTCTTCTTCTTGCTAGTTCTCAAATATTTTGGCCCTAGATAATTTTTACTCTTAAACTGCTTAACTTACCTTTCTTAGAGTCAACAAAAAAGGGCAATATACAGGACATCTAAAGATTGGCTGAATAGATCAAATTAATGATAAAATTTAACATTCTTAAAAATGTGAATAAAAATAGAAATCACAAGTATGTCTGTACTTAAGTAAATATGTTCATTTTTATTATATTAAAAACGTACCTGTTGTTTCTCGTGATAATGTACAAAGGTGACTCAATTCAGGAAGAGTAGGACATAATTCATTATGAGACAGGTTATTGCAATCTTCTCTTGAGTCCAAACTTTAAGCATTTTAATTTACATGCCATTGTTTAGGAGAGGAAAAGGTCAAATTAGTCTCTAAGGCGAACTGGGGAATTTTCCTAGTCCACCAAAACTATCAGATGAAGAAACAACATCCTTCCTCTGCATTATATGCAATGAAATAAGTAGAAAAGTAATGAAAACCTAGGGAAATATGGGCTCATATTTATCCAGTATAGTTCTGAAATACTCCACAAGAAAATCTCAAGAACTGAGGAAGCAGAAAATATCCTCCCATTATTTTCTTGTACTCTCTCCATAAAGCTGGTTTGAAGGAGGAATTTCTCAGTTAATAGTTTCTATAGAAGCAGTTTAACCAGTTTCCTAGGGAGCACAGTTGCTTAGGAAACTCAAATATATTAGAACACAGAGGCTGAGACTAGACACCTGCTGGTACACACAGTGTCAGACTGCCATTTTTACCCACTTCTCTCTCTCTCTCCTTGGCTGTGATTTCATAGGGTGGAAGTGCAGAGTTGGAAAACCAATGCCATTCTTGGGATGGGGTGGGGATAATGTAATTGCTTGTGGGCTTACCATAAAGACCACCTTTGCTAGATAAGTTGTTTCCGAGGGCAAATTGGGCGGCATGTTCCTCCTCTGAACACGCCTTCCATTGGCCAGTGGGATAATCCCTGTGGATTTACTATAATCATATTCTCTAGAAATCCTGGCACATTAAGAAATGGTAATTGAATTTCATGAGAGCCGATTTCCCAAATCTCCTCAATTAAGAAAAAAAAAGAAAAAAATCAAGGGCATAGGTATACAATATACATTCTAAACCTTAGGCTGGTTTCCTGAAAATAGCAATGATGTTTTCCCTTTGAAATGTATAATGATATATAAAAATAGAGTGCCTGCTATATAACCACTTCAGGATTTTTGAATCAATGAATAATTCTGGTTTTAATTAGCTGTTTTTATTTTTTATATGAAATATAGGTTGCATAGATAGGAGGTTGTATGCATTTATCTCTTCCTCCATCTATCTAAATGTGTTTTGTAATGCCTTTTTAAAGTTGACCACTTGTTTTCAGCTGATATCCTTTAAAAATGTGAAATGATGATGGCAATGTGGTAACACGTGCTGCAAATGTGACTCGTGGTCTCAGCACGCCAGGCTGCAACATTTCACAGCTGTTCAGAAGACATGAGGAACAAAGAAACAGAACCCGTGCGAGTGGGCTGAGAACCCCTAGATGACACAGCATCATATAAAGAGAAAAAAAAAAAAAAAAAACTTTGCAATTAACCAAAGCAATCCCTGAGGTTTGAAGCTCAGCATTATCCCTGCCTTCCGCATTCTGTCTGTGAAGCTTTTAGACACAGGCAATCACAACATTTTCTCAAAAACATTCTGTTGTAGCAGATTACCGTAGTTATTCATATCTTAGCAGTCAACAATCCCAGATATTCAGAGAGAGAGAGAGAGAGAGAGGGTAGAAAGAAGAGAGAAGAGTGGCCTAAAACCTAATTCATGTTACCCTAGAGTTAAAGTGAACTTCAAATTGTTTTAAAAGTGTTTAACTTGCCAATTAACTTTGTTTTCCTTTGATGGTTAAGAGAACTCTGAGACTCCATTCAGACACTACCTGCTTAGGGTCAAGATCCACACATTGGATTTTTATCTTCTTTCTGTGTCAAGTTTTCCCCGAACATGAGAGAAAAATGCTAAATGTTTTATCCACAAGTAACAGTCCATAGCACCGTTGTCTCAGTAAATCCTCTAATCTGGACATCCCTCCGTGATCATTGGCTCTTCAAACTGGAATGAATTCCCAGCTTCACTAGGATCTCAGACTCCACCTTGCACTGCCAAGAGCATATGCCCATCAGTGACCTGTTAAGTGCCATGCTGGTCTTTCTGGAACAAAGATAAATGGCATAATCTGTGCCCTCTCTCTCCAGTAAAACAGAAGCTCAAGGAGAGATTCTGAGATGTCTCTTCTTTTATTTTAATTTTTCAGTTCATTCAGTAATTATTAGGTATTAACTCTGTGCTTCATTGTGCTAGGTATTATGCCTTCACAGATGCCAACATGAATCAACATCTTTGCAAAACTTACATTCCATTTCACGATTCCCCCTCAGGAGTTTCAGTACCTCACTGTCTGTGGGACGTGGGCCACCTCCAGGGCCATCTGTTTACACTGAACTGATTTTGTACCTGGACTTCTCAGTTTCTACAGCTGCTCAATAATGCGTCAGGGCCTCTCTTTAAGCAGAAGCAAATAGCTTCTTTGGGGCAGATTTTTGTTCTTTTTAATTTTCTGCCTGTCTTCCTGTTAAAAGGTAAAAAGATCACAGTGGAGGGCTAATGTGGATGGGGAGAAAGAGCAACAGAAGGAAATATCCAAAAGCATATTAAATCGTTTTACATATAATAAATATTTATGTGTCTAAACTAACAAAATGACTCTAGGTCTGTGAACATTTCCAACAAGTTAATGTAGTCATTTTAATTTATCCTCAAGTTTCCCATTTTCTTTGCAGGATTTTGGATTTTCTTTTAAAATACAACTTTACTTGGTTCATTAAAAATGTATTTTCCACAGAGCAGCCAAAGAGAGCCATTTAAAACTTTTTCAAATCCTATTATGCCCCTGCTCAAAGCACTCCAGTGTCCTTCCATCACACTATGGAAAAAAACCTCAAAGGTCATACCTACAAGCTCCTACATGATCTGCCCCTGATTACCTCTCTCCCCTATGTACCCTGCAGTGTCCTCTACACTCTCCTGCTATGTGCCTTGTATGTTCCTACATTAGAGCCTTTTCCCTGTTATTCCTTCTGTCTTGAAAACTTGTCTCCAGATAGTTGATGGCCCATTCCCTCTTTCCTTCAGGACTCTGCTGCAGTGTCTCCTTCTCAAGATACCTTTTTCTGTCCCCATGTCTAAATGTCAATACTTATACCTCTTTATTCCTTTACCTTCCTAATCATTTTATTCTATTATTCTATTTATTTCATGCATTACTACATGATAATTGTGGGCTTGCTACTTCATTTTGTTTGCCAAGTAAAGTATAAGTTCCAAGAAGGTAGAGTACTTTAGCTTCTTCACTGTTGACGTCTTCGCATCTAGAAGACTGCCTGCAAAGTAGCAGAGATCAAAAGATTAGTGAGTTGAATGAAATAATGGATGGATGGATGGATGGATGGATGGATAGATGGATGGATATCTCTATGGGTAACAAGCAGGATAGAGTTCATGTTCTCTCTCCCTATGTGGGGTGTGTGTGTGTGTGTGTGTGTGTGTGTGAGTTCATGTTCTCTTGAGTTACTTCAGAATACCTCCTCAGAATGCCACTTTCCCAGATTCTTCTGGCTGTCTCTTTTCACGAAATAAAGCAGATCAAGCTTTGAAATAATTTTCAATAGTGGGTAGAGGTGTTTTAAGTGACTATACACTGTATTATAATGGATAATTTATCAATCCTTGTTCTTGAGGATTTCAAAATAAAACATGTAATATACAATTTTGTCTTATTAATTGATAGTGATGTTGTAATGAGAAAAATACTGCAAAAAATAACAAAAGAATGTTAGTCTATGTATTCATAGTCTATGCTATGGGGTACATTTAGCTTTTACTGTTTGTCACATCTTAAAATCAGGTGTTATAAATTAATGTATCTTTGCTGTAATGATCTAAACAATACCAAAATGAGGAGCAAAAAAACAAAAACAAAACAAAACAAAACAAACAAACAAACAAAAAAACCAGTCCCCTGTGTTAGCTTGGGTGTTCTCAAAAATAGACTTGAGACAATACTTGTGTGCAGATAGTTTGAGAAGTGAGCCAGAGAGTGGGAGGGAAGCATCAGAGAAAGTGAAAAAGAGAGAGAGGAAAACCAATATAAGGGTGCATTATTGATTGCATTGCTATAGGCAACAGATGCTTCTGGGAAGCCTATGAAATGCCTTCCAGGATTGTCTAATCAAAGCATTTGTCCATCAACTCTCATGGGAATTAATCAAAGACTGCTGCTTCAGTGTTTTTATGCCTAAACTTCTGAGGTTCCCATGCTGTGAGTGTTTTTTGCTTCTACCTTGGCAGAAATTACAGGAGAAGCCTAGAAGATGTGAGTCTGGGGCTTTGGTCACAGACAGAAGAAAAGTCCAGCCTGTACTCCATCTACATGTGTGCCACGTGAAGTCCACTATGTTCCTGAGTCTTCAAGGTATCTCCAAAGGATTTAATATGCAAGGGTTAATAGAATAAGCTACAGTTCTCTTTACTGAAACTGGCCCTAATGCTGTTAGTGATATTTCTCATCTTCCTTCTCCGCCACCAATTTTGGCTCTGCCTCCCCTTCCAGCAACATTTCATCTAGTCTTGGATGCTTGCCTGATGGGTTGACACAGACCTTCATTTCTGAGAAGTATAAGCCTTGAGACTTTGGTTATAATTGTAATTCCTCCAGTTGTCCTTTTATCATAGTGCTGGACTAGGAAACATAAGAGGGGCCCAAGTGGATCTACTGAGTTCCACATTCCTCCCTGCCTCCAGTAAGTGTCCAAGAACCCAGCACCCCCATGCTCTCAACTATAAACATCCCCAAACTTCTACTCTCAGGAACCAGAGCATCTAGTTCAGCAAAACCTAAGGTTTTGGGAAAGGCAATATAAATTTCTTATTGGTGACTGGCTGTGATGGTGAGAGAGGCCAGCCCTACCTAATCCTTGCCCTATGTGTTATTGAATATAAGCTATTGAAAACAAGCTCCATATTTCAAGAACTCAGTTCAATGCTTACACTGTATCCTGGAAGACAACATCTCAACCGTGAGAAGTGTTATGTCAGATCCTTTGTTAAGACATCCTATTATTCCATAATGCCAGGTCATTCTACATAGGTTAAATCAGTGGATCTCATATTCATGTGCTCATTGAAACATTACCTTCTCTGTAAAATGGACCTTTTAGACATGTGGCCACATGTTATAAATCTTGGATGTTGGTGCTAGCAAAAACTATGGGCAGGAAAGGCAGACTTGTACTAAAGAAAGACTCAGTCCTATTAGAATGAAATGCTACTCTCCAGGATGAAAGTGCCTGATGTAATCACTTTGCCACAAAGTGACTAGACTTGTTTCCTGGTAGGATGAGACCATTTCATAGGCTCAGCATTAGTCTCTGCTATGAAAATCATAGACTTCCAAGCATACATGGAAGGTATCTCTGGCTTTTTGAGAAGAAATTCAAATCACTGGGCCCACACATAATTTCCATCCCTGCTACCACAGACATTGTACTCGACTTCTTCCACAAACACTTGGGTGGTTAAAGACATAATCTGGCTGATGTCTGCTGGTTGGCTCATCTTGTTTACCTGGTTTTTGTGTTCTTTGTGGTATATCAACGTTAGTGGTCATTAACTTGAGACACAAAAATCTTGACTCCCATAAGTCTACCTATGCACTGATTTCTTCAACTGCTTTGACCTTGAACTCATTTCATGCTCATCATGAACTGCCAAATGGTTGTCACTTCTCAAACAATGGGTGTCCTGATCTCATGTCAGTGTTACTTCATGCCAAGTCACTAACCAAGTACACCCCTCCCAGTTCTGCCTACAATGAGGATTTTTTTTTGTCACTGCCCTTTACTGCCACTCCTTGTTGTATATTTAATTGTGTTCCCCTAAATGTTGTGTTAAAGTCCTTGCCCCCAGTACCTGTGAATATGACCTTTTTTGGGAATAGTGTTTGTGTGGATATAACCAAGTTAAGATGAGGTCCTAACAGATTAAGGTGGTCTCTAAGAGAGTGACTGGTGTCTTTATAATGCAAAGGAGAGGGAAATTTGGATATATAAACAAGTGAAGGAGAATGTCATATGAGAATCAAGGCAGAAACTGGAATGATTCAGTTGTAAGACCCAGAACACCAGAGATCTCTGGCAACCATCAAGGACTAGGAACAGGCAAGAAAGGGTTTTTCTCCAGAGCCTTCAGAGGAAATGTAAACATGCTGACACCTTGAGTTCAGACATCAAGCTTCCGGAGCTATGAGAGAATAGAGAATAAATTTCTGTTGCTTCATGCCACCCAGCTTGTGGTACATTGTTATGACAGCCCAAGGAAACTAATAAAATCCTCATTGTTCTGTCCTGCAGCAGCTTTACAATTCTACTTAGCCTCAGCTTTCAAGCCACCTGTGAACTGTGCTTCTGTCAGCCGTGAGACCAGGGTGGGAACTGGGGAATAGACATTGGTGAAACAGAATCCAGGCTACCTGCTCTTCATGTAACTTACTTGTACCCTCCAGATCTATATGGGCCAGTTCCAGAAGGTACCATTCCCACTGCTCAAAGGATGGCCTCTGCAAACTTTGGAATTTGGTAACCTGACAATAGCAGGGTGAATGCTGGGCAGCTCTGATGGCGCAGTCATGCTGTTTTTTGGTCAGGCATTCATCTGTGTAACAGGAGTTATTTTTCACACACAGGGTAGTTCTCTGCTGCTGAAGACGTGGCTCTGCTACGGAACACTAGCATCTGTGCTGAGACACTCCAATTAGAGCTTTCCAGAGACCTTAAACAGCTTCTCTCTCTCATATGGATGCCTGTAGCATCACTGTACTCACTGAGTCATACAAACGAGTGGCAGGGTGTCTTACACGACAGATTGGACCTGTTTGCAAAGCCTTCTTTTTGTCCCTCAAACTAAATTTCACTAAAGAAGACAGGTTGTATGCTTTAATGTCAGGAATTCATTCTTTTTCTTGGGCTACATGCCTCTATGAAGTAAGAAAACCTATTAAAAAAAAACAACAACAACAAAAAACCCTTCATTCCTTGCCTTCTCGGGCTTTCAAATTCGTTTCTTTCTCTTACTTTCCAAATCCTGTGAGCATACTGTGGGTTTAATCTGTGTAGGGCCTTCATTACAGATATCTCTCTCTCTTTCTCTCTTTCTCACCATTAGTTGTCTGATAACAGGTGTCCCAAAATACTGCTGAGGAAGGTAAGACATCAGATTGTTTAGGGGTCTCATTTGATCTTCACTTCTAGCTCAGGGCTCCAAAGCAGATTTTTTTAAAAGATTTATTATTTGAGAGAGAGAGAGAGAGAGAGAGAGTAGGAAAAAGAGAGTGGTGGAAGGGGAAGAGGGAGAAGGAAAGAAAGAATCCTCAAGCAGACTCCCTGGTGAGCACAGAGCTGATGTGGAGCTCAATCCCAGGACGCTGAGATCATGACCTGAGCCAAAACCAAGAGTTAGACACTGAACCAACTGAGCCACCCTGGTGCCCCACAAAGCAGAATTTTCTTGAGCTCAGTGGTATACAGGGTATGTAAATACTATTTATAAAATGGTCATTTGATTCATTCTCTGCAAATACTCTTTTGGAATCAGTGTCCATCTAGGGCAAGATTTAATTGTTCTTGTATCTCTGTGCATAAAAACTATCAAATTACATTAGAAAGTAAACCTTTAGCTATAACAATGTTGTTCCATCTTCTCCTTTTAGAGAAGTCAATGTCTAAAGTACCCTGAAGAGATGTATATGGTTTTCTCCAACAGTTAGATCTATATCAGGGACATGTCCTTCAATAGACTCTGAATTTGACTTTTAATGTCCTAGGGGATGCGTTTAAATATTGTAGCTGCAAGCAAATTTCAGAAAAGGACTTCTTACCTATTATTAAGTAAAAGCATACAAAATCAAATTCCCATTTAAGTCTTAGGCTTACACACCTGTATTACCCTTCCCAGCAGAATCCAGTCTCCATGCTTTGTGAACTTAGCTGTTCAGTGTGGAATTATACTAATATATGCATATATAGTCTTAATTTATTACCATCATTTCAGAGTTTTACAGGGAATATGCACAAGGAGTGCACACATTTAGTATACTGGAAATTCAAATCTTATTAGAAAAAAAAAAAATCATTCCTCAACTTTTTCTTCTGAGAAATGATATCCAAAAAGGAAAGCAAAATTTGGCCTAAATCTATCCCTGTATACCACAGAAGAGACACAAAACAAATGTGTCTGTTTGTTAATAAAGATCTTTTGTTTGCTTCTAGAGTATGTGGGCAGAGTTGGGCAAGGTGTGATGTTTTTGAAGCATAAAAATAAAGTTGAAATAATTCCATGATATAAGCTTTTTGGTTTAAAAATTTGAGTTTTATAAATTAGTGATAAATTATAATTAAATGTATAATTTCTTTCTGAATAGTTTCCTGAATAATTTCCTATGGACTTTTTCAACATATTTTAAAATTTTGGTTTTAGTGGTGCATGAGTGGTCCAGTCAGTTAAGCATCTGACTCTTGGTTTCAGCTCAGATCATGATCTCAGGGTTGCAGGATTCACCAAGGTCAGTGGGGAGTCTCCTTGGGATTCTTCCTCTCCCTCTCCCTCTGCTCCTCCTTCTGCTCCTGCCCCTGCTTGTGTGCACTCTCTCTCTCTTTCTCTCCCTCTCTCTCTTTGGAAATAAATAAATCCTTTAAAAATTAAGAAAAATAAAGTTTGGGTTTTTAGGTCACTTTCATTCTTTTTTTTTTTTTTTTTTTTTTGAGGAAGTGCAAGACCACATGCTGGGGGGAGGGGCAGAGGGAGAGCAGGAGGGAGAGAGAATCTTAAGTAGGTTCCACACCCAGTGAGCAGTCTGATGTAGGACTTGTTCTCATGAGACTGAGACCATGACCCAGGCCAAATCAAGAGTCAGATGCTGAACCGATTGAAGCCTTAGGTCACTTTCTTGATGGTCATTTTCAACACTTTTTTTTTTTTTTTTTTGCCTTTATTGTAGTGAAGTGGACAGAATGGGGTATGCTTTTTTCCCCATTCTCCTCTCTGTCTCCATCTCCTTCTCTCCTCTCTCTCCCTTCCTCTCCTTAGTTCTCTTGAAACATTCATTTATTGATTGTCGTACTTGTGCTGTCCAAAGATCACTCAGACCAAAATCCTCTCTTACCAAATTGAACACCTTTTCCTTACTATATCATGTGTGTGTGTATGCTTACAATTTTTACCAGAATTCTCTTTCCTCACTAATTAAAATATAGAACATCAGTTCATCTTTATCATGAAGACACATGTTTACCACTTGTTTTAATGATAATTATGAATTTTTAAAAGTAATACCAATATGCTTATTTTTTACATAGGCAACTGATTTTCAGTGTCTGAGGTACAACCTGTTCACATACAGGA
The DNA here is from genome assembly GCF_010015895.1 of Lontra canadensis. NCBI lineage: Eukaryota > Metazoa > Chordata > Mammalia > Carnivora > Mustelidae > Lontra > Lontra canadensis. Next base: position 780,353 of record NW_022631089.1, read on the forward strand.
ACTCCATTAGGATCTTCACAATACTTCACTTGGTATATTCCAAGGTTTGTGAAACCATTTGCTTATCCACACACTAGTACATTGCTGCAATACATCACTATAAATATGCATTTTGAGCTTAACTGTGGTAGGCAAGATTCTAAGATGGTCCCCTCACATTCTCATTTCTGGGTGTGCACATCCTCTATAATGCCACACCCTTGAGTGCCTCTTCAGTCTGTGGTTACCGTGGAATGTCACACCCATGGTAACAGTAGTAGTTAGTTGCCTTTGAGATAATTAAAAGCATACTTATCTTAGGTGGGCCTGATAAAACCAGATAAGCTTTTAAAAAAGGTTAAACTTTAGAGACACTCTCCTGCTGGCCTTAAGAATAGCCTCCATGAATTTCACAGCAGCCAGGAGGGAAATTCTTCCAACAAACAGCAAGGTTGGAAGAGGACCCTGAGCCTCAGGTTAGATCATGATTCTGGCTAACATTTGATGCAGGCTTATGGGAGCCAGCATAGGACCCCCACTGCTAAGGTTTGACTGGACTCCTGATTCACAGAACTGTGAGACCATGACAGGGTGTTATTTTAAGCCACTATTTTGTGGCGATTTGTTACACAGCAATGGAAAATAAACACACTGAACCAAGGTTAGAAGGAAACAGCTCCCAGTTGCTTATGACTGTATTTGTCAACATTCTAACTAAATTGTTTCCTGTTAAAAAGAACAATTATTAAAATATTAACAGTAACAACTGTAATATATGGAATGCCTTAATTCTTTACATATGGCCTGTAATTATTACAAAAACTCCATGAAATGAGCATTAAAGTTCTGAATTCATAAGCAGGAAAGGGAATCTTGGGGAAATTAGCTCTCCTATCAGAGGCGCAGAGCTAGTGTGTGATGTTCTAACTGGGAGGGATGAAGAAAAGTCCCCCGGCAGACGGAACCTTCTCCTGGGGTTTCCAAGCTCATACCCTTCCCACCTCAGTATACTGCATTTCATTATGTCTAGGAAATTACACACATGGTATCCTCTTCTGCACGGGATTGCTAAAATCAATAAAGTGTGCACCTATAATGAAGGACTTTAAAATTCAGCAGGGAAAACAGATATGAATTACACAATATCTTCCAAAGTCTAATGAAGCACTTGCACATTGGGGTGATGGTCTGGTGGAATTAGAAAACACTTAGAGAAGCCATGGCAAATGAGCTAAGCCTTAAATACTCTAAATGATCTTTCTGGAAGAAAAATTGGGGCTGCAATCATTCGGGGTGAAGAAATAAAATGCTGCACTTGGAATTGTAAATGTACAGAACATGTTTACAGAATGTTGAGTAGACAGGTGCACAGGGGAGTCAAAGATATAACTGTGTTTTAGACCTTAATGTATGCTTCCTACGTTGTCTATATGATTTCAATACCTGTCTCCGTTTGTTTTGCTCTTTCTCTCAATTTCCACACTCCTTAATCTAACTGGTTTTTGCATACGAAATTGAAATTTTTGGATTATGGTGTTAGCACTACATTTTTGGAAATATCTCAACAGAATATCATTTTAAGATCCAGTTCTCACAGAACCGTACACCCATACACACACCCCATGGGCTTTTAGTTTATTGCTAAACTCATAATAGATGCTTAAAATATGTATTATTTATTTTCTTTTGTCTTTGAAATTTAGAGAATTTTTGAAGTGATATTCTTGATTTCTATAGTTAAATGGTAAAATCTTGGGTCCTATGGACTGAGAAATAAGCCAGTTAGGCAAGAACGCTAATACTGATTGTGTGGGAATGACATTGTCTGGGGGAAAAAGCTGTGATTGAAGATACCAGGAAAAGGTAAATGAAGAACATGTGGCAAAGGACAGCAAACCTTAGAGAATGAGATGGAAAGATATGCTAGGAAGTAACTGAGAAACTGACAGAACAAGTGGTCAGAGAATGGGTTTCTAAAGAGATGGCATGGAACGTGCATATTATATATTTTCTGATCCATCAAATATATGTAGTCTACAGTGAGCTGCCTCTGGCTGTGAAGGCCTTGGTTTAATTAAGTATAGCTCTTAATGGAAAGAAAATATGGTCAAAAAAGAAAACCCTACTTCTGTATAAGAAAAATATACATGTCCAATACTAAGGGAAAAAATAAATAAAGATAAAATGCTGTGGAAGTAAGTCCCTGTTAATGCATTATAAAAAAAGAAAAGCTGCCTAAAACCAATTTGTGATCATGAACAACTTTAACAAGCAAAGCAAATTTATCAAATGAATTTCCTCATCGCTTTCCTGTTACCAATAACAAATAAACTAGATGAACTGAGCTGAAAGGCACCTATCAAATTTTCCAAAGTTATCATTCAGGGATTCGTATAATTCAAGCATTTTATATGGGGGAGGTGTCATCTTTGCATACACTTTAATTTCACAAACTCAGTCATGTATCCTCTTTATGGGTTTCTCTTTTTTATCCATAGAGGAAAAAAATGAAAGAGTAAAAAGTCCCTCAAAAAACAGTTAATCACTTCACTTGCGGGGAAAAGCAGAGTAATACACATCTTGTAGCAACCGGGAGGAATGCAGGATAGACCATTTTGGGGCTCACTAGAGAAATATAAATCTTTTGAAATTTTTCCACTTATCATTTCTTGTATTCTATCTATTTGGTATATTAAATTCATATATAATAAACTTGAAAACCAGTCATTTTACGTGAAACTAATTATGTTCAGTGGAGACCCAGAGGACAGATCCATCCTGACAGAGTACTTTCAACACCATTTACTTGTAGCTTGCTATATACAGTACAACGCCTGTGTTAAAACCACATTTGCAGCTAGTGATTTACACTCGCTCATGCAAGAACAGCTGTTTTTTTTATGTTGTTATTGTTTACTTAACTCTTTTGGAAAAACTTATTAAAAAAAATATTCCCAGATTGGTATGGGTTAAAGTAAGCATCGATTTAGAAATTATAATTTATATACACAGAATAATAACTGATTTCACAGTTCATTAATTCAATTGATGAAGAACAATAAAAGAGAGGTACTGCCAAATATAACGATGTGATAAGGTGGGAGAGGAAGTGTATAATTTTACTCACTCGCTATTCAAAAGAAATAAATGATGAAATGCACTTTACATGAAATGGTAAATTCACTATAGAAAATGATTAATTTTAATTAAGATAACATTTTAAAATCTGTACTTCAAGAATAAAATTGGAGAGGTATTTCTTCGGGAAGTTATAATTCTGATATTACTTAAGATTTGCAATTCTGCCATAGGGAATAAAGTCTGTTTTTCTACCATGAACGACATAAAATGTCTAGTTTTCTTTCTGTGTTAATTTGTGTTTGGTAGTTGCAGAAAAAATAGATTTTTGTATAAACTATGTGTGGTATTTGTCAGTCATAGTAGCATTATGTTTTTAAATACTAAATGTTTATCTTTGTATTTTTGTCTCAATGAAAATAGGTGTTTTTTTTTTTTTCAAACCTAGATCATTATTAGTGGAAAGATAGGATATTTTCCCAAAACTCTTGTTTTCCAGATTAAAATAAGTTTTACAATATACAAGCCCTCATGCCTGTGATGTGTGTGTGTGTGTGTGTGTATACAAACATATATGCATATGTGTGTGTGTGTCTGTGGAATAGGCAATACACAGGGTACATAATTTTCACATTTTATTACCTTATTATCCTGTAAATCTTGACTAGTTTAAATAATTCCAATGATACAAATGGACTTAAGCATGCACATATGTTATTTAATACATATATTTTCAGTGTCATTACTTTGATATATTGATAGGGTATGAAATTAATATTGTATGTGGGTGCATAGATAAAATTTCTCCTGCAATGCACCTGGAGAGATTAAAAAAAAAAAAGGAACATTTTATTTTTCTATTTATGGAAAGAAAAGTTAGTAAATGACTTTTCAAACGCCAGCATACAGTGACCACACATAAGCTCATCCAGCAAATGATTCTATTAACATTACAATTGGAGTGCTCGCTTCGGCAGCACATAATACAATTAGAATGGCTACCTCGTAGGGAGAGCTTCCTTATTTTCAAGCGCGGTTTAAAAGCACAAAATAAGTTTATTCTGAAGGTTAAGCGTATTCAAGTCTGAAGTCTTCACGGTCCACAAATAAGGATTAAAGATAGAAAGTCTGCAGCACCACGGGCTTAGAATTAATACCACATGACCACGGCAGTGACAGAGCCGATGAGTCACTGCCCACTCTGAATAAATGCTTGAAATAGCTAAAGAAAAACTGCCAAGGTCAAAAGCTCAGTGCAGCTCCAGACGGATGTGATTCTCTGTGCAGCAGTCACTCTCGCCTGCTTGCAGCTTTCCAAAAGGAACTGGTGCACTGCAGGCATTCGGGATGAACCTGCCAGATTTAATAATAATCAAGAATGCTCTGAAATAAATGTCGCCAGGAAGAGCAGCAATGGGAAAACTTAAAAGTAAGGACTACTTGAACTGTGGCTCATCTCAGAAAGCACACTCTCCTCAGCTCATTTCAAAACACAGGTGCTAAGGAAGACGAGGGAAGACGCATAGGGAGATTCACTTGTTGCAGCCAAAAAGATCATCACATTCTGGTCGGTGGCCTGAGTGAGTCTAGTAACCACACAGCCAACATTCTGGAGAAATACAAAATGGCTAGGAGCAAGTCATTTTGATTCAATATTCATGGGCTGGAGATTTATTTTCATATTAACGCAACCAGAAGGCACATCTTTGGCTTTCTGAAGATTTGGAGGGCCTTTTGAAATTTAAAGGAAAATGTTTAGTAAAGCTGTGATGTTAAAGGGAGAGTGGGAGACACCTGGGGTCTGTGCATTATTTGAGTGCCTCACAGTATCAGTGTTCCAGTAACTACTATCCGCTTTTCTTTTGGGGGGATTTTAAGTGTATTCCTAACATCAGCTGTCACTTAGCTTTTCGCAGAAAATGTTTCCAAGGGAAAACTGTGACAATTTGTGTGCCTATTTTAGCTAGCAATACAATTTTGACTTTAAGCCAAATAAATAACACTTTCAGAACTCCCAAACAGTGTCGGTGAATTGGGAAACACCCTGAACCTCACCAAAAAAGTCAACACCTCAACCCCTTTCACAGCCATCACAACCACTACTTTCAGAGCAATGTTCTTCCATTTAGATGAACTCATTCGGTAGTGTCCGTGAGAGATGCACACATTTCACCCAGGAGAATTATTTCAATCATGCAAGTCATACATAGCTTACAAGATATTCATGAACTGAAAGTAAAATCACAGATATTTGCAACAATGGGTATGTTCCAGTTGCTACTTACATGTAACGAACAACCCAGAATTGTAAAACTCTGCATTGATCCTTTGCTAAACAGTGGTTGACTCCAGAAATGGGTCATAACTGGGGGTGAGGTGTCTCTTCTGGCAGGCAATTCCCCCAGAGAAGGCGGGACAGAGCAAAAAATTCTTCTAGCATCAGGTGAATTGAGGCCAGGAACACTGCTACACATCCTACAGTAGATAAGATAGCATCCCCACAACAAAAAATCATCAGGTCGATATGTATCGACAATGCCAATATTGAAAAACCCTAATCTGTATCATTCCCCCAATTAGCTATGATAAATGCATAGAAAGAAAGAAAAGAGGAAATGAGTGTATTTGTTGAGATTTGTTCTTTGTTTGTTCTTGTGCTTTTGTTCCAGCTCTTAACAATGACCTCTTCTTCCCTTCTTATCTTTCTAAGTTCTCACAGGCATCTGTTTAATAAAATATTCTTAAACTGTCTGTCATTTTCCGCAAATTAACCAGCGTGACAGCTTTTAGAACTGTGTTATTTTCAATATAGTTCCTCAGAGACCATTAATGGCAGTTCAGCGATATCAATGCAAGTCTTACTGTACCTCAGAAATTAATTTGTCTGACTCAAGACACCCAAAGTTCTTTACAGTACCAAGGTGCTCACTTGCTATCTCCTAATGTGTTTTGGACTTTGATTATTTTCTATCAAAGAGGGTTCTGCCCTCTTTCATCTGATAATCACTACACTTGAAAGGGTAGTTGGGAAGTGGTGAATTTCTCATCAGTTTCTAAGTCTGATGGATAATTCAAGCCTCTGTACATTTTCCCATGTTATGTTTTCAGATGTTATAGCCATCCCTCCTTCTTACATATTGAAAATGCATTTCCTTATGGGAAGGTCTTCTTTAGCCATAAATAAATCACTCTTGGGGCACCGGAATGGCTCAGACAGTTAAGCATCTGACTTCAGCTCAGATCATCATCTCTGGATCCTGGGATCAAGCTTTACATTGGGCTCCTAGCTCAGCAGGGAGTCTGCTTGTCCCTCTCCCTCTGCCCTTCCTCCCACTCATTCTCTCTTGCTCTCTCTCAAATAAATAGAATCTTGAATCAATTAATCAATCACTGTCAACTTCATAGTCCAGCACCATACTCTACTCCATTTTTTATCTCTTACCCCTAAATACGGTCTCTTGCAAATATATTTATCAGTGTTTTTAGAATCAAGGAATCATAGATTACAAAGGAAATAACCCATGCATACTTTGGTCTGATAACATGCGTACTTATACTTAATTTGTACACTGTCATTTCCAACTTTGTTAGGTTTCTTTAAAAAATAAAAATAAATATTAGAATTATGATTTCCTTGATTTATTTAGTAAATGGTTTGACTATCCATATTCCTTTACTGTGTAATATTTCATAAGCAATGATTTATTTCTGCTTCTTAAATGTATCATTATCTTTTCATCTTAACAAAAATCAGTTTTATCCCCTTGAAATTTTATTTTCTTTTTTGGATACCATCTCTTGTGATTACATGGAACTTTATCCTGCAAAATGGCACATTAAATGTTTGTTCTGGAGGTTTGATGCAAACCTCCCTCCCTAACTTTTTTTATAGCATATTTTGTCATTTATTTTTATCTTTCACTCTTCTGAATATTTCTATTTTAACCAAATTTTCTATTCTACTTTTAGACATATTCTGTGTATCATTCTGAGTATAATATCACATGCCCTATGGAACAGATGCTGCAAGAACTTCTAGTGACACATTTCCTGGAAAGTATCCCTTTTATCCTAATACTCAGAGTGCAGATGGGAGGCAAAAGTGAATAATCCAAAATGCTAGCATCTATAACTCAGAGGCTTTCAATATATAATCACGTTGCATGTAGTACTAAGTCAGAATGATTTATACATTCCATTCGAATGGAAAGATTTAGTGATCACTGTGCAGCCATCTTGACCACCATATACACCTTGTATAGTCAATAATGCTTTCCTTTGCACAATTTAAAAAAGGTAAGTTATGCATAAGTTTAAGAAATGGACAACTCTAGAATAAAAAAATACTTCCAAAAATATGAAATAATGTGAAGGTTGATGTTGGAGAAGCTCATCTCTATTAGACTCCCACTCTACCATCAGTCATTCATACTTTTGGGTGAAATCTGTTATTTATCATTACTAGATACATTCATTATCCATTCAGTGTAACATTATTATGTTGATTAAATTTACCTAATTTAAAAAAGCAAACAAACTTTCTTGAAACCTGCCAAGGAAACTTTATCAGTGTTCTTTCAAGACTTACCTTAATTGAATTAAATTTTAACACCATAAAAAAAAAAAAACCCTGAATAATCTGGGTATAGATCTAATCACTATTTTATGAAGTAGACAGTACCTTGTTAATTCTGTAGGTCAGCAAAAATAAATTTAAACAAGCACCAAATATTAAAAAAACTTTGTGTTCTACTGAGTGAAATTGACCCTAAGCACTATGATCCCCTAGATAAGATTACCAGCTAATAAGAATAAACTTGGTATTTCAAGGAATAAGATGTTCTCATTGTTAGCTAAGCAATAGATAAATTAATTTATGTATAGCGAACTTAACATTCTAACAAGAAACTTAATAGTCCTCAGCCACACTTTTGCAACATTTGACAAGCAATTCAGTGGAGTAAGGATTTATCTCAGTGAAGCATTTGAGCACATGCCCAACTCTGTCTCAGCATATTATCAAGGGTAGAGTTTCCATCGCTAAACACTTATTTATGAGTCTTGAAAATTTCACTCTCCAAATATCTCTCTCTTAAAATATCAGTATAAATGAAATAGGAAAATCTTTGTCCTGTCTTAATCTATTTGATTTATTGGAAAATAATCAATGATCCAGTGAGGAAGGAAGAACACATGGACCTGGAAGGATTTAAGAGAAAAAAAGAAATGAGACAAATAAAATGTAACCAGACAAGTGCATCTGCTTAATTATTTTGCTAAAACTCATTTTTTTTTTAGACATCTTCACCTTAGTTAGTGAACATTTTGTGTGAATGAATGTGTGTATATGTTTAGGAAAGAATAAAAAATCTGCATTAAGGGAAAATACAGGGCGGGGGAGGCTTTGGATAGATTTCTTCTCTGTCTTGCTAAGGCAGAGAATTTTCATGTTTTCAAAATCAACTGTCCCATTCTGTTAAAAAAAATTAATTATATAACCTTTTTTTAAGTGATAGAAAAACCTAGAGGAAACTCAATGAGAATAATTCTCCATGTTAACTTCTGTGAATACCTAGATTTTAAAGTAACCTTTACAAATATGTAAGAAAACAAAATAGGCATTTCAAAGGCCGTTGCCAATTGTGACCTGCCATACTGCCTCAGTCCGTTGAATTGCATTTTGCCCTTGAAGCTATCTATTTCAGTTGTATAGAAAGGAACAAGAAAGAAATGAATATTTAAATAGAATAGAAAAGTATGCGTAATTTCACATTCAGGTTTTTGTATTCTCCTCAGGTAACTTATTCAGAGCACTCAGTTACTAAGCCTATTCTGTGTGTTGCCTTGAGATAGATAGATAGATATATATATATATATATATATATATATATATATATATATATAATATCTCGAAGAGCTATGTGTATTTATACAGAGAAACTGGCCCAACTTTCCTGATACATTTTTAAATTTTTCTTTCTAGCTTGTTGTCTGTTCTATAGCTACTTTTTTTTTTTAAGATTTTATTTATTTATTTGAAAGAGAATGAGAGTGAGAGAGAGAACATTAGAGGGGAGAGTGTCAGAAGGAGAAGCAGACTTCCCGCTGAGCAGGGAGCCTACTGCAGGACTCAATCCCAGGACTCCAGAATCATGACCTGAGCTGAAGGCAATTGCTTAACCAACTGAGCCACCCAGGTGTTCCCATTCTATAATAGCATCTTAAATTCACCCCCAACATGGGTAGGCATTTTGTCTTCTTCATGGTCAAGGGTGAGAAAAGCCAAATTTCCACTCTACGAGTCCACCAGTGGCTTTTACTCTCAATTTTGGTTGAAGTCTTGATTTTAAGCCTTTAAAAATGGATTTGAGACAACAAGAATAATTTGGCTTCTATGTGAGGCCTCATTACCCTAACACAAGAAGTGTCCTTGTTCCAAGGAACAGATGTAACAGTAGGACATGTCAACACAATATAATAAAATGAAATTTGTCTTACTTGGGACATGGTAGGTTGCAAAGTGACAGAGAATGAACTCAACGTAGCTTAATAAAAAATGGTTAAATTGGCTTAGAGTATATTCTCCCAATTATTCAACTATTCCCCCAATTAATTAATTATTTAAATTAATTTATACATTTATATATTATACCTATATATGTGTCTACTTATATTTAAAAAAAATGGAAAGAGCAAGAATGAAAATTGATTTTGAAAGAATTGCAAAGAGAATCTGAGATTCTACCTTTCTTCTGTTTTCTTTGAAGATTTCTTTCTTTCTGCTTCTTATTTTTAATTCCTGCTTTCTTATTTCTACTTCTCTTTAAATACTTGTTCATTACTTCATTGCACATTATTTCTCTTTGTAAGGCAGAAACCATGGCCAACCAAACATAGAAGAATCCAACCAAACATAGAAGAAAGTTTTAAGTCTAAAACTGCTAGAAAAAGTAATTGTGTCTTTCCCCCTCCTCCTCTTCCTTCATTTGTTTATTCTGGACCAATCAAATATAGGAGGCTGACTTTGTTGGAAAAAATAGCCACTCTAGGAAAAATGTTATGGAGGAGGCAGGAAGAAGAGAATGTCAAGAAAGATGGTTAAATGGGAAAGTGTTCTGAAGAGAGGAATAATAGAGATGCATGAACATTTGTCCAGTTGGTGTTACCCATACAGGAATAAGAAAGCCTTTATCTCATAGAAATTGATGAGCATTATAAAATAATTTTGTTGGAACAATTTATAGGATATTTATATAAATGTCCAACATAAAATTTAAAAATGGAAAAGAATACAGGGATATGCACTGATGACCATATGTATGAAACAACTATGCATTTCAGTATACACATTATAACACTTGAACAATGCACATATGTTTGAAGCGGGTCACATATTGCTTTCCTTCAAGTTGTAATAGGAAAATGAAACCACCCAACCCATTTAAAGCAGAGAGAACCTAATAAAGAGAATTGGTCACACCAGTAATGGAGAAACTGAGCAACAAAATAGGGACAATGATGAAATGTAGATATCAGCAATGATGGGGAGCGATTAGTTCTTTTTGGCTGGAGGTAAAAAGGGAAGTGCCATGTTACTTATGCTAAGGGAAGAGGTTTATGTGTGACAGCTAGATTCAGGCCGCCTGTCTAGTGAGAATTAGAGTCACGCTGGACATGTGGGCATTGCTGGAGGTGTCACTGGCACAGTGATAAAAATTCTGGCCAGGGGAAGAAATGCTGGCTTCTTCCTTCCTCTTATTCCCCTGTCTCCCACCATGGCCTCTATGGGCCCTAGTCGGAGGTCTGCTGTTGTGAAAGATTGGAAAATGAACCGTTAGGGTCAGGAACCCTATCTTACAAGTAGAGAAGCAAATAATGAGGAACAGATCTTAAGGGCTTATGTTTCTGTTTTTCTTCTCAGAGTGAGTTTGTAATAGAATGACTTTACTGCCTTTTTTCCCATTTAGTTTGTTTTTACTGAAAGATGACTTATAGCACTACCCTAGGTACACTAAAAAGCGTCTCTATCTGACTTAATAAGAATATAGTCTAATTTTTAAGTGTAAACATTTAACGGTCTACTTATACAAACTTACTGCAGATATGTTCAAATTGTATTTACTTTTTTGTGTCATAATTTTATTTCAGGGAAAATAGTTGTCCTTGATATGCTTAAAATTCTAGAAGTTCACAATAGCGACAATTAAGAAATGAACAGACTGAATGAGTACAAGACATAAGGGCTTGTACTAAAAGGTGACATACAAAGAAATGAGTATTGAAAACATGACAGTCCTTGAGGATAGGAGAAGGATCCAAACAGCAACATTGTTGTACTTGATGATATTTGTTTCCTCTGCCTGGGGCTGAATAATTTTCTTGCTGATGTGTTCAGTGAAAAAGACAACAATAATCCTTTCAGGATTTTTTCATTTATAATATAGAATGTTTGCTTACTGGTGATCTCCTATCTAAATTGCTCTGATATGAGAAATGCATGTCATAACAATCATTTCCCTTTAAACATGGGTTCAATTTAACACTCTGTCCTCCTTTGAAGCAAAATATTTTGTACTAACCTTGGTTGCTTAAAAAGAGAATGTTCTGTTTCTTTTCTTTCTTGCCTTAATTTTTTTGTGTGTGAATTTTTTTCTTCCTTGAGGATGAAAGGCCAGCAATATGAAACTTCAAACTTTGAACAGTACAAACATTGTGTCCTTCTGAACTGAAAAAGGAGAGAGGTACTTTTTACCTTTTCCTCATAGTTTCCCCAATATCTGTTTCACACTGTCTTCTGGAAGAGTTTAGAAGCTATGCTAAGGAAGGACTCTCTCCTCTTTCTAAACTAACCCTTCCTCCCAAATCATTTTCTATCTCCTTGCCATGTTTTATTTCTTCATAGTGTTTAATGCTATTTACTTTACCTTATTCCCTTGTTTATACACTATTTCTATCCTGTCTCACTGAACTGTTACCTTCTTGAAGGAGGGGGAAGTTTTCTCGGTTATAATTCTGTCTCCTGGGTCTAGAACTATGCTTGACACATTCCAAGTGTTCTTTAAATACTTGGTGACAGACAAGGAGAAAATTAACATACATGTCATATCTAAAGTTCCATGTATAGCAAATGATACATATTAATCTATTATTAATGCCCTTCGATACTCAGAAACTTACTGAAGATATATTCTACTAGTTTGAGAGATTGTTAAGCATAGGTACTTGGCTTGAAGTAATTGTATAATGCAATGAGGAACAGGCACAGTGACGAACATATAATGGGTATTCTTCAGATGCGTACAAATGAGAGAATACATGAATAATAACAATCTGCTAAGCCTATTCCAAACATTCACTGATTGATTCATTCAACAAGTATTCATTGATTGATTCATTCATTGATTGATTCATTCAACAAGTATTTGAGTGCTCTCTCTATGCCAGCATCTGTCTAGATAAAAGGGCTATATCAATTAATAAAGCAAATTATCTGTTCTCATGTATCTCACAAATAGATTTTAGGAAAAAAAACAGAACCTAGAAGATTTATTCACATAATTTTCCTATGAATTGGAGGCCAAACATTGATAATAGGTTATGTGTTTTTAACCTCTGCTGGAAGGTATGGTAATTTGTTTAAAACTCGGTGATCATTGGGTTATGGACATTGGGGCGGGTATGTGCTAGGGTGAGTGCTGTAAAATGTGTAAGCCTGACAATTCACAGACCTGTACTCCCAGGGCAAGTAATACATATGTGCTAATAAAAATAATTAATAAAAAAAAAAACAAAAACTTGGTGATCAGTTCCTAAATTTGAGACCAAAGACTATGGCAGCCTGGTGAGCAGTGGCTATTATCTTTTGGGTAAATGTTCTCCTAAGTAGAACATTACTAGTGAGATATAGCATTGTTTTATCAAGTTGTGGGCCATGATCCAGTTAGCAAATTATAAATTCATTTTATTTTACTTTGATCAGCCTTTTTTAAAGACGAAATAAGAGAAAAGTCTAGAATATAGCTCAAAATAAGGTAATATGAAATAGAATAAACTAGAAAATGAAGAATGCTGACACTTGCCAGGGTTAGTATTATTTCCTAAAACTTGTATCTCAGTATGTGTGTGAACTGTTATACTGGCTCATTAGGTTATAAGTTAATATTTCTTGTAAGCTGAACTGAAAAACAAAACAAAACAAAGCACAACACCTGAACCATTAGATGCTAGAGAAACAAGAACAACGGGGTCCTGACTCTAGGATAAAGATTGGGCAGCAAAGCCCTGCCAGGGCTCAGGGAAGGATTGCTGGTCTTGGAGGTGGGAGTGTCCTGAGCAAATCTCCCACCTCCCCACAAGACACACACATCCAAATCTAAGGAAGTGAGACAGAGGTGATGAAATGGTGGCCGATCCTATAGATGGGGGAAACAAGATATTGCCTAAATGTGGTCTATGATGGGGAGAGGGGCAAGCACACAAAGGGGGTGATGGATTGGGGTACAGTGGGGTAGAGAGCATAGTGAGAGTTGTGGTTACAAGGGAGTAAAAGGCGAGGGTAATTATGTTAATAAGGCAGAGCCTATGAGGGCATTCAGAACTTGCCCCAGCCATGCTGAATTGCAGTTTCAAATAACATGTCATAATGGATACACAATGGAATGATCCAGATAGGAGTTTATTAGAAAAAACAAGGAAAATGTTTAACACTATTCGTTCTGAAATGGGGGTAAAAAGTGCTGATATTACACATAGCTGCTGTTTTTAGATCAGAATTGCCTCAGGATATGGATGACATTAAGACCAATCCGAGGTTTTTGCATTGGTAGATGATACTTCGTGTAATTTCATGGGAAAAATCTTGATGAACCTAAGAAACTGGAAATAAATTAGGAACTAGAAACTTAACAAACTGTGTTACTGGAGTTTATTTATTAACATTTCAAATGAAAACAAGAGTGCTTGGCTTATATACCTCTAGGACTTCAGAGAGGATCTAATGAGATGATGTGTGAACAAAGCACACATTCTTTTGGGAGTAGGTATTATTACTACTATTATTATTTCTTCTTAATGAATGAACATACAGTCGTAGAGATTTGGGAAGTATCTTTATAGCAGGAGAGTAAAGTCCTGACAGCAGTCATGATGGAGTAGAAGGTTGTAAGAGTACAAGGCTTTAGTTCTGAAGACTGTTATAAAGGACAATAACAACAGAGGAAGAGAACATTTAGTTGAAGAAAAAAATCAATCTTTCTTCCATCTTTTCTTTTTTTCTTTTCTTTCCCTCTTTCTTTTTCTCTTCCTTTCCTTTCTTCCTTCTCTCCATCTTTCCTCCCTCTCTTCTTTCCTGCCTGCCTTCTTTCCTTCCCTCCTTCCTTTTTTTTTTTCTTGTAATTTTTTAAGTTCTCAAAATATGTACACATAAGGGATCTGTGTGAATATTTTCTAGTACTTGGGGATCACATTATAGTTTACATTCTTTCTTTTTCACCATTTAAATACAACAACACAGTTTCTGGCTCTTATTTGTTTCTTCTACACTTGGTTACTTTGACATTGATCTTAGAATTTTTAGTTCCCTTTGTTTCTATTGTGAATTGTCTTCACCATATGGAGAGACCATATTTAGTCACATGGAAGATATAGTGACTTTTCTTAGAAAAGTTGTAATAAGTGCTTTCTCTTAAAAAGGCTGTTAATGAATATTTTAAGGCCCAAATAAAGAGGGTCTTATAATTTTACTTCGGATGTTTAAAGGAACCAGTGCATGTTAGTAAAAACATAAAACTAAGATTTGTTTTCTTATCTTTTCTTTGTGTTAAGCTACTTTAGGATGGGCATATCACTTTAGTCATCTTTTTAATTGTATACCTTAACCAAGGAAGTAAATTGTACTTCGCAAATATCTGTTCAATTATGCAGATGTGGACAAATCATCCTACAAAGCTTTACGATTTGCATTGTTTTCCTAAAAAATTCAAATTCAGAAAAATACTTCTAGATATTCATGCATAATTAATGAAACCATTATATTATTGCTTCATATTCCACAGACATGAATAAAATGTTGGGTCATGAAGTCAGCATCTATTTAGCAAGTAAATCAATTGTAAGTGTCACTTTCAACCATACAAAGAAGAGTCACACTGGTCTTTTCAGGGTACTATTTCTTCCAAATCTAGTTCACATGCTGTCAAAACAAGCTAAATTCACACCTAAATGGACAAAGTTCACAACAGTTGAATAAATTGTGTTGAAATGGCCCCTTACCTTTATCTGCTGTCTGATGGAATCATAATCATAATCATAATCATCATAGCCCTCATATTTCCTTCATCTTTTAGGTTCAAATTTGGTAAGATACTTTAAATGTTACTTTTCTGGGTTGCTAAGAGTAACCTTCTAAAGTTGTGTTTCTTAGATCTTAAAATTCTTTTTGCCATGTCTACTATATATGTTTGAACTATTTCTTTGGAAAATTTCCAGTCCTTTTAAATTCTATTAAGATTCTTAAATAGAAACTTGTAGATTTGTCATATTAGCAATGTGATTTCATTAGACAAAAATCTTCAAAGATTTAATAAAGCCAACCAAAACTTCAAAGTTTCCAGTCTGAAGAAGAGATCATCTTAGGTCATTCTGAGGTTCTCAGTGGAGCACATTTATTCACTGATTATACAGATCATCTATCATCCAGAATAGTTGTTCTCTCACAATATCCCAGTGACACAAAAAGGAAGTTAATTTTGAAAAGTCATGAGACCTACTTAGAGCTGCACCACATCTTTGAACTCCTGATAGAGATCTGAATAAAATTTCCGCTCTGGGATGCTGCATTTAGCAGTCTACAACAGCGAAGCCTTTTTTTTCTGAGTTTCTTAAACTGTCATCATCTGGTGAACTCAAAAGAAGTTTGAGTTCCAGCAGCAATCCCATTTAAAACACTTTTTCCTCTTGAGTATTTTTAATTTGGGGGAAAAAAAATCACTCCATGATTCTGTACACAGGACAGCAACCTGAAGAAAAATTAATTTAAACCACTTCCATGTGGTCCTATACACAAAGTTTGGTTATTTATATAAGATTTCAAATAAAAACTTCATATATTTTCTCCTTTCTTTATTTCAATACATGGAAAATATTTCTATTGTGTAGAATAATAACTTCTGCAGAATATCATGTAGTAAATGTCTTACCGTTCCTTAAATTACACATATATTCTACTGATAATAATGAAATCTTTGAGGATTTTTACAATTAGATATTGTCAGGCCTAAAATATCACACTTCAAAATACTATGATATTTTATTATAATGAAGTTCAACTTACATTTTAGAACTTGTACATATCAGTGTACTTATTAAACAAGATATAAGTACGTATTGGTCATAATTTTGCTACATTGAAAAAAAGGTATCTGGTAGAATAATATTTTGAGTTATTAACCTAGGTCATTTTCCACATATTACCATGTACCCCTTTATCTTACCCCAAATAGTTCATTCTAAAAGCCAAGTCTAGAAAGTTGGACTTAAGGAATATCATTAATTTTATAAATAATAGATTTAGAGGAGTAGATTAAGAGTCAAGACTAAACTTAACTAGATAAAGATGCTCTAGATGGAGAAAAAGAAAATGATTGAACCAGATGTTAAGAATCTTGTCTCTAATTGACTCTAAGAAAGAATGGTATTATAATACCCAGATAACGTGGCAATTGAGAGTCGGGTCCTCTGCCTGCCCTTCAGCCTCCCCTCCTCCCCGCCACCCCTCCCCCCCCAGCAATTATCCAAGTGTAATAGGCAATGAGTAGAAATATCTTTGTGAATTGTCTATGCAGGTATGTCTGAGGTGGCCTCCAGAGTTTTCTCTAGCTCCTGTGTGTTGTCCTTGTACCTAAGAGTACCATGGACTTGTGCCAAGAGCCACTGAACTTAACATGTTTTGCAATCTGGGTGAGGAGGGAAAAATTGTGAAATGGGTGGAATTCCAAAGATCAGCTGCAAAAGTAAGTCTGTGTAAATCATTAAGATTAGATGATAATACACCAAGAAATACAATAGTTTTCTAATGTCTCAGGCCCTTGGAACTTGTACTTATGCACAGAAAACTGAAGCAAGCTGGGATAGAAGGATTGGGAAGAAGTTGAACTGACTGAAAATAGATCCACTGTGTGCATTACAGAAGTTCACAAAATTTACAGAAGTTCACAGCAATTTACATTTTCAAAAGATAGCAATACATTTTTTATGCAATCTATTTATGATTTTATTGACATTGTGTTTACCAGTTATATACATGTAACCTATACTCTAGTTAGCATTAATTTTTAAATATACAGCATGTGCATAGTTTTATCATTTTGGTAGCTACATCAAATATTGGCATATATTATGCTGGAATTACAGTATGATGACATGGCAAAATTGGGTGGGGGTCCAAGAAGGGTAAAAGCTCTAGGCCTTTATTCTGGAATAAAAAATGATGCTGTGGTACCATGCACAAAGCAGTAAACTAGAATTCTTATTTTATACCATCTAGGTGTCTGAAAGTGCTGCTCCTTTACCAAATGCAAAGTCAACCTTTATTTTTTTCCTCCCATCTTTCAGATAAAAATTATTAACACAACCAATCTTGAAATTATGTGGTACTAATGATATATGTGGATTAGCTTTTAGTCAAAGAAGCTATAAAATTCACTATACCTAAATGATTTACTGCATACCAATATGGTCTACCTAACACTCTCATAATCAATTAATCTGTAACCATACTTTATTTCTTTGTTACTTTTTCTTCCTGGCAGTACTTCTTCCTTTAGTACTCATGTACTCTCTTTAAAGTTTCTAACATAACTATTTCAATCATATTCTGTTTTTATTATGGTGTCTTTCCATATAAGAAAACTAGTAAACTTCATCATATACTGAATATGAATGGAAATGCTAATGTGTTCACTTTTATGTATTTGGCCATTTCATGTTACCTATAATTTATGAGTATTTTATGTGGAAGTGTATGGAAACTGAATACCAAGTCAGCTGTGGGATCATTTATGCAAGGAAGTAGTTCAAAGAGTAACAATTTTTAGATATTTTTCTATATTTGGAGTGCAAAATAATACATAAGCCAATATCTTAAACATATTAGTGACTAGATTCATATTTTTTATTAGTATCAGGTTTCTTGCTGGTAGCTTTCCAAAATAAATGTTTGTATTCTGAATATTTTTCCATATCTTATGGGAACCTTATGAGCAATTTGTGGTTCTACATGTATCTTGTCTAGCACAACCTTAATATTTTCTATGGGTAGTCGGAGTTTATTTTTTTTTTCACAACTGCACATCACAAACATTTCTGCATAATTCACCAGAGACTGTCGATTAATATGTAACCTTTCAGATGGCCTGTAAGGTGATGGTAAATGCATCATTTGTTCAGTTTTCTAGTGTATTAACGAGGTTCTACTTAAGTCACAGTAAAAGGAATACAATGTCAAACTAAACGTTTAAATAATTTGATTAATGAAGAAGATTGTGTAGAGTATAAAGGTATATAGATGTTTACTAACATACCATAATTAAAAAACAAACGGAATATTGGTGATTATGTTTAACATTGATTTTAGTTAGCATCACGAGAGGGGACATATTCACTAACACAAAGTCTGGGAATACGGCCAAGCAGTGAAGTTACAGTTGCTACAATGCATCTCCACTGGACTGCACAAGTGTAAAAAATGGATGACAGCAGGATACCTGGCCAGCTGTTATATGGTGAGCTCAAGTGGGGAGATCTCAAATAGGGCAAGCTAAAGGAACATGCTGCAGACACATTGAAGAACAATTTCAAGTAATGAAGCATGGCTACGGAATACTGGGAAATAATATCAGGGGAAAGACTGGCCTTGTGTGGAGCAATCAGAGCAGCAAAGGTGTTGTGCAGCCAGGTGAAGAAGCAGCATTCCAGATTGCAACAGCTCCTGTACAGAGCAGCCGTCTTCCCAATCCGAGAGCTCCATCCATCTGTATTCATTGAATAAACATGGCTGATTTCTTGCCTCAGATTTTAGTAGCGTTAAACATTTTTTAAATGATAATCTCATGAAAAAACAATTCCTGCCAATGCTATTTTTACCAATTATGCACAATGGTGTCTAATTTTCAAAAGTTGTTTCACAATGACTAGCAGAATATACAAACTAACCATCCAGCATGTTTCACTATATGTTTGCAGGTGTCCAATGATACAGCAACCCCACACAGAATATAATTGTGTTAGGAAAGTTTCACATATTGAGGGTAGTTGCTTTGGGAACTTTCCTGGAGGGTCAATTAATTCGTGACTAGCAGGGTAGAGTGAAGTAGTTAAGAGCAATCTTAGGAGTCAGGCCATCCAAGAGTTGAAATCTTGTCCCTGACAATTTACACGATTTTAGCCCTGGGCAAGTTGCAAACCTCTCTTAGCTTCAGTTACCCTTTCTGTATAAAGAGGCCCTCTTAGGGCTATAGGGAGTACAATGTACAGCAAGTATTCAGCTGTGTCTGACTACATAGTTATTACTGGGAGATATATAAATATTTTTCTGCCTGGTCTATATAAAAACAATGAGGATTCTGTAGTTTCCATGTGCAATATTGCTGCCTGAAGGGTATGTGTAGAATCCATGAAAAATGCAGTGTATGTTCCAGTCAATATTACTGTACATTTTTTATCTGAAAATAAACTATAAATGGTAAAGAAAAAATGGTTTCTGAAAGAATACTTAAATAAACGTAGATAAAATTTCTTCAGGATTGAAATTTAAAACTAACTTGCAACTGAATTCTATGAGGTTCTTGCATTTTCCATCTTTATGCATCTGATGCCTAGCATAGTGCTTAATTTACTTTAGTAAGTAAATAGTTGCAACTGGAATGGAATTATTATGCTTATAAATCAACACCCAGGACCTTGAGTAAGTTATTAATGGAAATCATTTAATTTTAATAAATTTTGGTTGGGGATTATGTCTTCTTGCCTTCAAATATTGTAAGATGTGCTGTTAAAAAAATAACCTTATTTTATCCCCACATAATTGAAGGAAACTGGGCTTTCATCTCTGAATTATATACCTAAAGTATATTACTACTCAGAATAATTGAATAATTTCCAGTTTTCCCTTTACTTCAGGTTAGGTAAACCAACTATTTTCTAATTATTTCTCTCTTTTAGTGAATTTCTTCATATCCTTGAAAGACCCATCTTTAATCTAATGAAATTCTCCTTATTTGCATTATTAAAATGTCTAATTGCTTTTCTTCTAATGTATGGCTTAAAAATTATGTAACATAAAATTTAAAATGTTTCACATTGATATAGCAATAATCCATGATCATCTAGCTGCTATGCTTTACATAAATAGAGTATAAATTTATAACTTGATCTTAATAAATGAGTCAAATAATTATCTCTCTCAGAAAGCATTTTTTTTTAATTTATTTATTTGACAGGCAGAGATCACAAATAGGTGAAGAGGCAGGCAGAGAGAGAGGAGGAAGCAGGCTCCCTGCTGAGCAGAGTCCAATGCGGGGCTCGATCCCAGGACCCTGGGACCATGACCTGAGCCAAAGGCAGAGGCTTTAACCCACTGAGCCACCCAGGTGCCCCAGAAAGCAATTTTTTTTAAAGACATGTTTTGAGTTACACCTATATGCTATGTCATACTTTCTATCAGATTTTAGAAATGGAGAAATTTGATTATGGAGATTAAATAATTTAGTTTAATTTTTATTTTTGTTTCCTTTGTATGCCTGTTTTACCATGTTAAATTTTGTGCTCATTGTAAACCAAGATTTCGAATCTTTGACTTCAAGATTCTCACCATTCTTAATAGGAGCTTCTGATGCTTTGAGGTAGGCAGAAAGATTAAGGATGGTCATTGAAAATACCAGTTATCTGGAGACTGGTAGCCTATCGAAAATTCTAGGTGATAAGTTTAAAAGCAAATGCAGTGATTGGAAGAAATGTCTAGTCCAAATAAGAGCTCTCCTACCATTTCCACTAATACGGCTAAACTTTATTTAATGATATTTAGTGACTTTGCCATATCTACCTCATTAGTAAAACTTTTCTACAGTTTGATTGACCTTACTGTCAAAAAGTTTTCCAAATATCCAAGATAAGTATAACTTTCTTCAATTTCAGTCCAGCATGGCTAGTTTTAACATTAGCATCTACTATTAACATTCCTTCCTAATCTTTGCCAGATTCTTAAAATGTCACCAGAAATCTTAATTACCTAACGCGTTTTGTTTCTGAATTATTTTTCCTATTTTGAAAATGAAAAATTATTGTAACTTTATAGTTTTCATAGCTACCTTTTAATTGGTTTCTATCCTCTTGATTGAAATTTGTAATGACCTAACCGTTCAAAATTCACAGTGCTGTAGTTTTGCAGAGATCATCTATGGATTTTCACTACTTTCTTGTGATGCAAAATGAACGCATGTGCCATGTAGGAACTATCTTAAAATTCTAATAACAAACAGGTTTACAAATAGAACAGTTTAACCAACTACCATACAGCACTCAGGGTTTGAATCTCCATTTATGAATCTGTTTATCATTTGGGTCCACAGCTCTATCAAACTTCCTGGATCATCCCAATAATCTCCTGTATACAGGTGGATCAGAAGCTGCACCTTGAGGCAGCAACTGTGAAAGGATGCAGTTGAACCCTTTTCTGGGAGAAACTGGCAGCTGGGCATTCTAACCCACTCCCTCTGCATTGACCCTGGAGAAACTAGCTGTCAGAAATATTTGTGTGCCCATTTGATAACTGCTTTTTTGTTTAATATATTCCTGGGGGAGTCATGAATGCAAAGCTCCACTGGCTAGCCCAGATAGGTTCATTCGAGGTACATCTCTTGGGTGGCAGCTACAAAAGTTGGGGGCTCTAGCTGTATTGGCAAATTGCTTCCGGGGAGAAGCTGGAGACTTGATTTTATTGTTGAAGCAGGCGAAGAGCACATGGTGGGGGAAGGACACACTGGCTCTTTCTGGCTCCAGAGACTACCTCACTCAGTGCCTAGATGGGGGCTAATCACAAGCTAGACTCTCAGGCAGCATCTGAGCAGTATGCAGTCAAGTCGCATCCATGGAAAACCTAGGAGGTGGGTGTTTCTGTCTTCTGCCTCTGTGCTTGAGGGGAATAGCCCTGGACAGTGCTCCCACACCCATTTAGTAACTGCGTCTTTGTTTGCCGTAGTCTTGTGAGACTTATAAATACCAGTCTCGTTGGCTCTCAGAGCTAGATGATTTAGGAGCCCATTTCTCAGTTGGCAATATTAAAGGTGGGGTGCTAGATGTGTGGTCCACGTGTTCCTTCATTCCTCAGGGGGAAGCCAAGAGTGGGATGTTCCCACCTAATTGTTAAGACGCTGTGTTGGAGTTGGAGTTGGAGTTGAAGTTCAAGGCCAGTGTGTTTCAGGCTTTCCTGACTTTCAGTGTAGATATTTTCTAAGTTCCCCAACATGTAGGAGTCAGTCAACTAGTTTCTGTATTTGTCTCAGAGGGAACTAATCTATGTGTAGCCATATATTTGATACATCCATGGGAAGAGAAAACCTCAACAGTATTCTATGTCATCATGTTTGTGACTTCCCCTATAATTTTAATTTCTTTTAGGAAAATATACTGTTTTACATATTTCTCAATAGTATCACATATACTAGAAACTCAGTAAGTTTTGAAAAATAAATGTATAGAGGCATGCTTATGTTTTATTTGGGTTCTTCATATGGTGCCAAGCCAACTGAAAACTAAGCTATTTTTGCATGACTCATGAACTAGGCTGTCTAACTAACTCGAAGGAAATAGATAAGGGGCGTGAGTAAAAGCTGAGATTAGATTAAATTTTAAATAGCAGGAATATAATGTAATATCAAGTAGTGCAGATTATTTTATCTTGTTTTTAAGGACTTGTTAATATGGTTATGTTTACTCTATGTGAATGCTAAGGCAATAAACAAATTTATTTTTCAACAATGAAAATTATCATAATACTATACCTCTGGTAGTTACTAGCACAAAATCAGTTTGTAATAAAGTTCCTGATTTTCACTTTTATGAGTTCTTTCCCTTTTTTTATTAAGACAGCAAATGATAATTACATGTATATAGTAAAACATCTTAGGCAATGTGCTTCATTGAATCAGAGATATTTATTACTTTGTCATTCTAGTTTTGAAGAAGGGGAGCCTCTATATAAAAATATTGGTATTATATCTTCCTCTGCTTTTTGCTTTGGATCTATAAAAGTCTTCAATAAATGTTAGAATATTTAAGTTTTTTAGTATAAATACTTGTCATTGCATAGTTTTTGATAATCACTCTCCAATTTATAAGTATAATAAAATTGTATTTTACCATTATACTTAAAATCACATGCAAGTTAGACTCCACATGAAATAATCTAATAAAATCAAAACGTGTGTGACCAAAGAAATGCTAACAAACCACTTCTTTCAATTGTTGACAGCTGAGCATGCTACTCATTTTCAATGCAATCAGTAGTCTATCATTTTTTCTATTTATTCCTACTATGAGACACACTAATTAAATTCCCCCTTGCCTGATTCTTTTCATATACCACATGAATAGCAGGTAAAGTCAATTTGTGAACTTATTGTCCTTGACATAGTGTAGAAGTGTTTCCAGCTGGAACTGATTATGTTTATTCTTCTGTGTTATCTGGGTAAAAAATAATCTAAAAGATAACAATAAATAATTGCAGCTCTAACTTTATTTAAATTTGTTCTGCTACTGTTATGGAACAATGCAGATAAATAACAAAGGATCTTTCATATTGTCCAAAGAGTGTTGCTGTGGCTGTAATTATTTTCTTGCATGTGACCATGTGCCCTCTGCAGCAGGTGACAGGTAAATGATTTTAAAATATGAGAAAATCACACTGAAATACTCATTATCCTTTGAGGAAATAGATTCTGGACTAGGATGTGCAAGTCTTATACTCTATCTTCCTGAACAAGGCAGCATAGACATATCTCAGAAGGTCAAATTTTAAAAAATTTTATTGTGCCTTTGTTGTTGTTGTGGTGGTGGTGGTAAGAACAGGTAATCGGAGATCTAACCTTTTAAATTTTAAGTATATAACACAGCATTGTTAACTATAAGCACAATGTCCTACAATGGATCTCTAGAATTCATGCATCTTGCACAACTGAAACTTTATATCATTTAAATACCCACTCCTCATTTTCCCCTCTTCACAGAGGGCAACCTTCCACTTTCCACTTCTATGAGTTTGACTATTTTAGATAACTCACAGAAGTGGAATCATGCACTATTTATCCTTCTGTACCTGGGTCTTTTCTCTTGGCATAATGTTTGCAAAGTTCATCCATGTTGTCGTATATGGCAGTATCTTCTTTTTTATGGTTGAATAATATTCTGTCAAATGTAGACACTGTATCTTCTTTATATATTCATCTGCCAATGGGCATTTATGTTGTTTCTACATCTTTGCTATTATGAATAATGCCACAATGAAAACGGGAGTGCACATATCTCTTAGAGACCCTGATTTTATTTCTTTTGGCCAAATATCCACAAATTGGGATTTCTGGATCATATGGTCATTCTTTTTTAAATTTTTTGATGTAAACTTTTATGTAAACATGAAAGAAGCATTTGGGATCTTTCTTATATTCTTAAAGAAGCAGTTCTTGATGGCTGGTCATAGTGATTATTTGCAAGATGGTAAAATGTTGGTTTGCAAATATGACAGAATCTGTAAACTATATTTTGAACACTGTGAGAGTATATATGCCCTTTATAGGACTGTTATTCAAATAATATAAATACATTAATTATAACATAACATATTCATATATATCACATATGCCTTTTATATATCATATATACTTTATGATTTTCATATACATTTAAAAAACCTGAGTAACAGAAGTATTTTATAAGTCCCAAATTTCATAAATTAAATTCTAAAGTAAAATGACTAGATAACTCTAATTACATGATATTTTAAATTTTAGACAAAAGTACTGAACATGTAGGAAACTAATTCATTCTATAGAGATGGAACAGGAAGCTATCATGTTTAAACTCATACAGGCCTATGAATTTTGAACAGAGAAACAGGACAATAAAAAGAACATCTTACATGTGTTAAGTGATATTAATTGGGAATATACACATTACAATTTAAATAAAACTGCTCTGGGTATTTGGTGCCTCTTATTGAATGTTATTTCATAGAAAATTTGCTGAAAGTAGAAAGTAGCATCTTTCAATCTTTTTCTTTTTAAAGATTTTATTTATTTATTTGACAGAGATAGAAAGATCACAAGTAGGCAGAGAGGCAGGAAGAGAGAGAGAGGGGGAAGCAGGCTCCCTGCTGAGCAGAGAGCCCAATGCAGGACTCGATCCCAGCACCCTGAGATCATGACCTGAGCCGAAGAGAGGCTTAACCCACTGAGCCACCCAGGCACCCTGCATCTTTCAATCTTTAATTATTGAGGCTTATAAGCTTTAATCTATAAAAGCTTTTCATAATGCATCTATATTAATCTCTGTTTAAAAAGAAAAAAAAGATTTAATGATGAATGCTGTATTAAAACATTATCATCTGAGTTTATTTCATCATGTAATAAGTTTTCTTATGAAAATTTTAATCAAATCTGTTTTATTTGTTTTCATTAGAAGATAATTTACAATTCATGGAAAACTCTATATATTTTTTATGAAAACATAGGTAATGTTATAAAGATATTTTAGCATTTTATCAAATGAAATAAAGATACGTATGTGGAAAAAATAAATTTATTCAATTATTTATACCAATGCTATACTAGCACTACAGTGATTTTGTATAAACCAAATCTCTAAATAATCTGAATACCCAGCATGGATCAAAGTTAATATGCTAACTCAAATTCATCTCCGGAGAGAGTCTCATTTTGTGTTTAGATCTCTTCACCTTACTTTCTTTGTATTAGTTAGGATTTAATGTTTACTTATAGAACCATACACTTGACAATATCTTGTATTTCCATTTTGCTCTGACATGTGTCATCTTGTTTTGTTCTTTCCAAGGTTATGAAGGAGGCAAAGACAGTACTATCCTACCAATGAATAAGTAAGTGTGTTGGCTAGAGCGATTAGGAGGCTTGTTGCATATCATACAAGTTTGTTTTGTAGTTAGACATATAAACAACTTCTTTCAAGTTTTGTAGCCAATCAGTTGTGGTTTTCTTCCCCCTGGCACTTTTTATGAAGAATCAAGATTACACACACACACACACACACACACACACACATACCTTGTAAAATAAATATTAACAAAAATCCTATAAAAGAGAACATCTGTAAAAAAATAAAAAATCAGAATAAAAATTTAAAAAGCAGCATGAGAAATTTGTGGGAGAAAAGGAGGATACCACAAGCCCCAGTCTCTTAGCCAAAGTGTCAATGGATTTAATTAATGGATTGAAGTGAGATGATTAAATGTGAATTTATATGTATAAGCATTTCAGGGTTTTGTGTCACAGGACAAAAGCATTTTCCTAGTGCTTCCTCTCCTAATCTATGGTCTCTAATCCTGGAAGTGATGCAATTTGTCATATGCTCCTATTTCAACTGCAATGCAATGATATACTCTCCTTCACTTGGATTCAAGGCTCTGCCCTGGACTTTCCCTTTATATGTATCTTAATCCTTGAAAGAACTTCCTTCAATATCTTAGACTCACACTAATCTTTCCCTTCCTTGCTACAGGTATAACTAGGTTTGAGTCTCACTGTTTTCTGACCCTGGCATCCAATTTTTCTGTGGCTCCTCTGTTTAGATCCTTCCTCTTCAGTCCAGAAACCAGAGGTCCCTTATTTTCATCATTTTCTTCTCGGTGACCTGAAACCTTCTGCTCCATCAACTGCATGAAAACAGCAATCCTTCATCTCTTCATACAGTTGTCATTTCTGCACCCCAGGTTCTGAGCATTAGTGAAGAATATCACTCAGTTGTGTAGCTTGATGATAATATACTTATAATAAAGCTTATCTTTACCTTCAATTATGTCTGCACACCATTCCCTTTCCATCATTTGTTTCTTCTTCATTTCTTGCCTGCAGTCATTTTACATTTCTAATGCTTTCAATTCCTTATTTATGCCTTCATTTATGCCTTCAGTAAAATATTAACTTCTACTTCTCATGGAAAATAAAAAGTAAGGCAGTAATGTCTTTTTAAAAAATCCCATCTGCCCCTGTGCCACCTAAAGATGTAATTCTAACCATTATCTTTGCTTCTTTCCCTCATATAGCATTGGGAAAATGTTTTTCCTCTCATGTGAGACTTCTGGTTCCCTTTGTGTGCTAATTGATTTTTGCTTCTTCATAGAGCTTAATCTATTCTGTTTCCTTTATTTTGAAGCCACAACTCATATTCCTGTTTCCCCAACATCTGAATGGGATGAAGTCTCTGGTCTGATAGCCAAACCAGAACGTCTCGCCTCAGCACTTTACAGTCACTGCTCTAACGTCTTGCATCCTATTTATATTTAACATTTTTACTATAAATATCATATGTAGTAGTCTGTATAGTAGATTTGTGAAGCTTAAGAAATGATAAAGAAATAAATACCCATTTACTCATTATCTAGCTCAGAACATGGAAAATCACCAGGTAGGACAAAGGCTCCTGTGTGCTCTTCCACAACTGTGTCACTCCACATTCCCCAGGAAGGAAAACTATTCTGCACTTTATATGCTTTCTCAAGGTTTTACCACATACTCATATTTTCTTCTATTTTATGTAATTCATTTTGTAGTATATGCATTGTTTCATGATTTTTTTCTTCATATTGTCACTTTGAGATGTTTCAATATTGACACATGTTGTGTGATTTTATTCATTTTCACAACAGCATAATATTCCACATTATAAAAAATGTCCAAGTTATGTAGTCAATCCCCTGCAGATGGGCATTTGGATTGTTTCCAAATTACTGCTATGACTCATAGTACAGGTATAGACATTAATGTTCATGTCTCTTGGTGACACGTATAGGAGATTGTGTATGTTTGTCTGTGTGTGTGTGTGTGTGTGTGTGTGTAACTTAGAACAGAATTTCAGGTCATAAAGTGCATACATGATAATACCAAATTGTTTTTCAAAGTTGTGAGATCAACTTACTTCCTACTAACAATTAATGAGAAATCTGATTGATTTACAACCTCAACAGTAAATAATTACCCTTCATAATTTTAACTTAAATTTCCCGATTACTAAAATGAGGTTGAGTACTTTTTCATGTAGTTATGTGCCATTTTGGTTTTATTTATTGAGAAGTGTTTATGGATGATATTTAGCCATTAGTCTCTTGGGTTGTTGATATTACTGGTTTTTAGGCGTCATTTATATTTTTCATATGAATCTTGTTATTCTATACATGTTGAAAACATATACTTCCATTTTGAGGCTTATATTATTACTTTTCTGTGGTGGTATATTTCAGTGAATATAATTTTAATTTTAGTGTGTTGAGTTGTTAATCTTATCAAGTGCAGTATGGCATTTGTCTTGCTTATGAAATGCTTCTCTTCTGCAAGTTTATAAAAATATTATAAAATGTTGATTTTTTTTTAATATAAGTCCTAATACACCATCACTTGTTTTTATGCATGGGATAGATAAAAATTTTAAAAATGTGGATTTTAAGTTCTTTCAACACTGATCTAAAGTATAAACTTTAGAGCCAGATAAACAAATAAACATGCACAAGTGTGCCCACACACACATACACACATACAAGCAAACATCCAGATTATATGCTTTTGCTTAATGTTTATCTTTGTATGAATGAGATTTATTTTTTGGTTTTCACTATTATTGTTGAACTAATTTGAACACTTATACTAATAAAACCTATGGGTGTTATAAAATCTAACAGTAATAAGCACATAGTAGTTAGCTATTTATTGACATAACAACTTTTAAAAGTCAGTTCAATGAGGTATTTCCTCATTATCAAAAATTTATGTGAATAATATCTAAGCAAAAAAGAAGTACTGTAGTAGCTCATTGTAATAACGGAGTAAGCATGGATTGAATTTTGAACAATCTGCATGCAGTATTGGGAGACCAGAAATTACTTCACTCTAAGAAGAGTTTCCACCTTTTTAAATCTCTGAAGAGTGTATGAATACTATGGGTAGAGTTGGAGGAATTTCTTATTGCTTTGCTCTCCTTCCCAACTTCAGTGAGGAACAGCCCCTTTTAGGAATTGGTTATGGTCCTAACTCAAATGGTAACAAAATGGCCACGTTGAGAATCCTCTCTGTGAGCAAGTATCTTAATCAAACTAAAACCGAAACCATATCCACATCTCCAACTGAAGGTGTTAGACACAGTTGAGGATGACATAGATCTTGTTCTGAATTCCTTCTTCATCATATCACTAAAAGAAAGAAATGAAAACTCAACTCTGATTTTTTCCCCTGTAGCCTACTCTTCAGACTAAGTCATATTTTTCATGAAAGGTAAGATAAAAATAAATTTGATTATTAACAAATAAAATACTATGATATTTATATATATTTACAACTTAGAAAGATAAGAATCTATGCCCAAGAAGAATGATTTAGAGATGTACATTAAAGATTACTATGTTGTTCCTACATTTTATTGATTTCCAAGAGAAGTTTGAATGAAGTTCAAAATCCATATATTCCGATAGCCACATCAAGATCAAGAGAAAAATACTAATGGTTTTCCCCATAAAATTGTATAGATTATGAAGTGTTTTTAGGATATGCCATGTTATATGAATGCCATAAGTATGCCATAAATAGATCTATAATAAATTTAATATATTTGGGACTTTAAGGAAGATATCTTTAAAAATTACAGCCTATGGATCATGTATATTGTCATTATGGTTCTTGAAACTATTGACTTTAAGCTACTGGACACTATATTTAAGGTACTAAAGTTTTTAAAAATTATGTCTAAATTTTGGAAGCCTTCCAAAAGAAAGAAATTTTCTTCAACTATTTTAGGACAGCAAGTTATCAAAAAATAAGAAATGCCAAAGTTATTTATGATTATCAGTAACATGATACACTAGATTATGAAGTAATTATAATATCTATTTTAGTTCAAATTTTGGATTTTAGCATTGTCTAGAGGTGTCTAATACATGATAATTGGAGATAATTTTTTGAATTTCTTATTGTAAATGACAAAGAATAAATTTACCTTAGTCATTTTATTTTCCTTTCAGCAAGAAAAAGCAGTATTTAACATTTAACTCCTGATATAAGAAAGTATTTGCAGATCAAGGCAGCAGATGGAGAAAAATAGCTGGAATATATAGTTAGACTTTTTCTTTCAAAAAAGGTTTCACTCTAGAAAGAAAAAAAAATGATGGTAATGATTTCAAGAATTCTTAGTAAGTGCTTTTTCTCAACAATAGCTAAAGTAACTCCACTGAAGTTCTTAACCCATTGATACAGAGAACTATTGTTAACGTGGGGCAACATTAATTTGAAAATCACTAAATAACCTAAACCAAATATATTCATACTGGTAAATCATAGATTTTCATATGTAATTAGGAGATCTTTTTGGTGTTAGGCCTTATTTTGTCATGTCTTTTGCATGTCAGTGTGGGTGTTAACTACAGCCAGCATTTCAAAATCTACCTTGAAAAAGTAAAGTTATGTGTGGTTTAATATATGATATGTACTTTTTAGAAAAACAACTTAACTTTCTCTTATAGGAAAATATCTGGAGAGTACATTTGACACCTAGTTTCAGGTCACATTAGCACATAATATCAGTAGTAAAATCCTTAAGATTACACACATATGTGTGAACACACACACACACAAAATACATACCTATGCCCCCCCACATATACACACACAGGCAAGGAGAAATAAATATGGACGGTTTCAATTTTATTTAAAATAAAGTACTTCAGGTTAATGAAAATTTGAAAGACAGATACTGACTAAAATATCACTCTAATGATAGGACCCATCTGTGTATTATGGTGATTAAGATACTGGCTTAATAATTTTCAAACTACAAATAATCATATGCCTTACCCACTAAAATATAGAATGCAAATATTATAAAAGCAAATGAAAGGAACAAGCAATGACATATTGGTTATTTGTACATGTGGCTTAAATAACTAATATATCTAAAACATTACTTGGATATGAAAACCTGATAAAGTCTTTTTTTTTTCCTCTCTAAATAAGTAGTAATAGTTGGAAGAGAGGTTTTTATGCCAAATAAGTACCTTAATTTGTCAAAATTTGGATATTAGGTAGATGAATAGTAATAATCTCAACCAAAATAATTCATAGATAATAATACAAAAATTTTTAACATTTCCATATTTGTTATACAAACATTAAATAACATGTTATTCCTTTTCAATAGGACATGTTTTCAAGTTTAAAAATGATCTCAGTAATTAGATTTGGGATTTTCAAACAGCTTATACATATTTTCAAGCTATTTACATGGATTGAAATTGAATGATCCAAAGGAAGGATGATTTAATTCTTAACTATGGATATGAACAGATTTTAGTTATTTTTTAAGTAAACCTTTTGGAAGTAAAGTTTTGTTGTTAAGAATGGTTTCTAGGGTTAACAGTTAACATTTTTAAAAATATAACTTTTTCTTCATTTGTGAAATAGTCTACATGTTTTCTGAGCTAGGAAAAAAGAATTATAAAACTGAGAAGAAATAAAGCAGAAGTTGAAGGCATTTATAAATTTATAAGCCATGCTAAATAATTTTTAGAGACTACAATCATACCATGTAAGATCATACAAGAGTTTCAAGGTACATTACTAAGGGTTGTCATTCACAAAGATTATAATTAGAATTTGTTTCCATAAACTTCTTTGTGTGATCACCTTGGGATTGTTTGTATGAAAAGTTGTACACACAAATGAAAAGTTAAACAATAAGACAAAGAAAACATAAGTATGTCAATTAACAGAGTTTTCATAATATTCCTATTTATAAATAGATATATATTTACACTGTTAAGAAAAGAATAATTGTCATGGGATAATTGCTTTATAGAGAGTAGATATGAGAACAAGAGCAGAAAAGTGGGGCGGGAGTAAGTGAACTTAAGCTGAAGTAAGATTTTTACATTGTTCAGGATATAGATTATTCTAAACAACTTAATGACTTAAAGGTATTTGATCTATTATCTGGAACAGAAATAAATCTAAGAAATCAATAGGCTAGGTAAAGCAAGATAGTAAAAAAAAACTTGATTCACTCAAAAGTCGGATGGGAATGAGGAACAGAGAATCAGATCAATGAGAGCATATAACAAGAAAGTAGATTTTAACTCAGCTATCTCAATAATCACCTTAAATGTAAGTGGACAAAACACAAAATTAAAAGGCAGAGATTGATAATGAATAAAAAGTACTGCATCATATGCTATTTAAAACCACATTTCAAATGTTGAGAGTAAAAGGGCTGAAAGTAAAAGAACAGAAGAATGAGCCATGAAAGCCCTTTAAGCATTAGAAAGCTAATGCAGGGGAGAGTCAAGATGTTGGAGAAGTAGCAGGCTGAGACTACTTCAGGTAGCGGGAGATCAGCTAGATAGCTTATCTAAAGATTGCAAACACCTACAAATCCAACGGGAGAGAGAAGAGAAGAAGAACAGCAATTCTAGAAACAGAAAATCAACCACTTTCTGAAAGGTAGGACTGGCGGAGAAGTGAATCCAAAGCGACGGGAAAATAGACCGCGGGGGGAGGGGCCGGCTCCCGGCAAGCGGCGGAGCAACGGAGCACAAAATCAGGACTTTTAAAAGTCTATTCTGCTGAGGGACATCGCTCCAGAGGCTAAATCGGGGTGAAGCTCACGCGGGGTCAGTGTGGCTTCAGGTCCTGCAGGGTCACAGAAGGATCGGGTGTCTGAGTGTTGCAGAGCTTACAGGTATTAGAATGGGGAAGCCGGCTACAGAGACAGAGCCGAGGAGTGAGCTCACAGCTCGGGGTTACCTTGAACCGGTCGCAGGCTCGGTCAGCTCGGAGCGCGGCTGGAGGCCAGGGTGACGGGAGTAATTGGGCGCTGTTCTCTGAGGGCGCACTGAGGAGTGGGGCCCCAGGCTCTCGGCTCCTCCGGGCCGGAGACTGGGAGGCCACCATCTTCATTCCCGAACTCCAGAACTCTACGGAAAGCGCTCAGGGAACAAAACCTCCCGAAAGCAAACTCGAGCGGATTACTCAGCCTGGCCCCTGGTAAGGGCTGTGCAACTCCGCCTGGGGCAAAGACACCTGAGAATCACTACAACAGGCCCCTCCACCAGAAGATCAACAAGAAACCCAGCCAGGACCAAGTTCACCCACCAAGGAGTGCAGTTTCAATACCAAGGAGAGCAGCGGAATTCCAGAGGAGGAGAAAGCAAAGCACGGAGCTCATGGCTTTCTCCCCATGATTCTTTAGCCTTGCAGTTAATTTAATTTTTTTTTCTTTTTCAATTTTTTTTCTCTTCTAAATTTTTTTAACTTTTACCCTTTTCTTTTTTAACGTTTTTTAACTAGTTTATCTAATATATATATATATATTTTTTCCTTTTTATATTTTTTCTTTATCGGTTTTCTTATTTAATTGTTTCTTTTTTTTTTTTTTTCTTTCTGAACCTTTTTATCCCCTTTCTCCCACCTCACGATTTGGGATCTCTTTTGATTTGGCTAAAGCATATTTTCCTGGGGTTGTTGCCACCCTTTTAGTATTTTACTTGCTCCTTCATATACTCTTATCTGGACAAAATGACAAGACAGAAAAATTCACCACAAAAAAAAGACCAAGAGTCAGTACCGAAGGCTGGGGACCTAATCAATATGGACATTGGTAATATGTCAGATCTAGAGTTCAGAATGATGATTCTCAAGGTTCTAGACGGGCTCAAAAAAGGCAAGGAAGATATTAGAGAAACCCTCTCGGGAGATATAAAAGCCCTTTCTGGAGAAA
Organism: Lontra canadensis; assembly: GCF_010015895.1. NCBI lineage: Eukaryota > Metazoa > Chordata > Mammalia > Carnivora > Mustelidae > Lontra > Lontra canadensis. Next base: position 814,460 of record NW_022631089.1, read on the forward strand.
TAAAAGAACTAAAATCTAACCAAGTTGAAATCAAAAAAGCTATTAATGAGGTGCAATAAAAAATGGAGGCTCTCACTGCTAGGATAAATGAGGCAGAAGAAAGAATTAGCGATATAGAAGACCAAATGACAGAGAATAAAGAAGCTGAGCAAAAGAGGGACAAACAGCTACTGGACCACGAGGGCAGAATTCGAGAGATAAGTGACACCATAAGACAAAACAACATTAGAATAATTGGGATTCGAGAAGAAGAAGAAAGAGACAGGGGAGCAGAAGGTATATTGGAGAGAATTATTGGAGCGAATTTCCCCAATATGGCAAAGGAAACAAGCATCAAAATCCAGGACGTTCAGAGAACCCCCCTCAAAATCAATAAGAATAGGTCCACACCCCGTCACCTAATAGTCAAATTTACAAGTCTTAGTGACAAAGAGAAAATCCTGAAAGCAGCCCGGGAAAAGAAGTCTGTAACATACAATGGTAAAAATATTAGATTGGCAGCAGACTTATCCACAGAGACCTGGCAGGCCAGAAAGAGCTGGCATGATATATTCAGAGCACTAAATGAGAAAAACATGCAGCCAAGAATACTATATCCAGCTAAGCTATCATTGAAAATAGAAGGAGAGATTAAAAGCTTCCAGGACAAACAAAAACTGAAAGAATTTGCAAACACCAAGCCAGCTCTACAGAAAATATTGAAAGGGGTCCTCTAAGCAAAGAGAGAGCCTAAAAGTAGTAGATCAGAAAGGAACAGAAACAATATACAATAACAGTCACCTTACAGGCAATACAATGGCACTAAATTCATATCTCTCAATAGTTACCCTGAATGTTAATGGGCTAAATGCCCCAATCAAAAGACACAGGGTATCAGAATGGATAAAAAAACAAAACCCATCTATATGTTGCCTACAAGAAACTCATTTTAAACCCGAAGACACCTTCAGATTTAAAGTGAGGGGGTGGAAAAGAATTTACCATGCTAATGGACATCAGAAGAAAGCAGGAGTGGCAATCCTTATATCAGATCAATTAGATTTTAAGCCAAAGACTATAATAAGAGATGAGGAAGGACACTATATCATACTCAAAGGATCTGTCCAACAAGAAGATCTAACAATTGTAAATATCTATGCCCCTAACGTGGGAGCAGCCAACTATATAAACCAATTAATAACAAAACCAAAGAAACACATCAACAATAATACAATAATAGTAGTGGACTTTAACACTCTCCTCACTGAAATGGACAGATCATCCAAGCAAAAGATCAACAAGGAAATAAAGGCCTTAAATGACACACTGGACCAGATGGACATCACAGATATATTCAGAACATTTCATCCCAAAGCAAAAGAATACACATTCTTCTCTAGTGCACATGGAACATTCTCCAGAACAGATCACATCCTCGGTCCTAAATCAGGTCTCAACCGGTATCAAAAGATTGGGATCATTCCCTGCATATTTTCAGACCACAATGCTCTGAAGCTAGAACTCAATCACAAGAGGAATTTTGGAAAGAACCCAAATACATGGAGACTAAACAGCATCCTTCTAAAGAATGAATGGGTCAACCAGGAAATTAAAGAAGAATTGAAAAAATTCATGGAAACAAATGATAATGAAAACACAATGGTTCAAAATCTGTGGGACACAACAAAGGCAGTCCTGAGAGGAAAATATATAGCGGTAGAAGCCTTTCTCAGGAAACAAGAAAAGTCTCAGGTACACAACCTAACCCTACACCTAAAGGAGCTGGAGAAAGAACAAGAAAGAAACCCTAAACCCAGCAGGAGAAGAGAAATCATAAAGATCAGAGCAGAAATCAATGAAATAGAAACCAAAAAAAAAAAAAAAAAATAGAACAAATCAACGAAACTAGGAGCTGGTTCTTTGAAAGAATTAATAAGATTAATAAACCCCTGGCCAGACTTATCAAAAAGAAAAGAGAAGGGACCCAAATCAATAAAATCATGAGTGAAAGAGGAGAGATCACAACTAACACCAAAGAAATACAGACAATTATAAGAACATACTATGAGCAACTCTACGCCAACAAATTTGACAATCTGGAAGAAATGGATGCATTCCTAGAGACATATAAACTACCACAACTGAACCAGGAAGAAATAGAAAGCCTGAACAGACCCATAACCATAAGGAGATTGAAACAGTCATCAAAAATCTCCAAACAAACAAAAGCCCAGGGCCAGACGGCTTCCGGGGGAATTCTACCAAACATTTAAAGAAGAACTAATTCCTATTCTGAAACTGTTCCAAAAAATAGAAATGGAAGGAAAACTTACAAACTCATTTTATGAGGCCAGCATCACATTGATCCCCAAACCAGACAAGGATCCCATCAAAAAAGAGAACTACAGACCAATATCCTTGATGAACACAGATGCAAAAATTCTCACCATAATACTAGCCAATAGGATTCAACAGTACATTAAAAGGATTATTCACCACGACCAAGTGGGATTTATTCCAGGGCTGCAAGTTTGGCTCAACATCCGCAAATCAATCAATGTGATATGACACATTAATAAAAGAAAGAACAAGAACCATATGATACTCTCCATAGATGCTGAAAAAGCATTTGACAAAGTACAGCATCCCTTCCTGATCAAAACTCTTCAAAGTGTAGGGATAGAGGGCACATACCTCAATATTATCAAAGCCATCTATGAAAAACCCACCATAAATATCATTCTCAATGGAGAAAAACTGAAAGCTTTTCCGTTATGGTCAGGAACACGGCAGGGATGTCCGTTATCACCACTGCTATTCAACATAGTACTAGAAGTCCTAGCCTCAGCAATCAGACAACAAAAGGAAATTAAAGGCATCCAAATCAGCAAAGAAGAAGTCAAACTATCACTCTTTGCAGATGATATGATACTATATGTGGAAAACCCAAAAGACTACACTCCAAAACTGCTAGAACTGGTACAGGAATTCAGTAAAGTGTCAGGATATAAAATCAATGCACAGAAATCAGTTGCATTTCTCTACAGCAACAACAAGACAGAAGAAAGAGAAATTAAGGAGTCCATCCCATTTACAATTGCACCCAAAACTATAAGATACCTAGGAATAAACCTAACCAAAGAGACTAAGAATCTATACACAGAAAACTATAAAGTACTCATGAAAGAAATGGAGGAAGACACAAAGAAATGGAAAAATGTTCCATGCTCCTGGATTGGAAGAATAAATGTTGTGAAAATGTCTATGCTACCTAAAGCAATCTACACATTTAATGCAATTCCTATCAAAGCACCATCCATTTTTTTCAAAGAAATGGAACAAATAATCCTAAAATTTATATGGAACCAGAAAAGACCTCAAATAGCCAAAGGAATATTGAAAAAGAAAGCCAAAGTTGGTGGCATCACAATTCCGGACTTCAAGCTCTATTACAAAGCTGTCATCATCAAGACAGCATGGTACTGGCACAAAAACAGACACATAGATCAATGGAACAGAATAGAGAGCCCAGAAATAGAGCCTCAACTCTATGGTCAACTAATCTTCGACAAAACAGGAAAGAGTGTCCAATGGAAAAAAGACAGCCTCTTCAATAAATGGTGTTGGGAAAATTGGACAGCCACATGCAGAAAAATGAAATTGGATCATTTCCTTACACCACACACGAAAATAGACTCAAAATGGATGAAGGACCTCAATGTGAGAAAGGAATCCATCAAAATCCTTGAGGAGAACACAGGCAGCAACCTCTTCGACCTCAGCCGCAGCAACATCTTCCTAGGAACATCGCCAAAGTCAAGGGAAGTAAGGGCAAAAATGAACTATTGGGATTTTATCAAGATCAAAAGCTTTTGCACAGCAAAGGAAACAGTTAACAAAACCAAAAGACAACTGACAGAATGGGAGAAAATATTTGCAAATGACATATCAGATAAATGGCTAGTGTCCAAAATCTATAAAGAACTTAGCAAACTCAACACCCAAAGAACAAATAATCCAATCAAGAAATGGGAAGAAGACATGAACAGACATTTCTGCAAAGAAGACATCCAGATGGCCAACAGATACATGAAAAAGTGCTCCACATCACTCGGCATCAGGGAAATACAAATCAAAACCACAATGAGATATCACCTCACACCAGTCAGAATGGCTAAAATTAACAAGTCAGGAAATGACAGATGCTGGCGAGGATGCAGAGAAAGGGGAACCCTCCTACACTGTTGGTGGGAATGCAAGCTGGTGCAACCACTCTGGAAAACAGCATGGAGGTTCCTCAAAATGTTGAAAATAGAACTACCCTATGACCCAGCAATTGCACTGCTGGGTATTTACCCTAAAGATACAAACGTAGTCATCCGGAGGGGCACATGCACCCGAATGTTTATAGCAGCAATGTCTACAATAGCCAAATTATGGAAAGAACCATCAACAGACGAATGGATAAAGAAAATGTGGTATATATACACAATGGAATACCATGCAGCCATCAAAAGAAATGAAATCTTGCCATTTGGGACGACGTGGATGGAACTAGGGGGTATCATGCTTAGCGAAATAAGTCAGTCGGAGAAAGACAACTATCATATGATCTCCCTGATATGAGGGAGAGGAGATTCAACATGGGGGGTGAAGGGGGTAGGAGAAGAGTAAATGAAACAAGATGGGATTGGGAGGGAGACAAACCATAAGTGACTCTTAATCTCACAAAACAAACTGAGGGTTGATGGGGGGAGGAGGGTTGGGAGAGGGGGTTGGGGTTATGGACATTGGGGAGGGTATGTGCTATGGTGAGTGCTGTGAAGTGTGTAAACCTGGCGATTCACAGACCTGTACCCCTGGGGATAAAAATATATTATATGTGTATAAAAAATAAAAAAAATTAAATTAAATTAAAAAAAAAGAAAAGAAAGCTAATGCAACAACATTAATATTATACAAAGGAAACATCAAAAATAAATCATGGCCAAATAAAAGAACAATATTTCATGATGGAAAAGAGTCACTCTGTCAAATTGTAACAATATTAAATGTGTACCCACTTAATAACAGACAACTTTGGAACAATACAATAGACAGAACCACAGGAAAAATTCACAAGACTATTTTGCGATTCTGAGAGCCTTTCCTCAATGATTGGTAGAATAATTAAGTCAATAAAAAAAGTATGAAAATAAAAGATTAGAACAATACTATTAATCAGTTTGACCCAAATGACAATTAAAGAACACTGTGACAACTGTTGAACGCATATTTCTTTTCACATTTGTATGAAAAATTCACTAAAATCTGAGCCATAAAATAAGTATCAGTAAATTTCAAATGATTGAAACAATGCAGAATGTGCACTTTGGTCAAAATGTAATTAAATTAGAAATCAATACAAGTTATATATCTAGGGTGCCTGAGTGGCTCAGTTGGTTAAGCATCAGACTTCAGCTCAGGTCATGATCTCAGGGTCTTGGAATGGAACCCCACATTGGGCTCCATGCTCAGCAGTGAGTGTGTTTGTCCCTCTCCCTCTGCCCTTCCTCCCATTTGTGTGCTCCCTCTCTTTTTCAAATAAATAAATAAAATATTTTTAAAAATATGTATTTAAAGATCTTAAATAATTTTTAATTTTTTAAAGATTTTATTTATTTACTTGAGAGAGAGAGAGAGAATGAGAGGGGAAAGTTCAGAGGGAGAAGCAGACTCCCCACAGAGCTGGGAGCCAGATGCGGGGCTTGATCCCAGGACTCCAGGATCACGACCTGAGCCGAAGGCAGTGGTTTAACCCACTGAACCACCCAAGTGCCCCTAATTTTTAAATTTAATTTAAAAATCTTAAATATATTATAACAAAATTCATGATTCAAAGAATTAAGAAGAAATTTTTTAAATATTTAAACTAAATGACAGTGGAAAAGTAACAAAATTTGTGAGATGTAAATAAGATGTGCTTAAAACAAATTTTATAGCTTCAAATGCCTTAGTAAAGAATATAGTTATAAAAGTTAATGATCAGGTATACCTCATTCAGAAACTCAAGAGAAAATTAATACCAAATTAAGTGGAATAAGGAATATTCTAAAATGAGTGTATATAAATGGAATTTTAAAAAAAGAAAAATAAATCTTTTTTTTTTACTTTTGTTAAAAAATGTCAGTTATTTGAGAAAGACAAATACCATATGAATTCACCCATATGTGGAATTTAAGAAACAAAACAAATGAACAAAGGGACATCAAAAACAAGCTAAAAATAGACTTATTAGCCATTCTGAAATGATTGAATTTTTTATTTATCTAGTGAATTATTTTATCTTGTATGGCAATCAATATTTTGTCACACAATTGAAATTCAATGTACATGGTTTGAAGTATGTAACTTAATAATTATACATATCTAAATATAGATAATCACCATTTATCTACTAATGGAAATAACATGATTTATAGGGCAATTGAAGGACTCCTTGTAGGATAAAATGAACAGACTAGAGTCTCTGTGTTCATATTAGTATTAGAGTCCTCAGAACTGGGGTACCAGTGTGGCTCAATTGGTTAAGTGTCTGCCTTAGGCTCAGGTCATGATCTCCAGGACCTGGGATCTAGCTTCATATCAGGCTCCCTGCTCAGTGAGGAGTCTGCTTCTCCCTCTCTCTCTGCCCCTCCCCCTGTCCCCCACCACACCTCCCCACAGTCATTCTCTCTTTCTCTCAAATAAATGAATAAATAAATAAAAACTTAAAAATATTAAAAAATCCTCAAAACTGTCATTAGAATCCAGTTACCAAGGATTAACCAATTTTGTATCCCAGGGTCTAGAAGTAAATTTATTCTGTAATCAGTGCCTAAATTAACATTTTTGGGTAAATTTCCTAAGCCATATTATGTATTCTACATGTGCATATATAGGAATCTTACTCCTTGCTTCCCCATTATCATTTTCTTGCATTTCTGGTGTAATATCGGCAAAGGTGAAAAGAGGAACCTCAGGATATCATGAAAGATGGATCAAGAAATGTTATAGTGTTCACTAGTCATATACAGGGAAATATTGAAATGGGTCAGTTGTACATAGTTCAGCACACTGGCAAGAATTCTGGAGGCCAGGATATTTATCTATTTCAAAGGTCAGTAGGCTCATATTTTTTTATTTCGTCTAAAGACCTCAGGGGAAAAAAAAGTGTTTTTTTTTCCCATGCTTTTCTATTTTTTAAATTCTTTCTAGCAATACCTTATTCCCATGTCTCCATTGCCTTTCAGATTTGAGACCTTTTATTCAGGCTTAATGACTTCTAGTTGATAAAGTGTCCTTTCTCCCAGGGTCTTTGAATTTTAATAGAGATCAAAGCCTAGAGATAAAAGGATTAACCTCAAAAATAAAACCTCCTTTGGACTTTTCTGAATTAACACTGTTTATCTATTCTGCTTGTGCATAAAGCTGACCAAGGATATTGTGCTTTAATGATATTATTTAGTTTGTTGTATTATTATTAAGAAAAAAAAACATCAGCAATCTATTATTTTAATGATATGGAGTGGTTGTATATAATGGAAGATTTTGTGCCTTATGTTTGCATCATTGAGAAATCCCAGATTTATTGTGGGGATACTACAACAGATACAGGTGCAAATAGACTTTTGCAATCCTTTTTATATTATCTAAATATAGCCTGATGTTAATGTGTGTATGATGACTTAGGCAGGTGAAAAGCATATGCTGTAGATGTTGGTTACAGTTTAAGTAGATTGGAACATTTACTCAAGATTCCAATGACTTAGACTTTAAAATGTTATATAGTATCTTGCAAGTCTTGTTATGGAATTGAATAAAAGATAAATTGAAGAACTATTTAGTCTTAGTTAATTTCTAATCAAAAGTTTAGAAATAAACTTACCTCAACATTTGTAAGGGACTTTTTTTTTTTTTGTAAGGGACTTTAGACAGAATTTATGGATTTTGCCTCATAGTACCCACACACAAAGCCACAGCTCTAGACATACAACACAAAGTAAGGAAAAGTATAGTAATTATTTGTTAAAGTATATTAGTGAATATAACTGGCTCGCAAAATTTTTCTAAAATATGTGCCACTTATCTATATATTCCACAAATTACAAAAATAAATACCTATTTGCTCTACCTCCTTAATTATTTACATTTACTTTTTATGCTGATCATATTAAACAGGTATCTCCCTTTCTGTACATATGTTCACAAAACAAACATTTGTAGGTATGTAGAGTTTCAAGCTTATTCAGAGGAAATTAGCTTATTGAGAGCCTTTTGCAAAATTTGAAGTCGTCACTCCCAATTTCATACTCGGCAATCTCAGGATACTTTCAAGTGAATGACGATAGAGAGCAGGAGGAAGAGATCAACTGGAAGAGACTTATAGTGGTCAGGTGAGTGGGTGAAAAAAAAAAGACCCTGTGCATTTAAATGTGGAGTGATGAAGATTAGTAAAATTGCAAAATAGACATATATCAGACTCAGGAAATTTTATTATTATTGTGCTTGATCTATTTTTTCAACTTGTTTTCATTCTCCTTTTTTTTTTTTCCATGCCCAGTGAACAAAGAGTAATCTTGCCTTTTGTAAAAAATACAGAACTTCCCTTCTTAATGCCTTTTTTCCTCAGAAATTCTTGTAGCTATTTGCAGTTGAAACTAGCTCAGCTATATAAACCATAAGTTTCACAGTTAATTTAACCTCCCCTCTTAATTATGTAGACTTTGATATGTATCCATATCTAGTAGCACTAGTCTGAAGAGTGAGTATGCTGTTCTTCCAATCATGATTACCTATAACATACTCTTTTCTTTTCAAATATGAAATGAAAATTTAATGATTAGCCAAATTGATCCAGAGATTTCAGCTTGCAGAAACATATAAAATAGAACTCTTTTTATTCTGTAACTTTCTAGTTTCTAATACTATACTACCTGTTTCAAAAATACCATCCTTATCACTAGTATGCATGTGCTGTCACATGATGGTTGGATTAATTATTTCCATTGGAAATCAGGTTCATTGTATTATTCTCCTTCTCTCCTAAAATACTGTTTTGCAAGTGTGTGAACAAAGTTATGTGAATATTTTATCACAATGCCTTCCTGTTTTAGTATTTCACTGAAAGAGCCGTAGGTATCTCATAGAAATGAGAATACAAATTTTGCAGAATGGGAAATAAGCACAGAATAATAAGTTACTCATTAAAAATATTTATTGCAAAATCTGTGTCTAAAACATAGCTAGGTCTTATATACAAAGTATTACTGAATCATCTCAAAGCCCCATGTGTATTAAATTATTGCTATATTTATTTTAAGGAAAATAAATCAAGTTTAGAGAGTTGAAATCTTTTCAAATATGGCAGTCTCCTAGGTAAATATTAATACCAATTTTATACTAGATATTCTATTCATAGGTTGAGTGGTTATACCTATTGATTGATAATGCTGAGTAATATTATAAAAACAATTATAAAGGTTGGCATCCTAGAATATTTCTAGAAAGGTATTCTTAAACTAAATCTCAAAACAATTTAAAATGTATTCCATGCATGGTTTAGGACATCTCTTTGACTTGGGGGAAAAAAATCAGATGAAAAAACATTCTTAACATATTAAATTTCTCAGTCAATTAATTGCAGTATAAATTTGAAAATTATGAATTCTGTGGTGGGCAAGATGGTAAGTTATATTTTCTCAAGCTTTGAATTTTATGTGTCTTTAAGATTATATGCATAATTTAATTCAGAATAAGACATTTTTGAAAATACCAGGAAGGAAAGTTTTATTCACATTTAAACTTAAAATAACCTGGTATCTCCCCCCACTTTTTTCCTCTAAATCTTGCTCTCAGTGTTCATAGTGATTTTTTTGGCTAGTTTTTTATGTGGGCAATTGTACTTAGTTCTGATGAAATGTCATTCTCTGTCTACCTAGAAATAAGATGGTTCTTGACATTGGGAGTTTGTCATTGATTAAATTGTCATAGTCTATTTGAAACCTAAATGCTGCCTTTGGTCATTGTTCTTTTTCTTCTTTCGAAAGTGACCTTTGTGAATAATTGTACGCCCTAGATGTGTCAAAATGAAGAGAAGCAGCATTCCTAACTATGAACATTTTATAAACTATTTGTCTCTGCTCTCTTAAGCAGGTTTATGAAAATGAAATATTTCAAAATTGCATTGCAGAATTAAAGACATTTTAACAGTCTTAGGTATAAAATGAATTCAATGTAGAAGTGTAGGATTTATTGATATTCTTTTTTATCCCACCAATATAAAGCTATTAAAATTGTTATGTTATATTCATAAGAAAAATTAGAAAACATTTATTTGGAGTTTTAAATATATATAAAGATGATGAATTCTAAAATTTAAAGACATTTTAAAACATACTCATTATATCCTGTTTTTAATTCATAGAAAAGTTTTAAACATCTCCTTATGTAAAAAAACGAATAAATATTGGCTCAAGGTACTTTTAAAGTATCTCTATCACTTTTGACTTGGAGTGATGTTTATGTCAGTGTAGATATGTAAGAATTGTTGAATGTAGTGTGTCCATGTATTATTTGCATAATAGTATTTCCTATTAAAATTAACTAAGTTTTATTTTACTACCTCCATTTAGAAGTAAAAGCCACATTTCAACTTTAATTTCTGAGGACACTTAAAATGTTTTTCCTTGATAAGCATGATCAAATATATAAAAAGCAAATACATATAAAGATATACATATATATATAAGATACCTGTATATCTTATATATATATCAGATAAATATATAGTCAAGTAATAATATTCATGATACAAGATATAAGGGAGTTTCAAATCAAAGAAGAAAAAGCTAATCATGGAGTAGAACAAGAATGGTGATATAGGACTTCAGCTCTAGAATTTGAAGTTGAGGTCTAACATGCTGAAAGCTAGGAAGGAGAATATGTTTCACCATTGCTAAGAAAATAAAATAGTAAGTTAAAAAGTAAAGACAAGGGTCCTTGGGTGGCTCAGTGGGTTAAGCCTCTGCTTTCAGCTCAGGTCATGATCTCAGGGTCCTGGGATCGAGCCCCACATGGGGCTCTCTGCTCGGTGGGGAGCCTGTTTCTCTCTCTCTGCCTGCCTCTCTGCCTACTTGTGATCTCTCTCTGTCAAATAAATAAAATCTTAAAAAAAAGTAAAGACAATTATCAAAATGTTTTAGAAGTTTGATTTGGAAGAAAGAGTGGTGTTTGTATGTGTGTGCATATGTGTGTACTTGTGTGTGTGTGTGTGTGTGTTACTTTAACATAGATTACTGTAAACTACTCTGGGCTCTTGTGTTGGAGTAAACATGATGAAAAATGTCTTTTAAAATGATAATCTGGCAGTGGCGGATAGTGAAAGGAATCTGGAACCAGTGAGCTGGATAGAAAATATTTATAGTTATTTAAGGGATTAAAGTGAGGGCCATGGGAAAAGAAATATACAGAATAAGTCCAAGAAGGATTGTGAAGGAAATACTAAGAGCAAACAAAGCAAAAAGAGATTAAAATAAAGAATATTCATTTAAAGATGAGCCTAAGAATTCTAGTCTCAGGCATACCAATAAGAGAAACAGGAGATCTGTAAAGAGAAAGAAATTTAAAAAAGAAAAGTTAATTTTTTTTAAACTTTGCAAGACCGAGATAAAAGTCAATTATCTAAATCATGCCACATTTCTAGTGTTAGGTTATGGTTGTGCATATAAAAGATCAAAATCGGACAAGTGGTTCTCAGTATAAACATAATAAATGGAGTCATAAGCATGGGTAAATTCACTGAGATTAGCAATGTAGAAAGATAAGGATGAAGGATATAGGACTAGAGATAAGTAACAATCAATAGATATGATTGAAAAAAAAAGGATAGTTCCAGAATAGGACTCTAAGAATTAGAAGGGTGAAGGAATGCAGATGGTAGGGACAAAATAATTCATGTGATCTTTTAAAATTTTAAATATTAAAAAAAAAAACTCATGAGCCACACAATTTTTTTCTGCAGTTTTATTACAACTGTGAGATAGAAAATCAGCACATTCTGTAGAATGTGCCTTCTGCATATATCTAATTATACTCTTAAGCAGAAGCCAAATGGATTCATAAGCACCCCAGATTGGATCTGACTTCCTTCCCCTTTGCCTCCAGCATGTACAACACATTTATTCAGCTGCCTGGCTACCAGATGTCAGGTACAAACATAAAAAGGTGAGCTAGGAAATCAAGGAGCCTACACATATGCTTATACTACTGCAAGAAACAGACTAAGCAAGACAATAGATATGATTATTAGAGACTGGGACAAGTGTTATGGAGGAATAACAAAAATCTAAATCATAGGACAAAAACTGAACCGGGAAAAGCCACTTTGAATAAGGAGGTACAAAACAGCCTCCGTGAGGTGCTGAAATCTGAAGAACCCAAAAAGCTAGACTTTCTATAGAAGAAGTGACTTTTCAGTTAGTGGTTGTAAATAATGCAAAGGCCTTGAGGAAGAGAAAAGTTTGAGCTCAGGGAACAGAAAAGAGATCAGTATGTCTAGACAAGAGTAGTGTGTAGGAGATGAAATCTTTTGTTTGCAGAGATGGGAAACAGTCGTGTTACATATGACTATGATTAAATATTGCATTTTCATATCAGGGCAATGGAAATGCATTGGATGGTTAAAAAGAGGACATTATTTTTTTAAAACATTGCTCTGGGTGAAGTGGAGAGAATTAATTGAACATTACAAGAATGGAAGGGGGAATTCCCTTAAAAGAGGCTTATTAAGAGCTTTTAGGGTTACTCCTGCTGCGATGGTGTCAAGGGAAATTCACAATGTATCTTTAAGGTTGAATGGACATGAGGATCAAATTGGGAGGAGGGGTGAGGGAAAGGACAGAAGGCTAACTATGGGGATGTTGTGTCTTGTTTATTCATGTATCTATTGGCTTACGAAGACGTACACATTTGTATGTATCTATTATGTATTTTGTGATTTATAACTCTAAAGAAGCCCATATTCCAGCTGCTTTTTATTAAGTAAATATTCATATTTATTAGAGACTTGTGATCTTTCTTACCATCCTGTAAATATGGACTAACCAAATGAGGTTCTTTTACTCTCATGAGATTGATTTCTGTGCAAAAACCTTGAAACAAGTTTTCCCTTGTGGAAGTAGAGCTGAAAAACACAATTTTCTTGAGGGTAGTCTCCCAATCTGTCTTTGTATTGTTTTACCTGATTTCTATTCAAAACACCAGGGAAGTTTTTAAATTTCCCTGGTGGAAGGATGGAGGGAGGGATAAATGCAGGCTGTGAATTTAACCCTCCATGATCTGGAGGGGAAAAGAGTCACTGTCAGTGGCATACATGTACAAACAGAAATGCACGACTCGCATATGTGGATTTGTGGTTATCAGGAGGACCTAGAAGTGAGAGCAGAACTATGTTAAAGTTATAAGCAGCTCTTAATATACTTTTATTTCCTTAATCAGAAGGAGCTGAGATTTATTTTGTGAGTAATTATTTGGTTTATGTTGCTGCTATCATCACCGTATGTCCCTTATCTTTGGTTGCCATTTGCATTCCAGGAGGAAAATGCTTTGAAACAAATCTGCAGTCGTCATAACTTATCTTCGTGTATGAGACCCATAGTAGGTACACAAAGCTCTTTTAGTGAATAAATGACTAGAAGACATTTAATCGTCTGATGCAAAATTCCTGATATATTATTAAGGGGAAAACTAGACTGGAACTCTGTGATATATAATATCAATTTGATTTAAATTATGCAGAAAAACTAAAGCACATCCTCAAAAATGTTAATTAAAAATGTAATTATAAAAACCATACTAAACGCAATTATAAATCATTTTTATATCACCCTTCATTTTGTACTTTATGTTTCTCCTCCTTATCTCAAGTGTACATAAGATAGCATCTACTCCAACTCCATGTTCAACAACACAACTCCCTCCTGCTGGGGAAAGAAAATCTTCCTAGAAACCAAACTGTGAAGATTCTGAGGATTTTAAAGGCTCATGCCAAAAACTGATCATTTAGATTAAAAGAGAAAAAGCAGCCAAGTAGTAAAATTTTCTTGAGTTATCAGAGAATGCTAACAAAAGGTCACTCCGTCTAATTCAACTATGATCTATATAATCTAATTATGCTCATTTCTAAAGTAAATGTGTTATTTGCACTGCATTGGTATGCAGATTACAAAGTGTTATTATAGGATTATAAATGGAATGCTGGTTTGCACTTTGTATGAAAAAGACCTGTAAATACCATTTAGCTTCACTTTTATGCGGCTAGGATTTAGTGCACACTAAAAGGCTTAGCCAGTGCAATATTCCAGTTCCAGATAGTGAAGTCAGCTAACTGAGCACTGACGCTAAATAAAGCTGGGTGAGTGCCGTTTCAGGCTCATCTCTTCATTTATTACATTTTTTTTCATCCCTCAGAAAAATGAAGTTAATAAATTCCATGTTCCATCCCTCTGAAAATTAAAAGCAACTTTTGTTTTAACCATTAGCTTAAGAATTCTGTTATCGGAGTCTTGAATTACTAAAAGCCTTTCCTTTTTTCTTCTTCTTCTTCTTTTTTTTTTTTTTTTGCAGATATACTTTCATGCTGTATTTATACATGAAGCTGAGAGTCAAATGCCTTTGCTTATATTCTTTAAGGAATTGTGTAAAACACAGTTTGGGGACCCTGGCAGGTTTAATAATATTTGTCTCTGCAGTTAGGACTGCTGCGGTTAAGAAGCTGCATTAGCAATGATGCTTTAAAATGATTTTCAAGTAATTCATTACTTCCCTTTCTCATGCATTAAATTTAATATAGCTTGCAGGTTCTAATTCATCTTCATGCATACTAATAAATTGTGCACCACAAATAAATTCTGCATTAGTTTTAAAGCAATTTCACTTCATCTATATATCAAACGTGAAGTTTCTGGTTGGTTTGTAGCTGGCTGCGAGTAGGTCCAGAATCTTATCTATGTTGTTACATGATCAATGACTATAATAACCTATCTTTGTAAAGATGACATATTCCTTTTAATATTTTTTTAAAAAGAAAGACAATATATATATATATTTTTTTACTTTCTAAGGTGGTAAAAACTCTTGAGGGCACCACTCTAGAATATGAATGAACCCAAGGAAAGCATCTTAAAATTCATATGCCATACCACAATGATTCTCTCCTTTTATATCTAGGCTTTATAACTAGAACTGCAGAAGAAAGAAAATCTTCTGTCCTCTCCCCTCTTGGATCCTTCTATCAAATTGGTTTAGTGCTGGCAGTCTTTGCAGCTGCTGAGTGACAGTTTCCTAAGCAGTTTTCACAGCTCAAAAAAGGAAGGACACAGACTATGGCACTGATGTGGGGTGAGGGAGGGCTGGAGAGGGTTCGGGTACAGACAGTGCTAGAGTCTGCTTATACAGTGCTTTATCATTTAAGAAGCACTTTCATGTAGATCATGCTATTTAGATCTTAGAACTTTATTTTTTTATTGAGATATAATCGACATATAACACCGTGTGCGTGTAAGGTGTACAATGTGTTGATTTGATACACTTCTATACTGGTATAGGATTACCCTGTCGTATTTGCTGACACCACCTTCACATCGCACAATTATCATTTCTTCTCTGTGGTGAGAACATTCAAGATCTACTGTCATCACAACTGTACTGTATATAATAAAGTAAGTTTAACTATAATCACATTAGATGCCCAGAACTTATTCATCATCTAACTTCAATGTTCTTCTCTTTCACCAACCCCTCCCAAGTTTGCTCACCCTCCAATCCCTGGTAACTACCATTCTACTCTCTGGTTCTATAAATTTGGCTTTTTGGGATTTCAAAAAGGTAAGTGGGGTCATGCAGTATCTGTCTTCGACTGTCTGATTTACCTCACTTCAAAAAATGCCTCCCCACACCATCCATCCATGTTGTCACAAATGGCTGCCTTTTCTCTTTTAGTCTAAGTGATCAGATAGTTTCTATATCTTGACTATTGAGAATAATGGTGCAGTAAACAGTTGTGCAGATGTCCATAGAGATTCTGTTATCATTTCTTTCGGATATATAACCAGAAATGAGTTTGCTAGATCACATGGTAGTTCTATTTTTAATGTTTTTGAGGAGCCTCTAGATGGGATTATAATCTCAATTTTACATGAAAGGAAACCTAAAAATCCCAAATTATTTTTTTCAATGTCACATGAGTTCCTTGTTGGAAACTACAACCAATTTTGAGTTGTCTGATTAAAAAAATGTTCTTTTCTCACTATATCACACTTTATCCTTCACATCTATCTGTTTATCCCATGTGGAGTGACCATGTAACAGAATTTTGACTTTATTCTCCAGTGAGATCTCCAGAACAAAGCTTTCAGTCAATTGTTTGAACTGCAAGATTGGGAGAGAGGCTCCCTTAGAGCTTTGGGGCTCAAAGTGTGGCCCATGGATTAGCAGCTTCGGCATCACCTAGGGGCTTGTTAGAAATGCAGAACAGTGGGCTCACCCCAGATCCACCAAATCTAGTTCTCAATTTCAGCAAGGTCCCAGGTGATATGTAAGCAGTTTAAAATTTGAAAAATGTTGTTTTGAAGGAAACAAAAAGAGTTATGGAAAAAAGATCTTCTGAGTAAGATAGGAAAAATCTTTCAGGTAGCACTGAAGTAGAAGGATATATCCTTTCACTTCAGTGCTACCTGAAAGAGATTATGTATATATATACATACACATATATATGTGTATGTATATATATATGTGTGTGTGTACATACATTTTCCCCTCATGTAGCGTTGCTGAAGTTCTATAATATTTATAACACTTCTTCCACCCACTCATTTTTAGCAGTATTTTTGTTGTAGGTATCGGCCAAGTACATGAGTGATGTGGGAAATCCTGTGTCTAAAGATGTTTCTGAACTGTGAGAAAGAGATTAGGAAATAAAAATTTAAAGATATTCTGTTTATGAAATCTGTGCCGTGTAATTCAGATTGCTTCAGTAGTTTTAAGATTATAATTTCAGTAAAATTTTAGTGGAACCAAGCATTCTCTCTAGTCTGTTTCTTGACTCTAATGCTGGGAAATGACCAGTTCTATGTATAAGAGCAACATTTCTTAACTTGCTAAACTAAATGGAATTTATTTCATAATTGATGTATAAATATTTTAAGATAGCCCTCATGTGCTTATTTATAAACACACCAACCAATAATTTTCCATGGTTGCTGAAGATAAGTACTAGAAACTTTATCACCCTAAATGTTATTCCTTGTCTCTAACTTAAGTCCAGATTATGCAGGTCCAATCATTGGTAAACCTTACAAAATTAGAACTGATCAGACTTCTCACAAAATCATGGTACAGACCACTACGCTGTGGACATACAACACGTTGTGTCTGCTTAAGTAATTGATGAGGGGGCCTTACATTCCTAATAGAATCAATGTCATGGCACATGAAATCTTTCATATGGCTCTAAGGAAGACTATTTTATTTGTAATTAGATGAAAAAATCAGACTGAGATAGAAAAGAAAGAAATAAAGAAATGAAAGAAAGAAAGAAAGAGAGAAGGAAAAAAACTTTCCTGCCTATGTTTGTTATATTGTATCAGTAATACACATTTGGATTCTGTCCTAATTGATCCACTTTTTTGTTTGTTTGTTTGCTTGTTTAACTGAGAGTTTGGACTTAAATTCAGGTCTGAACTTTGCTTTTCTTACTGAATTCTAGAATATTCATAACACCTCTTTAAATGAAATCTTCTTACCTGTATGACTGAATGCTTGATTAAACTTGAGGTATCTATCTAGAAACTCACTTGTTTTAGGAACAATAGGCAGTGGGATAACTCTTGGTAATAAGTATAAATCATCAATAATTCAAATAAGTAATACCTTTTTAGAGGTTCACCTATTCTGTTCAGTGAAAATGTTATCTAAACTTCAGTATTTCCCTAACACAATAAACTAAATTAAAAAGCACAACTTTTTTTTTTTTTTTCCCCAAGAAAAATATCTTCTTCTGGTTAGCAGAGAAGTACATTTTATTAATACTTTGGGCAGCACAGTTATTTTTTGGCATAAAGCTGAAAAATGGAGAAAACTTGTTATATGTGGGCTTACAAAATTTGAATATCCAAAAGATAACCAGTTCCTGTGAACTTTTCACAGAGACAGAAACATACATTCAGATAAAACAACAAATTTGTAGCAGTTTAGAGTTTGGAATTCTTTTTTCTCCACCTCAAAGCAGTAAAGTCCTACTTCTCAAATTTAAAGTTACATATGGATCCCAAGGATGTCTTCTTAGAAGATGAGGGGGTTCAAGCAAACTCCTAAGAAATACCATGCAGCCTGTGACCCAAGAGTTTAAAAAGCCAGGCTCCACAGAGTATGCTCAATTTCTTGAATAATGAGAACGTGACTGAGTATGCTATCCTTGCTATCCTGTCTTTTTAATCTTTATAGTCATTCTTGGTGACACCATATTTTGTGGTTATTATCATCAGTTAGCTGCATTTTTCCCCCCTGTACCCCTTTCAACCTTCACTACCATAAATTGTGTGGAACAGGATCTGAATTTTTCCTCTCTTTATTGTTTGTACTGCCCGCCTTCTACCTTTGAAGACTCAAGCACCACCGTTACAACTCTCAGGCTTTTGAGGATTCTGTTTCTCTTTAGGAGGAATCCAGTATTAAGGCTCCACATTAAGGCAATTTTGCTGCTTAGCTCATCCATATATTATGACCTAAGCTTATTATTATAATGTTTTAACTTTTTATTAATATTTTTTCTACCTGACATGATCCATTCTTCATTTGCTTTAAGGGAGCTCTGTCTGTCTTTGGTAGGTTGAATTCTGTCTCTCAAAAAAAATGTATGTCAAAGTCTTAACCTGAAGTACATTAGAATGTGATTTTTTTGGAAAAAGATTGATGTAATTCCTTAAGGTAAGTTTCTATTTGAGTAGGGTGGACCCTTACTACAGTATGACTAGTATCGTGGAACAAGAATACTCTGTGAAGACAGATACACAAGGGGAATGTCATGTGACAAGGAAGCCAGAATGTAAGGTTAGGTAGTTACAAGCTAAGAGCTAAGAAATGCTGAAGATTTACCTAGGAAGAAGTAAAGACCAAACCACAAGGAAATAATGTCACATCTGCCCATATCTAGTAAACATTAGAATTCAGATTGTTAAAGGAAATTTTTTTTTGTTATAGGAAATTTTTGTTCTTTAACACAAACTGCTTTGCGAGTTTATCTATATAAGTCAGTAGGTATTAAATGCAAAGTGTTGAAGTTTCTTTGTTATGTTCTGTTAATACTCCCCCACCTTTTTAAAATAGGATTAGTATATTTTTCTTAATTGTGGAAGAAATCTAAAGTAGACAATTAGAAAAACAGTAGGCAAAGTGAAAAGATGTTATTTCAAAAAAAAAAAAGACATTGGTTAATAAATTTAAGAGGTGCTGTGACTAATTAAAAATTTCAAAAGTAAAAGGGAAAGCTTTATCAACAAATGATGAACCCTCAGCTTCCAAATTTCTTTTAATTAAAAAAAAATGACCACAGGGGTGCCTAACTGACTCAGTCAATAGAGCATGTGACTCAATCTTGAGGTTGTAAATTCAAGTCTGCTGTGGGGTGTAGAGATTACTTAAAAACAAAATCTTAAAAAAAAATAATGTAAATAAAAATTTAAAAATGACCACTGTTCTACCTAAACAGGAATTTTAACAAAAAGCAAGTGACTGCTTTAAGTTTCCAGAAGCAATTAAGTCACTTACATTACCCTCATCAATATATTAATATCCTAAATGTCAAGTTGTATAAAGGACAAATTATAACTCATCAGCACAGGACATATTTTAAAAGTTCTGCTTATTGCAAAGTCAAATTGTTTATCATTGTAACTATAGCTGTTTAGTCCTTCTTTAAAAAAAAAGAAAATATTTTATTTATTTGAGAAGAGGAAAGAGAAAGAGCATAAGAGCAGGGGGAAGGAGAAACAGACTTCTTGCTGGGCAGTAAGCCCAGTGCAGGACTTGATCCCAGGACCCTGAGATCATGACCTGAGCTGAGGGCAGAGACTGAACCAACTAAGCCACCCCCCAGGCACCGCTATTTTATTCCTTCTTAAAATAGAAAGTTAAGATGTAGAGTAAAATTTTCTTTGCTTTACTTACCTGCAGTGTGAGTGGTAACAGTGACTGCTAAACAGTTGTCTCTGTTAAAGTCAAACCCATAGATTATTTCCATAGAGCACAGAGTTTGATATGAGGCTTAGAAGTATATGTGATACAAATACAAGTTTAAAATAATTTTTAAGCTACATCCTTACCAAACCTATACTGTACTACAGTAAGGATAATTTCTTTCCCTTTTGCTTCTTTTACCTAACTCCCATTTTGGCGTAAAGCTTAGAACAAAAATAATTTGTAATTTTTGTGAAAATGTTTGATTATAAATTTCTGTGCTTTAAAAATATTTTTTGTAAAACATAATAAAACTGAGTGTGAAAGATTAATAACCAATGGAAAACTAGCATGTATAAAACTTTCATATGTATTTTATTCTTAATGTTATTTAGTATTATATGGCATACTGTCCATAAAAATTAAGACACTTACTCATATATATGTATATATACATATTTCTGATCATTTAACTATAGACCAATAAATTCTGGAATCCCAAGCATAAAATAATGTTGCACTACAGTAAATGAAGTATATTGTATAGCTAATGAAATTATAAATCTTTCCCTATACTTTGTTTTATAAAAAAATTGGAAATTCATACAGAGAAATGAATTATATATCTGGATGGTTGTGTATGAATCTGATATAGTATTAAATTTCCAAAAGCAGGAAGCAAATGTGGATTTTATATCCATTCACTTCAGAAAAATATCACATTCATATATGAATATATAATAACTGAATGCTCAAAAAGTGAGTATGTATTTATTTCTCATGTTCACTGGGTGAGATGGCTGACTTATTTGATAGTGCAATCGTATTAAAGTAGTTAAAAATGATGATGCTTTAGATTTTTTGGAAATCATAGCATACATCCATAAAGGTAAAGTGTAAATTTCTCTTCTTCATTACTGTTTAATATGTCTCACTGTTGATTCACAACCTCTTCAGGAGATTTCCAGTATAAACTGAAACGAATCCATGTACAAAAAGGAAGGACAAGAGTTCAGAGACAGACTTCTCCAGGTTGGTAGGTAGCAGGTTTAATTAGCAAGGGAAACTTACTTATGAGGCTGCACTCATCCACCAGAATCTTAAGCATTTATATGGAAGCTTTAACTGAGTTCATATCTAAAATATATAAAGAATTCATATAATTCAACAATAACGAAAAATTTAATGTAAAAAATACCAGAGGATCTAATAAATATTTTTCCATAGAAGACACAGAAATGGTCAACAGGCACAGAAAAAAGATGCTCAATATCACTAATCCTTAGGAAAATGCAAATCAAAACCACAATGCGAGGGGCACCTGGGTGGCTCAGCCTCTGCCTTTGGCTCAGGTCGTGATCTCAGGATCCTGGGATCAAGCTCCGCATTGGGCTCCCCCCTTCTCTCTCTGCCTGCCTCTCTGCCTACTTGTGATCTCTGTCTATCAAATAAATAAATCGAATCTTAAAAAAAAAAAACAACAATGCAATATTACCTTACATAGGTCAGAATGACTATTACAAAAAGGCAAAAAACAAGTGTTGGAGAGGATGTGGTGATTAGGGAGCCCATGTACACTATTAGTGGAAATGTAAATTGGTGCAGCCATTATGGAAAACACTTTGGACGTTCCTCAGGAGATTACAGATAGAGCTACCATATAAGCCAGCAATTCCACTACTGAGTACGTATTTAAAAAAGCAAAACAAAACAAACAAACAAAAAAAAACAAAAAACACTTATTTGAAAAGCTATAGGTGCCCCTTTTTTCAGTGCAGATTATTTATAATAACCAAAGGAGGGAAACAGCTTAAGCATCCATTGATGGATAAATGGATAAAGATGTGACATATACACAAGAAGATCGAATACTACTTAACCATAAAAAAGGAGTGAAATCTTGCCTTTTGCAACAACATGGATAGATCTTGGACATATTATTCCATGTGAAATTAGAGAAAGACAAATGCACATAATTTCACCTACATGTGAAATCCAAAAAACAAAACAGATGAAACAAAATCTACATTCATAGATATAGAAAACAGATATGATTGCCAGAGGGGAATGGGTTGTGGGGGGTGGCAATATGGGTGAAGGGGATTAAAAATTACAAACTCCCATTTATAAAACAAATAAGTCATGATGTATAATGTAGAGCATAGAAAATATAGTCAAAAATATTGTATTAACTGTAAGGTGACAGATTTCAACTATACTTACTGTAGTGACTATTTCACAATGTACACAAATGCTAGAACACTAGTTGTACACCTGAAACTACGTAATATTGTATGTAAATAATACCTCAGGAAAAAATAATGAAATCGATAGCCTGAAGTACTGAATTTGAAAACTTAGACCTAACAATAATTTTGAAGGCAAAGATGTAATTTTTTTAAATTAACTTGGAATTAAGTTATTTCTAATACAGTATTTTAAGTATGATAAACCTCTCAATAAAATAGGTACAGATTAAACAGATTATACATAACAAAATACATATTTTTAGGCTAAAAACAAAGTAAAATGCATATTTGTGGTAAGAAGAACATTGATAAGTTCAAAAAATAAAATTTCACTTTAAAATATGCATAAACTATGGAAATATTCCCATCACCTGTTTATGAAAGAATATTGCTTTGAGAGGTTGTCTCAAGATTGAATTATCCGCTTTGCAGTTTGCAAGGTTTGTAGTGCTTATTCCAGCATTCTTTTCTTTAAATAAAATTTGGGCAAAGGATCAAGTTCAACAGGGGCAAGAAGTGCTTGGGACAATCAGATCATGTCTGATTAACATGCTGGTGGATGTCACTGGCAACACTGTCTCTACTGACTTTCATAATGCTAATATGGAATTTTTCTAATTGAATCATAATTTTAAACTGCCACATTCTTTCAATATGGAGACTGTTCTTTAAGTTCCTAGTATACTGAAGATTTCTTGCTCTTAGTCTTCTTTGTTTCAAGAATAATGCATATGATTCATTGACAGTCAACTTGGGAGCAACTGATACTGGAAAGAATACTAGATAGTGTATTAAGATCTATCAGAGAACTAGGAACTAGTCTACTAATAACAATTTGTGTTACTTAAACATTTACAGGATTTGCTTAAATTAGATATAGCTTAGGATTCTCATCCATATAATAATGGACATTATAGTATTTGTTCTCTCTCACATGTACATGTCAAGCCCAAATGAAATCTACTTACAAATGAAGGATGAATGTTGCAAAAAATAAACAGACGTGGTCATCAATGGTGAGAAGGAAGAGTACTAACATCCATGGCAATTGTGATAAATGTGCAAACAGAAATATCAAATTCTTTAAAGGAGAAGGAAAAACAAAACAAATAAGACTCTTACAACCTCAGCTCTTCACGTTTTCACATATTTCCATGATTCAGCTAAATCACTATCTGTACTTGTACCCTTTTCTGCTATTGATTGGATTGTTTAAATTTTTTTTTACTTTCAACTCCTTTTTACTCAAGTGTTTTATAAGCTGTGAAAAAAAATTTTTGAATATAAATTTTAAAATTGCTCAAATATTATTACCATCTTGAATTCTAGTTCAGCCTTTTTTTCTAAATTCTCTTATCTAATATAATTATTTCGATTGTTGTTCTATTAACAGCACATATTTTACTTTGTCTATGTCTTTAACAGTCCTTGTTGACTATTCCTTCTTTCATCCCTTGATATGTCTGTGTTAAATTTCTTTTTTCTTTTTCTTTTTTAAGATTTTATTTATCTATTTGACAGAGAGAGACACAAAGACAGAGGGAACACAGGCAGGAGGACTGGGAGAGGGAGAAGCAAGCTTCCTGCTGAGCAGGGAACCCAGTGTAGGGCTGGATCCCAGGACCCTAGGATCATGACCTGAGCCGAAGGCAGATGCTTAATGACCGACTGAGCCACCCAGAAGCCCCTGTGTTAAATTTCTTATTTCTTTGCTGAAAATAAACTAGAATCATACAGTTGAGATAAGCAGAGACTACTTAGTGGAGGTTACCATGGGAAGTGAGTCAACTATCACCATTTGCTTTGGCAGACACTCAAAGCAGGAAATGGGCAGAAATTATAATGAAAAGAAAAAATAAAAAAAGAGGAAGACCTCAGGTGTGCTTTCTTTGGAAATTGTTGGCATGTGGAAGATGGAAGAAGACAAAGGAGAAGTGAGTTTATCTGCTTTGTACTTTATTAGAAGTAGAGGCAAAATATAGGCAAGTTGGTAGCTGGTGATCAGGTCTTGACCATTCTGGGCAAAATGCTCCAGAAATTGTCATTTGGTTTTCTGAAATGGTTGCTATAGAATCCGTGGGTCGGAGTTCCATTCTCATATATGGTCTGGCCACTGTCTGTATATTCGCTATTTCACCTTGTTCCTAAGAATAGGTATAATTATTTTTCCAGTATCCTTGAGTGGTAAACCATCCCATTTAGTTCACATAAATATAATTTTAGTTTGTTCTCAATCTTGAATAACATTTTTTCTGAGTCTAGAGTTTCATTTTGTTAGATTTCTTCTCCACTGAAATTTGAAGATATCTCAAAAGCTGTTTTACAAACAAAAGATAGTTTTACAAACGCTCACTTTATTTCTAGAATATGCATCTTGGACTGGATATTTGTCATTATTTAGATTTCAACTGAGTGTTTCCTAGTGAAATGATGTTTGAGGATTCTAGTAAAAGTTAATAATCAATATACTACTTGATTATTTTTCCATTTCTGTTTATATTTTATATTTTTATAATATTTTTTACAAATTAAAACAATTTTATTCTCTCCCCCTTTACAGTATAAATTCTGTGAGTTCAGGTACTCCGTTTGCTTATTGATATTGGGTGTCCTGGGCTGACTTTTTTTTACAATTATAATTGCCTCACTTCTATACTCTTCTTATTCTATGTGGTCTATGTAAGTTTTTAAATAAAAATCCAGAAAATCAAATAATTTTTAAATTAAGGGAATGTGTGTTATCATTCTTGTTCTTTTCCAGAAAACATATTTAAATTAGATTTTAATTAGGAAATATGAGAAAACTATGATCCACTTTTAGGAATGGAGAATTTTTAGGGTATATAAATCATATAAAATCTTAAAAATTCAAATTCCTCTAATTAAATTAGAGGGAGCATAAGCATTACTTCATGACTAGATGTTGTTAGGATAATTTTTATTGGTACACTTGCATAATACATATGTTTAATGTACCTCAGTGCTTTACAGACATAAACCGATTAAAAAGAGACAGAGTGTGGCAGTAGAGATAAGATGTAGTCATTTCAAAAAAGACACTCTCTTTTTTCTCAAGTAGGATTTGAGGTAAGAGAAATGACATGAGGCATAAGTCACCTTAAGAGAGGGTTGTAATAGATCACCCCTTGTCAGTTGCAGCACAAGCAGGAACTTTAGAAAATAAGAATGTTTTATTCTTTGAGAGAGCCATCACAAAATGGTCCAAGCCTTTTATACCCTTGAGGGATGTCTCTTAACGGACTTGATTAGTTCTGGATGCCTCACTTTAAGATGGACATCTACAACCAAATTGAATCCAGACCTTGTAACAATAGGGCATAAAGATGTCATGAGGAATGATACCAGGAAGTGGAAAATTTTAGCCTGGAAGAGACAACACCTAAAGTGTATCAGATTGTGAGCTTTTTTATACAATATATAAAATATAAAATATTGATTTATAAAATGGAAATTTGACTTAGTCTGCATTGGTTCAGAATTCTTGACTAGAATCAACAAAGGAATGTATTTAGGCAGTCTGCTTTCAAAAATGGGGAAAAAAAGTGTGTATTTTCTAACAGTGAAAGATTAAAAATAAAATGGCATAATACTTTGGGTAATAAATAGCACTTGAGGATTGGCATTCGAATGAAAGATGGTTGACCATTCTCCAGAAATATACATAAACATATAGTGCATAAATGTTTCAACTACTAGATTTCACAGACATCTTCAAAATTTCCATGACAAGCAAAGGTGCCTTCCACACTAGCCATTGTAAGACACAGTTGAAGGTCTTTTAGATGTCGTTGGTGATTTCATCATCCAAAAAAAAAACCCTGATAAATCAAACTTTGATGTGAAAATACTACTTAAGTTTCCAGATATACAGGAATTATTTAGCACCCAGGGAGTCACTATTTACAATTTTATTAGAGAACAAAAGTTGTCATAACATGACATTATTTACTAATACCACAAATTTAACTGGTTTCCACCTCAAATTGCCTTCTGATTCCCAAAAATATTTATCCCAATACACTGAGCAACATCTTTTTCAGTCATTTTCCTTTTGGTTTTAGGATGTGTTATGTACCTGACAAAGCCATACAGTATAATACAAAGTGAAATTGCAATCTTGCAAAAACTGCATGATTTTATAAAGCCAATGAAGTAAAGTTAGAATTACTTGACTCACAAGCAAAGAAAGGCTTTGACAAATGAGGTTGTAGCAGAGTTAGACTGGTTAAAAATTGAAGAATAATATTGGCAAGGATGATGATAGAATATGTGCTTCAAAAAAAGAATGATTTAAATATCAAAGAACTGAGAGAAGTCCTTGGGAAAATTGATGAAACCCTAAAATATTTTGGCAAAAATGACCTCTCTGTGATTGTTCTCTGAAACAATCACAGTGCTATTAAGTTTTGGCAAAAAATTCAAACTCACACAGATACACAAACAAAAGTTAGCTTAAAGTATCCTTGAAGTATTCAAAGAATTAATGCATCATTAAAATAACCTAATTCTGTTTAAGTAAGGTAAATAAACCAATTTTAAATATTTATATTATTTTAGATGCATATTCTAGATACAATTATAAGCATATTTTTTTAAACCATTCTATTATGGAATTAAGGTGAATGCTTTAACTATCTTACAGTGGCTTTTTTTTTTTTTTTGGAAATGAATTTTTTTTTTAAAGTTTTTATCTATTTCTCTGACAGACAGAGATCACAAGTAGACAGAGAGGCAGGCAGAGAAAGAGGAGGAAGCAGGCTCCCCGTTGAGCAGAGCCGTTGCGTGGCTTGATCCCAAGACCCTGAGACCATGACCTGAGCCAAAGGCAGAGGCTTTAACCCACTGAGCTACCCAGGTGCCCTACAATGGCTTTTATTTTTTTTTTTAAAGATTTTATTTATTTATTTGACAGACAGAGATCACAAGTAGGCAGAGAGGCAGGCAGAGAGAGAAGAGGAAGCAGGCTCCCTGCTGAGCAGAGAGCCCAATTCGGGGCTTGATCCCAGGGTCCTGGGATCATGACCTGAGCCAAAGGCAGAGGCTTTAACCCACTGAGCCACCCAGGTGCCCCTACAGTGGCTTTTTTTAAACAGCTAATTCTATTTAATAATGCTGAATTTCCATATGTTCTTTTTTATTATTCAGGAAAAAATAATATGTAACATTACAGTAATTTCAGGTGTACAACATAATTTGATATTCATATATGCTATAGAGTGATCATGGCAATAAGTCTAGCTGTCATTCATCATCATACAGTTGACTCCCCCTACCCTTCTCACTCATGATGCCTCCTTTTCCCCTCTGATAACCACCAATCTGTTCTCTGTATCTATGAGTTTGATTTTGTTTGGTTTATTTGTTTTGTTTTGTTTTGTTTTCCTAGATTCCACATTTAAGTGAAATTGTACTGTTTTTGTCTTTCTCTGTCTGACATATTTCATGTAGAATACTCTCCTCAAGATACATCATGTTGTTGCAAATGGTAAGATTGTATTCTTTCTTATGGCTGAATAGTGTTCCATTGTATATACATACCACATCTTTATTCATTCTTCCATTGATGGGCACTGAGGTTGTTTTCCTATATTGGCTATTGTAAATAATGCTGCAATAAACATAAGGGTGCACATACCTTCTCAGATTAGTACTTTTGTTTTCTTTAGAGAAATACCCAGTAGTATAATTGCTGGATCATATGATACATGTATTTTAAATTTTTTGAGGAAACTCTAGGCTGTTTTCCATAGTAGTTAAACTAATTTACATTTCCACCAACAGTAGACAAGGGTGTCCTTTTCTCCACATCCTCCCCCATACCTTTTGTTTCCTATGTTGTTAATTTCAGCCATTAGAACAGGTGTGAGGTAATATCTCATTGTGGTTTTGATTTGCTTTTCTCTGAAAATTTAGTGATACTGAGCATATTTTCCTGTGCCTGTTGGTCATTCGTGTGTCTTTGTTGGTAAAAATCTATTAGATATTCTTCTCATTTTTACATTTCTTATGTTATTTTATTTTGTTTGTTTTGTTTTTTCATTATTGAGTTGTATGAGTTTTTCATATATTTTGATTATTAACCCTTATTTTTATATGATTTGCAAATATTTATTTTCCATTTAATAAATTGCCCTTCATTTTGTTGATGGTTTCCTTTGCTGTGCAGATTTTTAGGTTGAATTTTCTTCTTCTTCTTTTTTTTTTTTTTTTTGCTTTTGTTGTATTTGCTTTTGGAGTCAGATTCAAAAATTCAATGCCGTGACCAATGTGAAAAAGCTTGCTGCCTTTCTTTTCTTCTAAGAGTTTTATGTTGCAGGTCTTCCTTCCAAGTCTTTAATACATTTTGAGTTAATATTTATATGTGGTAGAAGATATTGGTCCAGAAGCATTCTTTTGCATGCAGATGTCCAGTTTTCCCAACATCATCTATTAAAGAGACTGTCATTTCCCCATTGTATATTCATGGTTGCAACTGACCATATATGTGTGGTTTTATTTCTGGGCCCTCTACTCTGTTCCATTGGTCTAGATGTCTGTTTTTATGAAACAGCACACTGTTTTGATTACTATAGCTTTGTAGTATAGTTTGAAATCAGGGAGTATGATTTTACATCTTTAGCAAGTCTTAAAGATGTTTGATAGTGAATGCTATTAGAACTTGTGAGTACAAAAAGTGATTGGTAAATATTAAAATGGTATACTACTAATTTTTTTAAGAAATCTTTTCATAAACAACACATCAGAATTATAATACTATGGTCATAACTACACAGAATCTATCTCTTTTTTGGAAACTGCAAAAGCAATTCCAATACATTACCCACATTACACATTACTGAGCAAATACTAATTTTCCATGAAAATATTGTTTTTAAAGACTAAAATAATATACTTTCCAAAAAAAAAAAAAAGAATTCTAAAGTTTCATAGATGAAAAATAAAGTGATATAATATCCAGGGAGTAAACCTTCAGCCATTGAAGAACCTGAAAAAAAGTGTAAATATAACTTGCAGAGGAAAAAAGTAATTAACAGGGAGTCTCTGTGTTTGGCAAGATTATATTCTGCATATGTTAGGATTTGTGCATCTGCGACACAGCAGGTTGTGAAATTGCTCAGTTATCAGAGATCCCATTTTGCCATTTGTTCAGCTGAGGTAACTTGCTAAAAACTATATGAACCTATGGAAAAAAAAAAAAGAGCCTAACAATATTCATTTTTCTAACTGCTGAAATATAAAGTCTTAACATTAAAGTTTCCTAGGTATGACTCAAAGTATATTATAAATTCATTGGTTTATGAATCTGTTTTATCTTTATGTTTATACATTATTGGTTTTGTTCCATATTGTTCATACAGTTGAAAAATTACTTACACTTGTGAAATTGACTGAAGGTTTATGAGGATTATAAGAGAAGTTAGTGCGTGCGAGGGGGTAGTTTTTTTGCCCTAGTATGATTTTACATTATCAGTTAAATAAGGGAGCTGAAATCTATCAGATAATTAAGTAAACTTTCTATTTTGTTAACTTGTTACACATATGCATATTAATAGAAATTTCTTTATTGAAAGTCAATATAGTTTTGTTATCCTGAATATTTTGTCAAGAGCTTAAGAAAACCCTCTAGTGTAAATGCAGAAAATATAAAAATGGTTAACATTTTTGAGCTTGCTATGTACTCTCCTAAAGTTTATGCATGTGTTATGTTATTATATTCTTAATATAATCTTGTATGGACATTTTTTTAAAGATTTTATTTATTTATTTGACAGAGAGAGAGGGATCACAAGTAGACAGAGAGGCAGGCAGAGAGAGAGGGAAGCAGGCTTCCTGCCGAGCAGAGGGCCCAATGTGGGGCTCGATCCCAGGACCCTCAGATTGTGACCCAAGCCAAAGGCAGAGGCTTAACACACTGAGCTACCCAGGCACCCCTTGTATGGACATTTTTAAAACTGCATTTCACAGATGAAGAAACTGAAAGCAACAAAAACAACAACAGTAACTGAAGTATGTCATCCTAGTAAGGGGTAGTCCCAAAATTTTAACATGGCATTAGCATTCTGATCCTTGAATTTAAAAATTTATTTATTTATTGTTTTTTTTTAAAGATTTATTTATTTATTTGACAGAGAGAGAGAGAGCACAAATAGGCAGAGTGGCAGGCAGAGGGAGAGGGAGAAGCAGGATCTCCAAGGAGCAGGGAGCCCAACGTTGGGGTTTCATCCTATGACCCTGGGATCATGATCTAAGCCAAAGTCAGCTACTTAACCAACTGAGACACCCAGGCACCATGAAGTTACACATTTAAATGAAAATCTGTTCTTTACTCTCTTTTGTACCTTATAGAAAATATCACATGAGCTCACACAAATGTGCAGTTCATAGCTATTTAAAATCTGATTCTATAATATCCTTCTAAAGGAATTTAAACAATTTCTGAAAAAAGATGTTTGCTGTTTTATAGTGTATATACACCATAATATCTTCCATTTCAACCGATCTGAAGTGTGTAATTCAGTGACATTGAATAGTTTGCCCTTTTATTGTTGAGTTGTAGAACTTTTTTTTTAATATAATCTGGTTATTAAACTCTTCACAGATTAATTATTTACAAATATTTCCTACCATTCTGTTGTGTGCATTGTAACCTTTTTGATGAGGTCCTTAGATACACACAGCTTTTTTATTTTGATGAGGTCTAGTATGCATATTTTTTTCTTTTGTTACTCCTGCTTTTCATAACATATTGAAGAATCCACTGCAAAATCCAGCATCAGGAGGATCTACTCCTGTGTTTTCTCTGAGAGTTTTATAGTTTTAGTTCTTGTCTCTAGGTCTTTTTTTTTTTTTTTTTGACGTATAATTGACATATAACATTGTGTAAGTTTAAGGTGTACAGTGTGGATTTATTTCTGGAATCTTGGTTGTATTTCAGGGTGTATATGTCTATTCTTATGCCCGTGAAATACTGTTTTTATTACTGTAGCTTTGTATCAAGTTTTGAAATTGGGAGGACATGGGTGGTTCATTTGGTTGAGCTTCCAGTTTTTGTTTTTAGCTCAGATGTTGATCTCATGGGTCTGGGGTCAAGCCCTTATTGGGGCTCTGCACTCAGTGTGCAGTCTGCTTGGGATTCTCTCCCCTTTCCCTCTGCTTCTCCCCTGCTTATGTGCACTCTCTCTTTCTTTCTCTCTCTCCCAAATAAATTAAATATTTAAAAAAAAATATTTGAGATCTGGAAATGTGAATCTTCTGACATTGTTCTGATTATTTTGGTTCTCTGAGCCCCTTGCAACTCCATGTAAATTTGATGATTGGCTTTTTGATTTCACCAAAAAATGCTGAAATTTTAATATGAATTAGATTGAAACTGTGGATTGCTTTGGGTAGAACAATATCAATTATTCATGAATTCAGAATCATTACATATCACAACATAAATTATTTACAAGCCTTTCATTTCTTTTAATAAATTTATTACTTGCTATTTTATTATTTTAGAAACTATTGTTTCTAAACTTTTTTTTTTTTTAATAAAGGTAATATTCTTTTCTTACCTTGCTTCTTAGATTGTTTATTGCTGGTACATAAAGACACAACTGGTTTTAGTGTGTTGATCCTATACCCTACAATTTTGATGTATTTGTTTATTAGATCTAGTAGCTTTCTGTTGTATTCTCTGTGGGGAAAAAAAAAAAAAATTAAGCAAACACTTCTCCCAATGTTTGTAGGTAAGCTCTGTGCTGAAGCACTCATTCAATTCTTAGACTTCCACTGAGCCTAGGTATCAGCCCAAGGGGGAGTTTAGGTTTTTCTTTGGTCTATCCTAGGCATGTATATGACCTTCTGAATTCTCCCTTGTACATGGATACATTTGAATGCCCTAAATTCACAAAGAAATTTTCACTTTTTTTTTTCTTTCAGGCATTAAGTGGTCTATCTTATTTCCATTATAATTTTTTTTCACAGTAGGTGACTACGAGTCTTCTGATCTACTTGCACTATTTTTAAGCAATTCCTCTTTTCCAGTCTGAGCTTCCAGTTAGACAAAACAGAGACAAGCACCAGGTTCTTCAGGTAGTCCCCAGATAGGTAAGAAAAGACATGGCACAACACTTCCCAAATAAATTCTCCTCTGGTCCCTCTGCCTCCCTGGACAAACCTCCTGCACTGGGATGGTGTTGGAGCAAGAACAAATAAAAACACCACAAAACTTCCCTACTCTTATCAAGTTGCCTTTTTCTTGACTCAGCATTCACTTGGCTGGTGAATACCTTTGACCCTTTTCTGAATGCTGACAAAGTTAGCTCTGGCAGTTTCTGCTTATTTTTCAATGTTTCTGTGGAAGGAGAAGAGCTTGGAGCTGCCTACTCTGCCATTTTGCTGATGTCCTCAATTGGTATTTTTCTAGAAATAAACTAGTATTTATCTTTAAGCTCCTAAAATGGATTTGATTATCTTTAAGATTAAGGTTAGGTATAAGTGGGAAAGTTCATGATAACATGAATAATTATGAACGGACAAATTTGGGACTGGATAAATGTTAAATGATTCATATTTCTCAAAATACATTAATATACTCTACAATGCTTATAATGAGAGTTGAGAAACAAGCTATTTATTCAACAAGTAGAAATGGTTAGATAAATTCTAAAACCATTTGGGCATGATGGAATACCAAGACGACTTTAAAACTAAGTTTTCCTAGAAGAATTGAAGTTTTGTACAAACTTTTACAGTGCAATGTAAAAAAGAAATAAAAGGGCGCCTGGGTGGCTCAGTGGGTTAGGCCTCTGCTTTTGGCTCAGGTCGTGATCTCAGGGTCCTGGGATCGAGCCCTGCATCGGGCTCTCTGCTCAGCAGGGAGCCTGCTTCCCCCTCTCTCTCTACCTGACTCTCTGCCTACTTGTGATCTGTCAAATCAATAAATAAAATATTTTAAAAAAGAGAGAGAAGAAAAATTATTAAAAAAGAAAATTGGATACATCCAATCTTGCTGTACCTTGAAAATCAAATAAATAATACAATTTTATAGTTATAGCAAAAATATTTTTTTATGAATTTCTTTGTTTTTTATTTTTTTTAAGATTTTATTTATTTATTTGACAGACAGAGATCACAAGTAAGTAGGCAGAGAGAGAGAGAGAGATTGGGAGAAGGAAGCAGGCTCCCAGCCGAGCAGAGAGCCTGATGCGAGGCTCGATCCCAGGACGCTGGGATCACGACCTGAGCTGAAGGCAGAGACTTTAACCCACTGAGCCACCCAGGTGCCCCAATAAATTTCTTTGTTTTTTAAAAAAAAATTATTTATTGGAGAGAGAGAGAGAAAGAGAGAGCATGAATGGGGGATGGGAAAAGGGTGAGAGAGAATCCCAAGCAGACCCCTGTGGAGCATAGAGCCCAGCATGAGGCTTGATCTCATGACCCTGAGGTTGTGACCTGGGCCAAAATCTAGATTTGGATGCTTAACAAACTGAGCTACCCAGGCACCCTGTTTTTCTGTGTTTATAGTAAATACAGACAAAGAAGGAGAATGCTTAATGACACATCATCAGAAAACTATTGATGTTGGAAATCAAATGAATCTCCTGTAAAACCACTTAGGAAACCTATCTAAAATGCATCTTTGGCTAGCAGTGAGGAAAGCTAAGAAATGACTGAGCTTATACCTCAAAATTCTTCCACAATGCCAAAAATAGACACATAGATCAATAGAATAGAATAGAGAGCCCAGAAATAAACCCTCAATTTTAAGTTCCATTAATCTTCAACAAAGTAGGCCAGAGTATGCAATGGGGAAAAAAAAAATACAAAAAACATAAAACAACATAGTCTCTTCAACAAGTGGTGCTGGGAAAACTGGATAGCTACATGCAAAAGAATGAAACTGGACCACTTTCTTACACCATATACAAAAATAAACTCAAAACGGATTAAAGACCTAAATGTGAGACCTGAAACCATAAAAGTCTTTGCAGACAGCAAAAGCAGTAATTTCTCTGACAGACATAGCAACATTTTTTTCTAGATATGCCTCCTGATGCCAGGGAAACAAAAGCAAAAATAAACTATTGGGGCTTCATTAAAGTAAAAAGCTTCTGTACAGCAAAGGAAATAATTAGCAAAACTAAAAGACAACCTAGTGAGTGGGAGAAGATATTTGCAAATGACAAATTTGATAAAGGGTTAGTATGTAAAATGTATAAAGGACTTATAAAGCCAACACAAAACATACAAATAATCCAATCAAAACAGACATTTTTCCAAAGAAAACATCCAGATGGTCAACAGATACATGAAAAGATGCTCAACATCATTAATCATCAGGAAAATGCCAATCAAAACTACAATGAGATACTACCTCACACATGTCAGAATGCCTAAAATCAAAAATAAAAGAAATGAGTGTTTTTGAGGACAGAGAGAAAAAGGAACCCTGGTGCACTGTTGGTGGGAATGCAAACTCTTACAGCCACTGTGGAAAATGGTATGAAGGTTCTTCAAAAAAAAAAAGTAAAAGTACAGGGGCACCTGTGCAGCTCAGTCAGTTAAACATGTGAATTTTGATATCAGCTCAGGTCATGATCTCAGGGTTGTGAGTTTGAGACCTAAGATTCTTTCTCTCTCCCTCTCCCTCTTCCCTCTGACCCCACCTTGCACACTCTTTTTCTAAAAATTCTCTGAAGATGACAAAAGGAGGTGTCCCTTTTTGCATTTCTTTTTAAAGTTCCTGATATCTTTGTTTCCTTCAAGCATGCTGCTTCTCCATCCCACCCTCCTTTTTTTGGTCTGTACAACACTGAATAGAGATTTTTTTCTTCAGAAATTTTATTCTCTGTTTATATTTAAAAGTATATTACTAGGTGGTTTCTAATTCTGAGTAAAGTTCATGAATAGTAAGCAATTTCTTGAGGTACATAGAAAATGATATTTTTCAATGAATACTTAACCTTAAAAATAAAGTCTATTTAAAAACGAGCAATAGAATAAAACTATAGAAAGAAAAAGATAAATTCTTAAGAAATAAGGGAAGATATTACATTCCTGAAGCAAATAAGATGACTATATATGATGTGCATGTGTGTGTGTATAATTATAAATGAATAAAAGGACACTGATTTGCAATTAGAAATGAAAAGTTCAATAGTGTGGTTGAAAGGTGTAGTTAAAACTCACAGAAGGAAGAGAAAAACAACAAAAGACACACATGAAGAAAAGGATAGAAGAGTGTAAGAAAAGAAGTGACACACTCCATTAATTCAAATATCCAAATAAGGGGCGCCTGAGTGGCTCAATGGGTTAATCCTCTGCCTTCAGCTCAGGTCATGATCCCAGGGTCCTGGGATGGAGCCCCGCATCAGGCTCTCTGCTCAGAAGGGAGCCTGCCTCCACCTCTCTCTCTGCCTGCCTCTCTGCCTACTTGTGATCTCTCTGTCAAATAAATAAATAAAATCTTAAAAAAAAAGAGAAAAAAACAAATATCCAAATAATAGGAGTTTGAGAAAAAAACTACATGGGGTTTTTAAAAAATTACTACATACAATTCTTGAGAAGTTTTCACACATATTAAGAAAAGGCATTTTCATATTTCAAAGATCCACAGGTGTCTATAATAGTAAGGAAAATCAGATCAATGCCAAGGCACATCATTTTGAAATTTAGAATATTGGATTCAGTGAAAAGATCCTATGTTATTCCGGATTAAAAAAAAAAAAAAAAAACAGTTTACCTATTCATTCTTAGCCACTGGTATGGCTTCAAGCTTTTATGAAAAACAATAGCAGCTAAAAAGAATCAGAAATCCCTTAAAAATTCTGAAGAAAAGTGAAATCTAGATACATAACCAAACAATCACTCAATTGTCAATGTAGGATATATGTTTTTACAGATAGGCAAGGACTCAAAATTTAAAGTTGATTACTTAGATTTGAATAGTATGCAAATAGTAATCATGAAATACATACAAATATTGACCTCACCCAAATTATGATGAATGATAATGAAAGGATCGAATACTGGGTCCAAAGTGATGAGTGTGTATCATGGTTACAAAAAACAAAATGAGGTTTAACTTTAATTCTTCATTGAGGGGGTAGAAAATAGATGTATTTAACAAAAATAAACTTAGTAACACTATCTTATTTAGGGACACAAGCAACTCCTAAAATAATTCCTAAATTATGTGAAAGTGGATGTTTCTGGTGCATAATAATGGAAGATGGAGCAGAGTAAGATTTTTTAAAGAAATTTTGTAGAAATGGTTGATTTTTAAATATTTTAGTATTTATACCCATTCAAATTTCATATTTGCATTACTGGGATAGAAAAGTAAACAAATACATCAACATAGTAACAGATTTGGG
The DNA here is from genome assembly GCF_010015895.1 of Lontra canadensis. Taxonomy (NCBI): domain Eukaryota; kingdom Metazoa; phylum Chordata; class Mammalia; order Carnivora; family Mustelidae; genus Lontra; species Lontra canadensis. The sequence goes on from NW_022631089.1 coordinate 851,322, forward strand.
GTGATTATGTATAATGATAATTGTCCTCTTTCCTTTTTTTCCATTTTGAAAAAAAATGTCTGAAATATCCATATATTTTATAATAAGTTTAATTAAAAGAAATGGCAGAGAAGTAGAAAGTTCTTTGGGGTCTTTAGTGTTGGTTTCATATATAGCCATGTGACCTAGGCCAAATGATTAAAGTTTATTCAGGCTCAGATCGTGTTGACAAAAATTAACTCCAACTATACTAATAAGGATAAGCAAAGTCAGTCCATGGTAACAACCTCAATCATAGTGATTTTAAGGAGAAAGATTTACTCTTACTCATTAAATACTTCCATTGCAGATCAGCAGCCGTGTCTGTTTCTTGTGTCATCATTCATGAACCTGACAGAAGGATCCATGCAAGATGCTGTGGCAAGAGTGAGTAGAGAGAGAATTTGTTCTGGATCATGAGTAGTTTGACTGGAAGGGACACATGTCATTTTTGTTTACTTTCTCTTGGCCAATGAAAATCATATGGTCATGATTAAATTTGGGGAGTAAAGACGTACAATTTTCCTATGTGCTCAGAAGTGAGGTGAACTGGCGCAAAGCCACCAGGACTCAGCTAAGGTTAATTTGGTTTTCTTTTAATTTAGTTTTCTCACTGAGTCTGCAGGTTGAAAACCTGTTTTCCTTGCACACTAGCGGGCCTGGGGAATATAGATACCAAGAGTTATTGCCTGCTACTAGACAGCTTTGGGGCTTAAAACCAAATCTCTGTTTTACTTTTTTTTTTTTTTTTCAAAGATTTTGTTTATTCAGTTGAGAGAGATCGAGAGAGAGAGAGAGAGAGAGAGGCAGAGAGAGCACAAGCAGGGGAGAGGCTGAGGGAGAGGGAGAAACAGACTCCCTGCCGAGCTGGGAGCCCGACATGGGGCTCGATCCCAGGGCCCGGAGATCATGACCTGAGACGAAGGCAGATGCTTAACCATCTGAGCCACCCAGGCGCCCCTCTGTTTTACTTTTAAAAAATCAAAACAACAATAAAAAACCAACCTTGCTATTTCCTCAAACAAATATTTAATATATATAATATTTTCCTTTACTACTTGTATGATTTTGCAGCAAAATTAGTTAACCTTCCTCATCTGTAAAATGGGGATAATAATATCTCTTACCATATAGAATTTTCGTAAGGATTAAGTAAGTTAATACATAAAACGTTTGTTATAGTGTTTAGAAAATAGTAAGCTTATATAAATGCTGTCTGTTATTAGTACTAGCAGGAGTATTCTACAATTTTGTCTCAGGGTGATTAGAAAAAACAAATGTTATGCCCATGGAGGCATAGACTAGAGGTATGTAGATAGCAAAGAGAGACCTCCTTCGATCTGTACTGTTTGAATTTCAAGAATATTTTAGAAGGATCAAAACTATAGTCACATTGCACTAAGTGAACCACTTTTTTTCAAAAAGTTTTGTGAATTCTCTCTTTATAAAATAAAGCAATGAGTTATTTTAGTACAATATCTGCAGTGCTCATTATAAAAATCAGATCTCAAGGGAATAGTTTTAGGTATGGTATTAAAAGAACCAGCTTGGGGGCACCTGGGTGGTGCAGTGGGTTAAGCGTCAGACTCAGTTTCGGCTCAGGTCCTGATATCAGGATGTCCTGAGATTGAGCCCTGCATTGGGCTCTGTGCTTAGGGTGCAGTCTACTTGAGATTCTCTCTCCCTCTTCTTCTGTCTTTCCTGTTTGTGCTCTCTTTCTCTCTGTCTCTAAAATAAATAAATAAATCTTTAAAAAAAAAATCAGCTTGTATATCCTTAAGCATTTTCAGCTCCTAGATAATTTAGATCCAAGAAATGATCATCGGTGTTTTTTAACATCACAAAAAGGGAGACAAGTTGACATTATTTACTTCATAGGAAGTACACATCTCCAAATAGAAAATATTCAAAAACAAACAAACAAACAAACAAAACAGAACAAAAACAAAACAAAACAAAAAAAATTCAATCCTCAAAATTAGGAAACAGCAAATGTTTTCTGTAAAGAACCCTCAAGTAAATTTTTGAGTTTGTGGGCCATGTGGTTTCTATCAAGTCTACTCAACTCTACCTTTTCAACTGAACACAACCATAGGCAATACCTAAGTGAATGGATATGGCTATGCTCCAATAAATCTTTATGTCCAAAAATATAAACTGCAGGCTGGGTTTGAATTTGGTCACAGGCTATTGTTTGCCACCTTCTACTCTTTTTTAAACTAGCAACTTCAGAAAATGCAAGGGACAGAAAAACATGTTAAAAATGCAGTAAGGAGAAAATCAGCAAAATCCAGACTCTAGTAGATACTGCAAGACAAACATTTTTTTTTTCCAAAATGTATCCCAAAAAAAAGAAAAAAAGAAAGGGGGAAGGAAATAACATATGTATTAAAAGACAGTTACAAGACTTAGGGACTAACCTAAACGTAGGAAGTTATATTGGACTATAAATCTGAATAAAGAAACTAAAAACATTATAAAGCAAACAAAAAATTTTGGTAATAATTTTTAAGTGTGATAATGATATTCTAGCTAAGATAAACGTATATATGATTTCTGGTATTTGATGGTATAGATTAAAATAATTTTAGAGTAAATAACCTGCTGTTTGTTATTTTATTCAAAATGATCTGGGTTAGGGGAAATGAGTGTGAGAAGTAGTTCTGGGTACAGATGAAATAAGATGGGCCAAGAACTGTTGGAGCTAGGTGACATACATATGCATGTCATATTGTACTATTCTACTTTGTTTACATTTCAGTTTTTCCCTAATAAAATTTAAAAAATTAATTTAGAGATGCAGATGGCAACACATAACAGGGGTGCCACTAAGGTAGTTATATGCATACATCAAGAAATGTTTTTGACTAGAATTGTGTAGGAATATGTTGGGGTTGACTTAGCAAAATAACAAAGTTGACATTTTTTGTGTGTGTGATGTATTTTTCTCTTCTCTCACCTATCCCCTGCATATTCAACTCCATTAACGTATTCATTTTTCCCCCTTTTTTCTTCATGCAACCCTATCTGAATGATTTTGTTGTCCTATAGATCAAGCTCTCAAGATTTTTATGGTTAAATTACTCTGATTTTAGTTAAGTAACAGTTTGAAAAAATTCTGAACTAATGCCAATTGAAGATGATAATCTTGACAAAGAAGACTGCGATACAACTGCTATGTATTTTTTATTTAAACCCAGAAGAAAAAATTACCTTGAATAAATGAATTTTGTAAATTTCAGGCAACACTGGTATTAACAGAAGAAGGGGAGATACTTGGTGAGACTGAAGACATTCTGTGACTTCTCAGATAACATTCCTAGAGGTTTACATATTCTCCTTCAAATACCGTGTGTGGTCTGAGGCATTGGGTGAGTATGTCCATGCTAGGAATGGAGTTTGTACATCCATGCTAAGGTATTGATTGGATATGTCCATGCCAAAGAACTAGGTGTGCATGACCACACTAAGGAATGGAGTTTGCACATCCATACAAAGACCTTGAGTGTGTATGTCTATGTCACAGCATTGTGTATATCTATGCTAAGGAATTTAGTGTTATGTCCACACTAAGGCATTGAGTGGCATGCCCATGCTAAGGAATGAAGTTTACAAATCTATATTCAGGGGTTGAGTGTGTATGTGTATACTACAGCATTAAGTGGTTATGCCCATGCTAAGGCACAAAATGAGTAAGCCCATGCTAAATCAATGAATAGCTATATCCCTGTTAAGGAACTGCATTTGGTAAAGGTTTGGGTGAGTTTTTTATACTTCACTCTCCCATGAGGATGAGAAAATCATCGGGCTATTAGTTTGGGTAAGTCATGTTCCTACCTATGAGGATGCAAAACCCCAGAACTGCAGTGTTATAGCGTAATCCTAAATGAAAGGGCAGGGAGTGGGGTACTAACAAACAGGAAAGAGAACAAAGTTAGAAGCCAGAAGAAAGCAATTTGTTTTGACATAAAAAAGGCATTTTGTTTCTGTGATTTTTTTCCTGTCTTTGTGAATCATTTGTGTGATTCAGATGTGCAGCTTTCTTTCTACTAGTCCCCGTTTTGCCTCACTTAAAATAAATGATATGTGAAAATCTAAGCTGTTAGTAAGTTTAAACTCAGAAAATTCTTATTGTTTGAATCTGTGCAAATTTATGAAAGTTTAGGATCGACTATAAACCCAGTAGATTTCCTTCAACCACAGAGCTATTGATTTATTTAATTTTTTAAATTTCCTTACATTTATTTGTGCAATATCTAATTTTGAACAACTCTCTAAGTAGAGCAAATGATTATGTAAATGAAAAATTAGATCTTTCAACCTGTCAAAAAACAACCACAGATTTAATTGCTACAAGATACTACAACAGTATCAGTTCATTCCAGTATAGTTCAGCATCTGCTAACAAATGAAGTCAGGTTGCTGAATTTATTGTAAATCTACAGATAAATTATAACTTGGCTCATGGTATTTTTAATGGCCCCAAGAGTTCTAGTGAAAAATTGGATGAACCAAATAGTCAATGGCAGGGGCATTGCTACTTGCAATATGGATAAGGAATGAAAGTTTCTCCAGCTCCAAATAGTTAATGAGCAGCTATATGTGCAAGGCACTGTAAAGAGGGCAGATCATTTTATTTCCTTGGAGCTTAGTTTGGTGCCAGAAAAGGAATTTTATGTGCTGAGTTGACTAGTACAATCTTTCAGGTACGGTACTTTCTGCATACTATAGAAAAACATCAGACAATTTATTTTCAGGAAGACTTCCAAATGCTGCAGCATGAGCAAAGATTGAACAAGGGGCAGTGTGATCTTAAGTAAACCTCCCATCTCTCTAAAGATGTTTGTGTTGGGAGAAATGATCTTTGAAGTGTTTGCCTGGAAATGTCATGAGCACAGACAGTTACAGAACCTGGTGGCAATGCCTGTTGAAAAAGGCACCCCCCCAAAAAAGCAACAGAGTGAATGGAGAAGACAAAGTGGCAAAAGGGCCACCTAATTATTAACAGAAACCTGATGGGCTCATGTTAGGGATATTAGGCAATTTGAACTGAAATGATGTTTATTATGACACATGATGTCATAACAGAAAAAAATACTGGCACTTGATGCTGTGAAGGAGAACATGAAAAGAAACCTTTTATAAGAGGCTATAGCTACTTCAGATATTAATTTTAAAATATTTAATTTGAAATCATCAGAAAAGTGTATTGGTGACTTTACTTTCTATTCCAGCTGTTGTAAAAAATATATCTTCCCCATTATATACTTTAGTAAGTAGTTAGAGGCTTTTATGCTTATATGTAATATTTAAAGTGCCTGGGTGGTTCAGTGGGTTAAAGCTTCTGCCTTCGGCTCAGGTCATGATCTCAGGGTCTTAGGATTGAGCCCCACATTGGGCTCTCTGCTCAGCGGGGAGCCTGCTTCTCCCTCTCTCTCTGTCTACCTCTCTGCCTACTTGTGATCTCTGTCAAATAAATAAATAAAATCTTAAAATAAAAAGAAAATTCAGACTTTAATTTGGAATTTTAGAACTCATGATGTATTTTAATTAGTTATTCTCTTAGAAGAGGGAAATCTCTAAAGAAAGAATAACCCATGGTTATTTCCTGTTTAGTGTAAGTACCTTGATGGTATAACATTCTATTTACAGTAGTTCGTACTATTGGGTCTAATTATTATTAAATGTGAAAAACAAACAAAATTAAACCAGTACCTCTTACTCAGAAAATATTTTTCACTTTGCCATTTTGCCAAGTGCATTTATTTATTTTTAATTATAATCCCTGGATTATACTTTGAGAAAAGAATTAAGGCAAAAATGAGTCAGAATACCAACTAAAGGTCAATCAGTAAAATTGTGAGTGACAGCACTTAGAATAAGAACCAGCAGTTCTGACTCGTAGTAAGCAGTTCACTTTAAATATCCAGAAGAACCATTAATCATTATTACATGTATGATTTGCCAGTTTCTATATAAAAGTTTTAGTTAGCAGAAGCATTTCTTGAGTTCACCTGGCACAGTTACTATTTTGGAAAATTGCAACTCTGTTTTTCTTGTTCTAATTAGTGTTCTTGTATGAGTCATTCAGCAAAAATTTTAATAATCTGTTCTCTGAATATTTAAACACAGTTATCCACAAAATGGAAAACTATCATTAAAGCACAATTAGAGCAGAATCAAGTTTTGCGAAACCACTGTCTGAAATGTTCAAACAGCCTTTCTCTAGACAGGTAGATTTATGTGATTAGCAAAACAATATTAAAGAAACAACACTGGCTTTCCAAGAATTCCGTGCGGTGAAGAGGATTTAGATTGGTTACTTACTTTAGTGGATTAGTGCATTAATCCAAGCTTTTGTAGAAAAATGCTAGTGAAAAAACTTGCATAAGAGATGGAAAGACTATGTATGTTTCCATATAAAAGAAAATGTTTAGAAATCCATAAACTTATGATCAAAATATTGAAATTATGTCATTTTACTCTTTCCACTAATTCCTTTCTATCAGTAGCAACCCTCGCTCTGCCACCCAGGATGGGTGGGTTGTTGCAAACCTCAAAATCAGAAGTACTGAGTGTTAACCTCAGCTGAACAGGTATACCAAAGCTTAATTGATTTTCTTCTCTTGACAAAGAATTGAGTCTCAGGTATGACTGTGGTGGTTGAATGGAAGAGTACTCATTAGTGACACTCTTCGTGTTACGTTGTAAGGCACGCTTTCAATTATATGCAAAACTGGAATCATTTCTCGAAGAAAATTGTCAATTGAAAAGTGTGAAGTGGTGGTGCCTGTTCTTAATATACCATGTGAATGTGAATGATAAATAGTGATAGTTATTTCTCTTGCACGTAGAATATTAGGAATGAGCATGTTTTCCAATTTATTCAAGAAACTGTGAACTTTCCTACCTGCTTGAAGGATTATTAATGTAGAGAGAGAGGATTACCCATCGTATTGCATGGACAGAATGACGATGCTGCAATCCCCACTGTGATATCAAAGGAGAGATTCAGGGAAACAAATTTAAAATATTTAGTTTACTCTGCCCGTATCCAGAAAGTAGTTTAGTCATCTTGCAGATATTCATAAAACATGGAGAGATAACATGAAAAAGAACTAAAACCATAAAGCACAGGGCATCAAGGATGAATGGAAATTTTTAATGAAGCCAGGAATGAAATGATCCCATTTGGCGAATACCCTAAAATCATGCTATGCTCACAAAAGACTCAGAGATTCGAGAAGAGAGCCGCTGAATTTTGTCTCTACCACAGGGGTAAACTGAGTTATTTGTAACATAACTTTCCACTTTGCCAATTTTCTTTTACTAGAAGTAGGATATACACAGTGTAAATAATATCAGATAGAAGAACTCTCTGTAAGAAATCGAAGGTCATTCGTCCAACTTTTCTACCATCAGCCAGATTACCCATACGCAATGTGAACTTCCTTTGAAGGTGGGGGAGGGGATCTTCTTGTGATTTCTTATCATTTTAAATAACATGTGATCTATCACCTGTGTATTCTTTGTTGTGTACATACCATGTAAGATGAGTACTTAGCCCAATTACACCATTCTGATTTCCCTCAGCTGTTACTATTTTTAAAAAATAATTTTAAATTCCTTCCTGATTTGAATTTGAATAACATACTTAACACTATTTCTAATTCTAGCTGATTTTCTAGAATGAGTTTGTCTCCACAAAATAAAAGTTCAAATAAAATAAAATAAAATCGACTTTGTTTCCCCTAACAACTTATTAGCATTATGCCTATTTTTCCATGGCTATATATATATATATATATATATATACACATATACACATATATTATATTTTTAAATATATATAATTTATTACATTAGCTTTATATCTATATATAGATATACATATGTATATCTATATATAGCAATAACAGTATTAACAATGGACTAAGTGTTATAATAATGAATAACAACAGCAATAATGAACTAATATTATAATAATATAACAATACTTATTAACCTCATGTAAGTCTTCTGACTTTGCCTTTACAGCATTCTGAATGTCTAATTAAAAGCCAACACTTAACATGTACACTAGTTGAATACAATTTATGGCAAAGAAAATGAAGATGCAAAGATCATACATACAATGTATGATACAATGATCCCATTTTAAAATTTTCAATGTTAATTAAGGGGAAAATCTCTTAAAGGAAGGTATTTTTTTCTAAATATTAACAGTTAAAAAGCATTTGTTCCATACTCCATGACAATTTCTTTTACAAAACTGGGGCTATTATGATTTTGTTTTTTTTTAAATTTGTTATTGCATGATTTATTTGGTTTGGGGAAAATTACACTTTATTTTAACAATATCTGTAAGATCTTCTAGGTTTTATTTACTTATTTTATTGAGTCATATCTATATCTCACTTCATTCATATAATGTTTCTCTTGAGTTGCTAATAAAATTATATCTTTTTAAAATAATAGATGGGTATACCAATATATTCTATGAAAAAAATTATCTAAACAGATATGGCAAACCTATCTGTGACCCCTGATTGCCACAATTTCTGATTTTTTTCCCTAGAAGTAAACACTTCCATCATTAAGGTCTTTGTGTTGCTAGGCATTTATACATGTAACAAATGTATATGTACACCCATACCAGTAGTTCATGTGATGGTGTGCCACCCACACCCTCCTTGTAAGACCAAAGCCTTCATATCTTGGGTTGGCTAAGAGTTCTCAACTGAATCTCTCTCCTAGAATCACCTTCTGTTGAAGAGTCACCTTACCCAGATTTATGTGCCCTTCCTGGATACAGCTCACAGATAATGCCTATTTAATGCCTATTTAATGGAAAGGAATAAAATTTTGGTCTTCTTATCTCATTCTGAATATCTCTGAAAGGCCTTCCTGAAATGTCTGTGGGATTGGCTGAGGCCCTCATTTGAACCCTGTCATATCAATTCAATTTCTTCCTCTGCCAAATCCTGCTGCATTCTTTCACTCATTATGTTGACCCTGAAAGCATGCCTCCCCAAAACTTCTTATAGAAGACTGCCTCTGGGTTTGTTTCCTAATGAACAAAACAATAGAGAATCAAAACCCAAATGGGCTATGAAAGCACAAATACAATAGTAATTGAAGCTAGATCATCTATTGCCTAGTTGGTAGCAAAGTCAAAGTCCTCATAGTAAGTGAAGAAATGATAACCCTTGGCTTGTGGCAGTAATCCAATTCTTGAAATTTTAATCTATTGTGAACCAGAATGAAATACTAGCAGAAAGGAATACATTTGTGGATATAAGGAACCTGATATACAAGAAAAGAACTTAGATCAAAAAAATTAACTGTAAAAATTATGAGATTAGATGATATCAGAAAAAAATGGATTCACTGAAGAAAGACAATAAAAGATTGGGGATGATTAATCACCAGTTAAAGGCTAAGAGTAAAAATGAAAAGGTTTTCTCAGTAGCATAAAACGATTATCATTTCCTGTAGCTTGAAGAGGTAAATAAAGCTGATGTTCAAGCCCAAGATTTATATAATTTATAGAGATCTAAAAAAGTTTGAGTTCTCAATCTTGGCAAGTTCCCTACACTCAACTCTGAGGTCTAATTAGGAAAGACCAAAACTCTGAGCTTGGGTATGGTGGGAAATTGGGTTTGTGCACATAAAAATATGGAATCCTCAGAAATCATCTGATGTCTATGGAGGGTCCTCCCCTCTCTCTGAAGACTTGCATTCCACCATAGCTTTATCATGAGGCCAAGATGCTATTCTGCAAGATGGCATATAAAAGACAAGGTAAGAGACACTTCTCATCCTGGCCACCAAACCAATAATCATTGTAAACTCACTTAGCTACTCAGGCCAGGTCACATGACATAATCTAAGTCTGTATCTAGTGAAAGAGAAAAGTAACCGCATCCTAGAGGGGGTTCAGAACCTATTCAACATGTAACAGCGGGAACCTAGGGAAAATAGGTGGCATTGGGTCTGAAGGTACTGAATCAATTGGGCCAAACATAAGGGTGATAAGTGAAATTTTATCAGTCTGAGAGAGATTTCCTATGATATAGGATCAATTCCTTGGCAAACTCTGTGGAGTCAGCGCTTACACACCGTAAAAATAGGTCTTGGAAGCTTGAAGAAAGCAGTGTCTCACGTTAGGGGAATAGAAATGCCAGAATTGCCAGGGTAGGGGTGGCAGAACAGATTTAATGCTCAGGGAAGCGGGCGTGCTGGATTAGTAAAGCTGAGAAACTGACCAGATGTCTGTGTCTGCCGGAGGACCTTGGAGTCAATCCCTTTCCTAGAGACTAGGGTGATGAGACATGGAGTAGGAGAGGAGCGGAAGCACTGCGGACACATGCAGTGGTGACTACTCTCTCTGTGAGGGATTACAGGGATGGCAGATGATGCTAACAGTGAGAGAGATGCATGAACTAACAGAGGCCCAAGCATCAAAATTTAACCGTCAGAAGCAAGATGGGAGAAATTACAGGGATGAGTGGGGGCATTAAAATCGTAGGCAGAGAGGCTCAACCAGCAAGGTGCTGTCGGAGTGTTTCTTGCGATGACATGGGCAGTATAGATGGCTACCCAGCATCAATATGGCAGACTAGCAAGTGAAGACGTGGTTGGGTGATAGGCCGAGGAGGAGCTCAAGCTGAATTATGAACTTTCAAAGAACACAATGACTGAAGAGAGATTGGATCCTCAGTGGTAAGGACCTTGTACCACCACGGCCAGTGTGAATGGTAATGATTTACCCAGAGTCAGGCCAGAATGTTATAGATGTCATAAATGTTAAATATATATGTTATGTATGTTAAATATAGACCTGTGTTTTAATTTTGTAATGCAAAAAGATCCATATATACATTAACTTGCATTTTACCAAGTGTCTAAAATGTATTTATTTTTCCTTACATTTAGTTGATAATTTGACCTGTAGAGATATAAAAATATTTTCCCTCAGAACTTTGACTGTGGGGCTTTTTTTTAAAACATATATTATCTAAAGATCTGAAGCTTGTTTGTCACTAATTTTGTATTTTCATTTTTATATTGTTAATCACTCACTCCCACCTACATTTTTCAACACAAATTCTAGCTCCCTTTTTATTTACCCTGCTTTATTTTCAGTGAATTCTTTTATTGTAAGATGCAGGAATTTCATCTTTGGATTTTTTTGCCTTGATAATTTTCCCGCTGCACTTACTTATTGCACTTGTATTAATTGGCTGTTATATATGCTGAAAAGTTTCTATATTTTTCGTCTTATCTCATACTTTCCAACTCTGTTTTTGTTCTGTGCTCTGTGAAATATTGTCAAATTTAATCTTTAACACAACTGAATTTTTGTTATTTCTAAACATGTCTTTTAAATCTCAAGAGCTTTTTCTTATTCTGTTAGTTCCTGTCAATTTGATAGCTAGCAGTCTGCTCTTGATTTTCTAAATTATCCTATATTTTTGTCCCCTGGGATTCATTTTATTATTTATTTCAACTTTTTAAGTTTATTTTTTATCCCATGAGTTTTCTTCAAGCACATATCAATCTTAGGTAGCACATTCTTATATTTGATGAAGTTTGGTTTGATTTCTTTGTTGTATAAGTGAATAATCCTTCTTCAGTAATCATTTAACAAGATGAGAAAGATGACTGAAACCTGTATATGCCTAGAGCATATTGATTACCTGATAGGCTTCTTCTAATTTAGAATGACTATAGGCTTTTTCTATAAGATGAGTTGAACGGCCTTCACAATGTAAAAATCAGGAAAGTTTTTCTTGAGGGAGCCATATTTTCTTCTTTCTGTATTTATTTGAGAGAGAGAGCAAGCAGGGGGAGGGGCAGAAGGAGAGAGAGAGAGAGAGAAAAAGTCTCCAGCAGCTCCCCACTGAATGAGGAGACTGATGCTGGGTTCGATCTCACTACCCTGAGATCATGAACTGAGCTGAAATCAAGAGTCCAGTGGTTAGCTAACTGAGCTACACAGGAGCCCCTAGGGAGCTAACTTTCTACCAGTATTTGTCTACCCCTACCTGTTTCAGGATATCCATTTTATTTATTTAGTGATCATTATTTTAATTTGATTTGGAATGAATGTTAACCTTAGATGTTTATAATTGTATGTTTTCTCATGCCCATTTTTAGCACATACACTGACTCCTAAACTCAAAAACTTCATATGCATCCCTTTGAGAGACCAAGTTAGATACTTTTCTGATACTATCTCTGAAATTAATTATCATTTTGATATTTATATGAAGGAACTGAGGCTTAATAAGATTTAGTAAATTCCCCATAACTATCACATAAATTTGGGTTTTAACATAGGCAATATGGACCCCAAAGCCATACTTTTTACCATTAAGACATAACATCATCCATATCTCACTGTAGTTCTTTCCTGCTTCTGCTTCTCATGACTGCTATTTCTACACCTATTTTCCATTATCATGTTTCTCTTCCAAACTAGTTATGTTAATATTTTATTGAGATTTGACTTTCTAGAGAATTGAGACCTTTTATTACTCCTGCTTGAAATAAAGATATATCAAAATAATTATGTTCATATTACATATAGTGAAGAAATATAGCACCTTAATAATTTAATTAATGTGTTCATGGATAAGGATTAACACTTCAAAAATAAAATAAAATCTTATAGGGTCACTGGGTGGCTCAGTTGGCTAAGCATGAGATCCTAATTTTGGCTCAGGTCATGGTATCAGGGTCATGAGATTAAGCTACACATCAGGATCCTTGCTCAACATGGAGTCTGCTGGAGATTTTCTTTCTGCTTCTACTCATGGAAAGAGACCATTTCTCTCTCTCAATCTCTCCAACATCTCTCTCTCAAATGAATAAAATGAATCTTGAAAAAAATAACAATAAAGCTCTATATTTATCAGACACTCCTTAACTCAATTCAGAATGGAAATCTTGTTGAGATGGTATACATGTTCTTTTATCCTAATCCCTTGCTAGTTTCCTCTGTTTTCGTTCTTTCTTTCTTTCTTAAAAGATTTTATTTATTTATTTGACAGACAGAGATCACAAGTAGGCAGAAAGGCAGGCAGAAAGAGGGGAAAGTAGGCTCTCTGCTGAGCAGAGAACCCAACATGGGGCTCGATCCCAGGACCCTGAGATCAGGACCTGAGCCAAAGGCAGAGGCTTTAGCCCACTGAGCCACCAAGGTGCCCCGTTTCCTCTGTTTTTATAAAAGAGTGCTTACCTTTTCAGAATGAGGATATCTGGTCAGGCACATAAGACAGATTTCAACCCACGAACAGTAGAGAAGAGCTGCACTCCAGGCAATAGCCAGGGGGGATAATTTCAAGCTTACAGCCATTCAATGTTTATCAAAAGCTTAGTTCAAAGAAACAATATTTGTGGAGGATTGCCTGAAGGATGTAAAAATTCATGTGTTCTTCTGGTTTCCATGAAATATACCTCTAGGTTTTACCAGCCCTTCAGACTGGTGTATCATATTGTTCTTATAGTAAATTTCCTTTGATTGAATCATGCTTTTGTTAGATATCATCAACCCATATTGAAAAACTCTCCAAAAAATGAGTCTTAAGAAGTCTTTTATTATATTTTCTTTAAAAAAAATTGTACTTATTTATTTGAGAGAGTGAGAGTGAAAGAAAGGATGAGCAGGGGAAGGGGCACAGGGAGAAGGATGAACAGGAAGCCCAACATGGGCTCAATACCGGGACCCTGTGATGAGGGAGCAGAAGGCTGGCTGAGGACAAAGCAAAAGCTAACATTTTACACCCCCTCTCCTCCCCCCACCTTGGTAACATGTGTGGCATTCCTCAGGTACTCCTGGCTGCCCTAAAAGAAAAACAAATGGTTAACTTGCAGAGATCACAATCCTGCAAGACAGAAGTCTCCTTCAGTTTACAAATGTCCTAGTGATTAACAACAAAGAAACTATCTTATTAATAGCCCAACTTCCAGAGACAAGTAACTCAATTCCTCAAGCCCTAACATCGCCCTCCCCTCCATAAAACTGAAGGAGGCTGAGGCGGAAGGAAATGGAAATAAAGTTAAATTTCTTCTAAACCTAAATCTCACTAACAAGGACGCTTGACAGGAGGAATGTGACATTCCACCAGGAAGCGCCAATTGTCTTCATGTTAATGCCTCATTAGAGGGAAAAACGGCTTTGGCTTGATAATAACCAGGCCTCCAATATCCTGACAGTCTTCTTTACCCTGATAGCCCTTCTGAACATCCCCTTTCTCCTCACCTACCTAACTCATTTACCCCTGGTTCAAGAAAGATTGACCAAAGCTTTTGAAAACAACACGCCATACCAAAGACCCATCAGGAATAGGTTAACAACCTAATACATCATGTCAGAGAAAACAGGAACCTAGGGCCAGCAGTCGTGGCCCAATCACCTACTGCTGAGTCCACCCCTACTCTGCCTTTAAAAACTCTGACTGTAATCCGGTTCGGGGTCCAAGTCCCTATTCCACTGTGTTGGGTATACTTGAGCCCAAGCTTAAGCTTGTCGAATAAACCCTCATGTGATTGCATTGGTGTTGGCTCCTTGGTGGTCTCTCAGACACAAAAACTTGGGCACAATACCTGAGATCATGACCTGAATTGAAGTCAGACGCTTAACTGACTTAGCCACCCAGGCACCCTTGTTGCTATATTTTCAATAAAGATAATGATGATTGCAGTATAAACTATTTTCTTTTTAAATATTTTAGAACATGTATTTAGTTGATTATGGACCAAGAATGGTAATGCTAAAACTAAGAAACTACCTGAATTTAAATTGTGCCTATAGTGAGTTGTGTAACATTGAGGATTGGCTGCTCTAGAAAGCTAATATCATCTCTGGAGAATTTTTTGCCATCATAACTACATATTCAACTTCATTTTAATACCACTAGCTAATTTCCCCCCCCCTTCTGTTGTGATTTATATTACCTTGATCTAATTTTTCACCTTAGTAACTTCTAAGACAAAGAAATAAAAGAAAATAATTAAATTATTTAATCATTTGAGGAAATCAGCTAACAATTCTGATAAAAATGTAACATTCTTTCCCAGAAGTCAATAGAAAGGACTAAACATGATTAGTTTTGAGTTCACCATGACCTTAAGACAAAAATAAATACACTTTTCAGAAATGTAAGATACAGATGTAGTGAAAAGAAGGGCCATCTGTACTCCAATGTCCATAGCAGCAATGGCCACAGTCACCAAACTGTGGGAAGAATCAAGATGCCCTTCAATGGACGAATGGATAAAGAAGATATGGTCCATATATACTATGGAGTATTATACCTCCATCAGAAAGGATAAATACCCAACTTTTTTATCAACATGGACAGGACTGGAAGAGATTATGCGGAATGAAAGAGGTTAAGCAGAGAGAGTCAATTATTATATGTTTTTGCTTATTTGTGGAGCATAAGGAATAACACAGAAGACATGGGGAGATGGAGAGGAGAAGGGAGTTGGGGGAAATTGGAGGGGGAGATGAGCCATGAGAGACTGTGGACTCTGAGAAACAAACTGAGGGTTTTGGAGGGGAAAGGGGTAGGAGGTAGGGTGAGCCTGGTGGTGGGTATTATGGAAGGCACGTATTGCATGGAGCACTGGGTGTGGTGCATAAACAATGAATTCCGGAACACTGAAAAGAAATTTAAATAATAAATAAAAATTAAAAAAATAAATGTAGCTATTTTTAAAAATAAAAAGGAAAAATTCCACTGGAAATCTTTTAATAAGAAAATTGTAACATAAAAGATGTTCAATATAGTATATATTTGATACAACTTCTAAACTACTTTCCTAAATATTGATAGACTAACAACTAAGCGTAATTAAATAAAATCAGCCTTTCTGCATGAGGCGCAGTGTGATTAGGGAGAACCAGAATGCAGTTAATAATTCTTTTGAATCCCACATATATCTGTCCATGCTACAGCACAACATTTTATTTATATTATTTAGCTCATAACCCAGTGAAGATTATGCAAACATATTTTTTGCATACAGATATCATTGCAAACAATTTTATTAAATTTGATGGATAAATTCCAAGTAAATACATAAGAAACCAATGTTCCAAGCAGAGTTTAACATCATGCTGGATATGTAAAAAGTATTTTCAGTTCTTACTCATTTTTTTTAAAGATTTTATTTATTTATTTAACAGACAGAGATCACAAGTAGGCAGAGAGGAAGGCAGAGAGAGAGAGGATGAAGCAGGCTCCCCGCTAAGCAGAGAGCCCAACGTGGGGCTTTATCCCAGGACCCTGGGATCATGATCTGAGCAGACGGCAGAGGCTTTAACCCACTGAGCCACCCAGGCGCCCCTATGGCTCATTTTTTATTATTTCAATAATCTATAGGATAAATAAGTTTAATCATATTGAAAAGTAGCTTGAGTTTCTCTTTTAACAATTTTCAGTAGATAATATCCTATTGTTAATTAAGAGGTTATTTATATCATGACACAACACAAGGCTACCACACATACACACAGTGATATTTACCTACATCTCTCTAACATATGCATATATATGTTAGATATATCCACATATATTTGTTTTCCAATTTATATTCTTAATGAATTTTTTTATTGTTTACTCTCCCTGAATTAATAAAGCAATGCACACAATCTCACTACTACCTGCTGCATTAGCCAATTTTGGGGCAAAGGAAAGGGAAAATGAAGGTATGTGCCAAAATTGGTGTCTTAATGTATCTTATTCAAATTTAGAAAACTAGTCCTCTGTGAATAATTCAGTTTTAATATAATTTTATGCATATTTGCTAAACATGCTTAATATTAAAACCATTTATTGAATGCTGTTCACAGTCACTAATGTAGTACAATTTTATTGAACATTACACACATTTTTCTAGTAATGCTTAGATGTGGAAAATCTGCAAATTTAATCTCAGGGTAGGGCAAAGAGAGGAAAAAGAGCCAAGAATTCTATTCTCATATATTTAGACTATGTGCTTTAAAGAATTGCAGAAAACACCGACAGACTTTTTTTAGCTCCACTTTTAGTGTATGATTTTATTAATATTTATAAGTTGGATTAGTTCTCTTTTTCTAATAAAAAAGTGAAACAGCTCTGAAAACCTACATTGAACCCAGTCTTCCACAATATATCTTTCTAAGACTAGGCAAACCTAGTACTGGCTTGAGATGTAAATATTTAAATGACTTGCATACTTTTCCTCCTAATAGTTTTCTTGACAATTTAATTATTTAATTAAATTAAAATATGATGAAAGCCATGTAAACGTATGACGGATGCTATATTGACTGTTTCATTGTTCTGTGAAGCTGTGTACTACATTTTTCACAGGAGAAATTCTTAAAATATTTTAATCTAATTCTGGAAAAGTGAACATGACAGAAGTATTCAGTTGCATGTATAGTATCAAATTAAAGTCTGTGGACTAAACTAATCACCACCTAGGATCAATGATTACATTCTGTACCAGAGATGGACATTAGATTACAATAATTTGAATTTCATATAAACATAGAGTAAAACCTTATGATAAATTGCCTCACCAGGTATCATATTCAGTTATGTTACCTATTAAATTACAATCCCTGGATCAACATCATGCATCCGTTTTACACAAAATATACAACTTGTATAACACAAGTATCATTATAACCAGACGGTGGTATCAAAATGGATTTTACTACCTATATTTTCAGTTAAGAATGCATTTTGATTTGTGTGAAGCTTCTTTATGTTTCCATTGAACAAAACTTCAATTTTTTCATCCAGAATGCCATGTGTCAAGGTACTCAGAAGTCTGTATAATATAACTTAAGAAAATTTAATATTTAAAAGAAAAAAATAATGTTTGTGAAAGATGCAGGCAAAATACTTTAAAATGCATAAAAATAATTTGAAGAAAGTCTGCAGAAGAGTTACAAAAATTGCTTCCCTAGAAAAATTATACTTTTTCTTTTAAAAGATTTTATTTGTTTATTTGACAGAGATCACAAGTAGGCAGAGAGGCAGGCAGAGAGGAGAAAGCAGGCTCCCTGCTGAGCAGAGAGCCTGATGTGGGACTCAATCCCAGGATCCTGGGATCATGACCTGAGCCCAAGGCAGAGGCTTAACCCACTGAGTACCCAGGCGCCTTGAAAAATTATACTTTAAAATAATTTATTTGTTAGAATAACATCAGATAATAAGAATACCTATGATACCATTTCTGGAAATCCCCTTTATAACTCTTATGTTAGAGAATGTTGCTGCCACCATACTGAACACAAAGGTGCTTTGTCCATATAAGTATATACAATCTACTTTCAGAAGGTAGGCTTTGCAAGATGCATGCATAAAGCCATTAACCTGCCATTAAGACAAAAATTCTAACTGATAGAGAAAACTTCAAGATTGAGCTTGAAATATAAAATACCCATTTCTATAAATTACAAATGTATCATATGTGGTTCTTAGAAACTGCCTTGGTTTTTATTTGATCTGATGATGTAAATGTTAATTATGTGGAGGGTTGAATTAGTTTATTATTTATATCTAGGACTAAAAAAGTATCAGAGCATATTTAAAATACACAGTAAATTTACTGACTAGAAAATTAAATGAAAGAACGGGTTATCAAGGAAGATGTAGCATCATCTATACTACCACAGAAATTCTTAATCTAGAGTCGACTCACTTTGTTAGTGTTTCTGGAAAAGGTATTAACAACACGTCAGTAATACTGATTTATCTGCTTACTCTTTTTTTCAGTTTCATAAACATTAACAATTATTACAGGGATCTTTTTCCACTCCATGTAACATTTCTTTGTTAAACATATAATGTAAAATCACTATTTTGTAAGTAGCAAGTAAACTCTTGGATTAGCTTTACTAAAAATAATTTTACAACATTATTTAGAACTAGCAATGTGGATTTTAATATTTCCTACAAAGGCTGTTTTAGGCATGTCCTGGAACACTTTTTCTCTATACAGTTAATCTTTTTAAAGATTTTATTTATTTAAGAGAGAGAGAACACAAGTGGGATGGAGGGGCACATGGAGAGAGAGACGCAGGATCCCTGCTGAGCAGGGAACACCTTCACCCCTCCCCATGGGAGACTGGATCCTAGAACCCTGGGATCATAACCTAAGCTGAAGGCAGATGCTTAAAAACTAAGCCCACCATATGCCCCTTCTATATATTTCATATTACTTCCTTTTGGGAAATGGTTCTACAAATACTGCCACAGTGGAATGATTTTATATCAGCAGATTAAAACAAAGGCGAAGTTCTTCCTCTTTTCCAATTGAAAACAAATTTAAATAGTTGAAGTTTTATTTTTATAATATATACTATAATTTAACATTGGTCTTTATGCTGATCAGAGAATGTAAAAAAAAGAAATTCTGCCAGAAATGAATGTTTCAAATAAAAAAAAGATCATTAAATTGTAGAATCCTAGTTGAGATAGTATGACATATACTGGATATTTATCAAATCTAAGTTATTATTTTACCTTTGTACTGAGTTTTCAATTTCATAAGAGTACTTCAAGTAACTCTTTCTTTACTGGAAAAATAAAATAAAAAAAAGAAAATGAAATTGATTTGCTATTTTATGCTGTCATATTTAATATTTTGGATAATTTTGAATCTGCTTAGTAACCTTTCATATCTGACAAAATTACTGGCTCAGTTGCCAGTATGCTTCATAAAATAATAAAATATGGATGGAGTAATATTTAAGTATCTGTATCTATTATGGGGAATTGCCTTCTAGAGTCATGCATTATTAAAAGTTTCTAACAAGTTATAATGGATGTAAGATAATAGAGTATCATGTATAATGAGTGATTTAAAAGATCATCTTACTGTGCTTGTCAGCAGTTTAAAATGTAGATAATAGAGAAGTATAAAAAAATATTAGGTGTAAAGTTTCTCACATATCTAAGATATTACATTTTCCCTCATGCATCTTTTAAAGAAATGAATGACTTTTTTAAAATAATTAATTTCAAGCATTTGGCATACCTTACTTTTACAAGATTACCATCTTGTAAATCCAAAACTTTTATTTAATTAAACTTAATTTTAATATAAATAAATAAAATAATGTCTGGTTATGTAATACAAATTATGGTGATCACATTAGTTGGAAATAGTTCAAAATAAATTTCATAAAGTAAGGCAATCTGATTTTCCTAATGAAGATCTAGTTTTATTACACAGTCACTAAAAATATTTGGAAATATTTCTGGCAAATGATTAATGCACCATTGTTAACATTCTATCATAATATAAAGCATACTATACCATGATATCAGGCAAAAGACACCTAAACTCAAAAAATAGAAGACATTTCTTTGTATAATATGTATTAATGAATATTCAGTTGTCTCAAATGTTTGATTTACATGGGAACACATTTTGTACTTGAGCTCCCCTTTATTTTTGCAGAATACTTTTACAATGACATTATAAAATTATAAAATTTACTCGAATTTAGATTACTTCTCTTTGAAAAACTCAGGATGTGGCCTGGTGTCTGACAACAGCTCCCATGAAAGCTGGTAAGAAATGCAGAATCACATTTTACCCCAAACCTGGTGAATCAGAATCTGC